>NW_024080632.1:9143664-9672057 GCF_003009895.1 Hyaena hyaena | reverse complement strand
CCCCCCCCCCCCTTAAGTTAGAGTCAACTTCTGCCTCTGGCCATAATGAAATAACTAGTACTAGACTTGTTTTCTATCTGTACACAACTAGGAAGCTGAAAAAAAATATGAAACAACAGTTTTCAGACATTGAGCAACAGGCAGTGCATAACCGTGAGCACTCAAAGAAGTGAGGCAAATGAAGTGAGCCCTATGATCACCTTGGCTTCCTGCCTAGAAGTACTTTTTAGGTTGCAGCACAGGGAGGGGAATCCCAAGCAGGGGAATCGTGGAAGTTTCCCTGAGTTGAGGACATATAGATTATCATATGTAGAGGTTAAAGAGGCTGGAATTTGTGAGCCAAAATTCTAGAGAAGAAGGTGCTATGTAGTTAAACAGTGCTGGAAATCTGTATAGGGAGTCCCTTGAGTGATTGGTTGAATACTAAATTGCCCAAGCACGGATTGGAATGCTGTAAGGATGACAAAGAACAACTACTGGGGAAGAATAACTTGAATAATTCCCAGAGCTCTCATAGGACCAGAGGACATTCAAGATTTAGCAAACCAGAAGAGGAATAAGTTTGTCGAACATCCAAGGCATTCATTAGAGACCCACAGTAAGGTCAGACCTTAGTAGTAGGGCTAACCCGGCCTTGGAAGAAAGGCTCCACTAGGTTCACTCAGTAAAGCTTTTTTAAGAAGCTTGAAAAAAATCAAACTGACCAGTAAGTAACTCAGCTGCTGAATCCCAAAGGAAGAGGACAAATATCTGGACAACAGTGGCATAATACTAACAATGTCTAGCATCCAACATAAAATTACTAGATACCTAAAAAGCAAGAAAATGTGACCCATTACCAGGAGAACTACCAATAAGTATAACTGATCCAAAATGACAAAGATGATGTCATTAACAGACAAGGACTTTTAAAAAGCTATTACAAATATGTTCAAAGATTTAAAGGAAAGCATGAACATGAGAAGTGAAAGTGTTTTTAAAAAATGTTTATTTATTTTGGCAGAGAGACCAAGCATGAGCAGGGGAGGGGCAGAGAGAGAGGGAGAGAGAGAATCCTGAGCAGGCTGTATCCTCAGTGTGGAGCCCTACACGGGGCTCGATCCCACGACCCTGGGATCATGACCTGAGCTGAAATCAAGAGTCAGACGCTCAACTGAATAAGCCACCCAGGTGCTCCAAGTGGAGGTTTTGTTGTTGTTGTTGTTGTTTTTAAGAACTAAATGAAGCTTCGAGAGAGGAAAAATACAATATCTAGAATGAAAACTTCACTGAATAAGTTTAACAGCATATTAAAGATTGCAGAAGAAACAAAACCAGTGCACATGATGACATAATAATATAAGTTGATGAAGTACAAGGAAAAAAAGGACTAGGGAAGAAAAGGAGCACGACACCAGGAGCCGCTACAACAACATTAGATGGTCCTACATGTAATTGGAACCCCAGGAGGAAGAGAGGGCAGAACAAAATACTTGAAATGAAAATGGCTGATGACATTCCAAAAACTGATAAAAGCTATAAAGCGACAGACCCAAGAAACCCAACAAATTGCCATCAGGATAACCCCAAAGAAAACAAGATCACGGCAATCGTAATCAAATTATTTAAAACTAGCAATTAAAAGAAAATCTTGAAAACAGCCAAGATAAAAAGAAACATTACATTCAATGAACAAAGATAAGAAATATCACTGCTTTCCCCCCTTAAAGCCAATGCAGGCCATACAACAATGGAATGACATCCTTAATATATTGAATTAAAACAAACAAACAAACAAACAAACAAAACCCTGTCAACGAAGAGTCTGTATTCAGTGAAACTTATCCTTAGAAAATGACAGTGAAATAAAAATGTTTCTCAGGCAGACAGAAGGTGGTAGAACTTGTCACCAGCAGACCTGCACTCTACAGAATATTACAAGTTCTTTTTTAGGCTGAAGAAAAATGGTACCAGGTGGAAACTCAGATCCACACAAGGAATGGAGAATACCAGAGATTTTAAGTCTGTAAGTAAATATAAGAGAACTTTTATTTTTGTTTTTTATTTCGAAGTATTCAGAATCAGACTGACTTTCAGAATCCAGAATCAAGATACAAAGAATTGTATGGATTTTCAGAAATTGTCTTGCCTCTGAAGCAACTATGACAAAATGCTAACATCTGTTAGCTACGGACAGAAAATAGAAGGTTGATGGTCATAGTAATCTTTATGTATATAAATATATATTTTTAATATTTATATATTTATTTTAATATATACATGTATATTTAAAAGGTTAAAAATACACCAAATCTTATTTCATAGATGAGCCACACAAGGCCTTGAGATTTTTGTGACTTTCTCAAGTCACGACACAGAAGCCTGGGTGCACTAACAACATCTTTTGCCTTCCCAGGGCTGAGGGGAATCACATCATAGCCCTGGGTTCAAGTCACGGCCCTGCCACTTACTAGCAGTGTGATTTGAGCAAGCGATGAAATGTCTGTGAGCCTCAATTTCCTCTCATAAGATGGACATAGTAAGATGCCTACCTCCTTGAGTTGCTGCGATGATCACATAAAATAATGTGTGAGTCAGGATGCTTTGTTCATAAGAGGCCAACTCAGATTATCTTAAGCGTGAAGAATACGTATTATCTCAGTGGGACTGGAAGTTTGGAGCTATGGATGGTTTCAGGCACTGCTGGATCCAGGGACTCAATGTCATCAAGAATTTCTGTCTCTCATCTCAGCTCTTTTCGGTTCTGGCATCATCCTCAGGTAGGCTCTCCCAAGGTCATGGCAGAGGTAGCCTCCTACAGGTCCGGGCTTATAACTCACTTACACAGTAGAACCAAGGGAGAGCAAAGTTTTCTTTCCCGGTAGTTTATGACACTTCGATAGAGCGCTGGACCATAAAAGCTGTGGGGCACAGCCCTGCATGTGCTGACTGAGTCCTCACAGCCATATAGAGGGGGAAGGTCCTGGAAGCCCCAACCTCGTGGGAGAGGAGAGTGTTGCAGCTCCAGCCCCTGGCCTGGTGTGACCCGGGTGGCGTCTCCCGTCCCCAGGCTCCTACAGAGATCTGCTGGCACAGCACCTTCAGCTCTGGACTTTGCTTCCTTCTTTGTTTTTGGCCTCTGGCAGCTGCCCCAACTTTCCTTAGAATCTCTGCTATGCGTTCACAGTAGTTATTCTTGACAACATCTCTGTGTCTCAGCAGGGTGGTTTTCAGGTCATCTCCCCATTGTCCAGATGAGGAAACCGAGGCCTAGAGCGGCCAACATCCTCACCCCAGACCCCACAGCCAGGAAGTGGCAGAACCGGTGTTCAAACCCAGAGCCTGTTTTCTAACGTGCAGTGCCCAGCGACCTCAGTGAGTGCGGGCTGGTTGATGAGGGCACACACCTGGCCTGTGGCAGAGAGTCTCGTCCAGAAGCAGGGATCCCTGATCCCGCCCAGTCCCTGGAGCCCTCAAGTCCTTCCTGATAATCACGAAGCCCAGAGGGAAGGGAAGCTCAGTGTCCATGTAAGACACCTCGCACGCAAGATGCTGTGAATGCTTTCAGTCTGGACCTGGATGAGGGGAAAGGGGTGGCTGGGGACAGGACCCAGCAAATGGTAGCTGTGGCTGTTGTATAATGTCCTGTGGCTGCCATGACAAATCCTTGGTGTCCGTCGGCCTACAGGCGCCTGTGACACCCACCTCTGCCTCCGTCTTTACCTGGCCTTCCCCTCCCTGTGTCTCCGTGTGTTGTCTGTGTGTCTGATCTTCTTCTGCCTCGCTTTTTACACCTGTCTTTGGATTTGGGGCCCACCCAGGTAATCGAGAATCGTCTCCACTTCGCATCCTTAAGTCAGTTACTTCCACAGAGACCCTGGCTCCAGGCATATCACATTCACGGCTTCCAGGGGTTAGGACACGGTCGCATGTCTCTCTCTATTGGGACGGGGCAAGATTCAGCCCACTGAAATGGAAAAGCAACCAGACTTTGCTGCGTCTCTGAGCCACAAGCCTGGGCGCGGGGGCGAGCCGCGCAGCCTTCCGACGGTGCCTCTTCTATTGTTTTGTATTTTTCTCTTTTGTTTTGAGGTTTTTCTGCCCTCTTTTCTGGAAGGTGCACGATGCTCGGCTCTGTGGTTATTTTCGCCTAACAGCTGTGTTTCCGGTGAGCAGCTGGGGGATGCTTCTGACTCAGCAAAACTGTAGCAGTAACCGTCAAGAACCCGTTCAAGCGAGGCTAGAAATAAAGAAGCAGTTTCTTCCCCGTCCCTCCTCCTTTCACTTCCCCACCCGTGGGCACCTTCTGAAAGTCTCACAAAGCACTTGTAAAATTAAATATTAAAAAAAAAAAAAAAACACCACCTTGAGCAGCAGGCGGGAGGCCCCGCTGAAGGTGAGCCTCAGCTCTGCTTTCCCCAAACAGAGACGTCCCAGAAAGGACTCCTGGCTTTGCCTTTGGAAGGCTCCCCCCATGCCCTCCCCTGTCCCCTCCAACACAGGCTGAGTCTTACAAGGTACCCACAGATCTGAGCAGTGAAAGCAGAGGTGGTTGGGACCGCGGTGCATTTCCAGGGCATGGCTGCGAGCCACCTTCACCAGGCCAGGGTCCCCTGCGTCCTGCACATGGGCTGCTTTTAAAAGGTGACGATTTCACCCCGGGGCCAGGAGGCAGCTCCAAACTACTACCCACCCGGCACAGGATCCCAGCCCCAGTCTACAGAGAGGCCCCGGCCCGGAAGGGAGCCACGTCCCGGGGAGAGCCACCCTCGGTGCCCGCTGGTGCCTGCAGACGGCTCCCGGGAGTGCCAGACAGCTGCACTCCGAGCCCCGTTGCTGCCGTTCCGAGAAAGAAAGGAACAAATAAATTTAGCTCCATCCTACGCATCCTTCACAGCTGCTCATTGACCAAACAGAAAGAGGCCTCTCTTTCAACCCCGGTTTCTCAGGTTGGCTTTTTTTTTTTTTTTTTCCTAGTGAGTTCTGCCACCAGCCTGTATAGGGGACTTTTCTAGGAGGTGAGGGACCCGGCCACCTTCAGTCCCCCGGGGAGACGTTCTACAAACGGTTCAAGTGCAAGGTGTGTGCTGCCTTTTCTGCCACCCGGAAACAAAATGGCACGCCCAGAAGCTTCCATGGGAGCCTGGGCCCCTGGAGCTGCCGCAACGTCCCTTCCCTTGGGAAGCCAGAACTCGCAGAAGGCTCGAGGGACGCGCGGCTGCCCCGGGGCCAGCCTGCAGTTCCCGGAGCCCTTAGTTTAATAGCACCGTTGGTGGAAATAAAGAACTCGCTGACGGGGGTTTGGGAGTTAAGAGACTGGAACAAAGCGCTGAGGAGGCTTCCCTCCCACAGGCTGGGGTGGCTGGGGGAGGGGAGATGGGGGAGGGGGACGACCCGTGGGCTTCCGGTCACACAGGTCCCAGTTGAAGTCCCAGCTCCACCTCCTAAGGGCAGGGTGCCCCGGGGCACGCCGGGCTGTCTCTGTTCCGGAGGTGCTGGCCGTGAACTTGGAGCTTCTCAGGGCCTCAGCAGTAATGATAGGAGGTTGTCATGAGGATTAAAGGGCATTGCGTACCAAACACGCTGTATAAGCTGCACCTAGTCCTTGGTGTGCCGTGAGGGTACAGAGTGACTTGTTTCCCCCCCACAGGCCTGATCCCCCACCCTGCCTATTCTTCTCCAGAAGGTTGGGGATGGCCTTACCCTCAAACTCTTCGGATGCGCAGGGAGCTCAGGCCATCATGGAGGCTTGCACCTGTCTCTGGCCATAGGAATTAGTTCCTGGATGTGCAAGGGACCCGACCAAGCTGGGATAGTCAGAGCCAAGTTCAGGAATGTTGATGGAACTATTGGAATGGAGATCATTTTTCTGCAGGGTTTCTAAGTGGTCGGGTTTTAGACACGGTGTTGCTGGTGGCCTCTTTCTGTGGAGGAGGGAGATCTGCCTGACAATGAAGCCAACAAATATTAAACGACTGTCCTGACCCTTTGGGTCCCTTGATCCAACCATGCCTGAAGCTCTCTCTCCTTGAACTTCCCAGTTATAGGAGCCAATACAGTCCCTTTTTGCTTCAAGCTTGTCAGAGTTAGGTTTTTGTCTCTTGCAATCAGATAAGTCCCCAGTAATACACAGGTCAATAAATACCTTTTTGAGTCTGCACTTACCTGTAGCCTAATCCAGAACCAAGAGGCAGGCAGATGACTGCACGGTGTCACCTCTAGTAGTGAGAGTCTGTGAAGAATTATTTCTTGCCACATGAGTTCCTTCAACCCCCTTTTGCAGATAGGAAAGCAAAATAGTGAGATGGGGGGGAAAAAAAGGAAAGGATTTTTTAAATTTATTTTATTTAAAAAAATTTTTTTAATGCTTTTATTTATTTCTAGGAGAGAGAGAGAGACAGTGTGAGCAGGGGAGGGTCAGAGAGAGAGGAAGTCACAGACTGAAACAGGCTCCAGGCTCTGAGCTGGCAGTCAGCACAGAGCCCGACGCGGGGCTCGAACCCATGAACCGCGAGATTATGACGTAAGTGAAAGTCGGACGCTCAACCGACTAAGCCACCCAGGCGCCCCAAAAAGGAGAGGATTTTAAAGTAAAACAGATTGGATTCAAATCGTTATCACTTATTAGCTCTAAGATCTTGAGCAAGTAAAGGACTCCCTGTGATCCTCGATTTCCTCACCCGTGCAATGGGGTAATAATGCCACCTTTCAGTCCCAGCATATATGGGGACTCGATTCTAACATCAAGGCTGAGAACCCCGTAGGGTCACACTTGGTGCAGAGAGCTACGTATCCTAGAGAGGCTCTCAGGATTGGAGATGCTCAGAACACAGATCCCTGTATCCCATTTCTGTGTCTCCCGGGTGGCATATCACATAGGGCTGTGACAGGTGGTGGTGTCCACATACTTTCAATGAGCATTTCTTCCTTTTCTTCCTTTTGGCCAACTGTATGTAGTTGTATTTCTGTAAGTTAACTTAATGCAGGATATACTAGCTCTGCTGTTGCCTTATGGAGCTATGGTGAGCGCCAGAGTAGGCTTTGCCTGTGCACTATTATTATTTTCACACATTGCACAAGTCTTGTGAATACTAAGTGCTCCACGTGGCTTTGCTGAATTGTCTTAAATTCACAGCGAGTTCTCTGGGCCCCGGGAGGGAGGAGGTGACAGTTCTGAATGCACGATCCTTGTCTGACCTTCTGGCTCAGACAGGACTGACCCCCTACCACCACCTGCTTCATAGCTGTCTCCCTTCTTTGCTTTTCACAGCCCTTGGCCCCAACCGCAGGGAGCATGGGATCAGTTTGCCGGCCCCAGATCCTGCACTTGACCCTGATCCAATCATTTTGCCTCTTGGAGACTCCATTTCCTTCCAG
The DNA here is from genome assembly GCF_003009895.1 of Hyaena hyaena. Lineage (NCBI taxonomy): Eukaryota > Metazoa > Chordata > Mammalia > Carnivora > Hyaenidae > Hyaena > Hyaena hyaena. Next base: position 9,664,701 of record NW_024080632.1, on the reverse strand, counting down.
GAAAATAGCCCGCACCTCTGCAGGAGATTGTCCGTGTGGGCTCGTGCCAACCATAAGCCCCACAGCAGGCACCCCAGGCCTCAGAGTCCACCTACAGGCTTGTTTTATTTGGCCCAGTCTTTCTTTTTTATTTTCACATTTGAGTTCATTTTCCCAGGTTTTTTTTTTTTAACTGAAGCATGCAATTCCCATAATATAAATGTAACCGTTTTGAAGTGAACAATTTGGTGGCATTTAGTACATTCACAATCTTGTGCAACTGCCACGTCTAGCTCCAGAACATTCCCATCGCCCCAAAAGGAAGCCCCGCACCCGTTAGTCGCTCATCCCCATTCCCTTCCCTCCTCGGCCCCTGGTCTCTGATCTGCTTTCTGTCTCGTGGGTTTGCCGACCGTGGACATGTCTTATAAATGAAATCACAGTATGTGACCCACTTGGCATCATGTTTTTGATCATCCACGTTGTAGCAGGTCAGTTCGTCATTCCTCCTTCTGGCTGAATACTATTCCCTTGTATGGAGAGACCACATTTTGCTTATCTGTTCATAGGTGATGGGCATTTGGTTTGTTTCCACCTCGAGGCTGCCTGTGAGTAGTGCCGCTGCGAACATTCCTGTGCTTTTCTTGAGCATCTGCTCTTCGGGGCATATACCTGGGGGTGGAATTGCCAAGGCATGTGGTGGTGATTCCATGCTCAACTTTTCGAGAATCCTTCCGATTTTTCCAACGGTGGCTAAGCCATTTCATGTTCCCACCAGCCAGCGCACAACATTTCCTTTCCTCCCCAGCCTCGCCAGCACTGGTTACTATTTTGTGCATTTTATCATAGCCGTCCTGGTGGGTGTGCTATGCTCCCTCCTACTAGTTATGTTAGATTACAGCAGGTAAGATGTAAAGGTTTCAGAGTAAATGGCTTCTCTTGAGAAAGGAAAGATCTGTCCACCCGGGGAAGGCAGTCGGCAGGCAGTCGGGTGGAGCCCGCATTGTCTGAGGCTGAGTGGCCCAGCCCCAGGGCCCTTCCGGATCCTCCACAGACCCCACCCCTCCCTGTTGTGTCCCCAGCTTGGAGTCAGCTGCGACTGGTTTTCTTCAGGAAGAAACCACACCATGTGTCCATCAACAGTGAGGAAAAGAGGGGCGTCTGAGTGGCTCAGTCGGTTAAGCTTCCGGTTTCGCCCAGGTCATGATCTCGCTGTTCGTGAGTTTGAGCCCCGCGTCAGGGTCACCGCTGTCAGCTCAGAGCCTGCTTCGGATCCTCTGACCCGCTATCTCTGCCCACTGCCCTCCCCCCCCCCCCACTTGCACACGCATGCTCGGGCACTCTCTTTCTCTCTCAAAAATACATAAACATTTTATTTAAAACACAAAAACGTGATGGGTACCTGGGGGGCTCAGTCAGTTGAGCGTCCGACTTCGGCTCAGGTCATGATCTCCCTGCTCCTGAGTTTAAGCCCCGCGTTGGGCTCTGTGCTGACAGCTTGGAGCCTGGAGCCCGCTTCGGATTCTGTGTCTCCCTCTCTACACCCCTCGCTCTCCATTCATACTCTCTCTCTCTCCTTCAAAAATAAAAATAAATAAATAAATATATATTTTTTTAAGTGAGGAAAAGAGAGCCTTGCAAAGTCCAGTGTTCTAGGAAGATGCGTAGGCTTCGTGGAAGTGTTTCGAATGTGCCTGGGCCATGTGCTCATTTCTGCCACCTGGTCCCAACAGGTGTCTAAGTGGGCATACAGACACACGGCCAGCGCTGTCTTCTCTCCTTTCTTAGGGGTCAGAGGGCAGGCAGAGTGACGGCGCGGGGACTGCTGGGTGATGCATCCAGGCCGGCTGGGCTCTCCTTGGGACTTGTACACGTGCAATCATTCCTTCCGGAACTTTCTGGCCTTCTCCTCCCCGGTACATCTCTGGTCCCACTCCAAGGGGAGCGCTGTTCCCTGCACAAAGTCTTTGCTGATGTGGCAGAGTAGATCGAGTGTCCCTGCTGTGCATGCTGGCAGGACCCCAGACCCTTTGAGGCCTTGGCACAACTGTCACTAAGGGATCCTTTCCATGTAAAGTTTGGACCCGGAGCGCATATTCCCGCGACCGTGCTGCCAGTTTATGCCACCCGTGCAGCATCTGGCTGTTCAAGGCCCCTTGTGCTTTCCCGTATTATTTTTTGCCTTCATCTACTGTTACCACTTCTCACTACCTCCCACAGGCAGCAACTCCAGTGTATTCAAAATAAATCCTTCCAGCCCACTTTCCAATGCTTATGAAACACACATAATGTTGTTCTTTGGGTAAATATTTCAGATTTATGTCAATGGTATTGTGTCATAAATCTTAGTCTAGTTTCTGCTTTTTTTCGTTTCACACTATGTTTCTGAGATCTAACCATGGCGATATATGCAAATCCAGTCTATGATTCCTCCCTGCTTTGTGTCTGTCCATCACGTGCTTATGTCACCCTTGGTTTATCCATTTCCCCAGTCATGGACCAGCAGGTCACCTCTGGTTTCTTGCTGTAACAAACCTCATGGCCACCAACATCTGCAGGCACCTCTCCCTATCATCCTAGATCAGACTATCTCTAGGATACACATCTCGGTGAGGCATGGCTGTTTAATGGATTGTTATGGGTTGGGTTGAATCCTCCAAAAAGATATCCCCCAACCCACGTATTGCAGAATGTGGCCTTGTTTAGAAACAAGTTTGTTGCAGGCGTAATTAGGTAAGATGGGGTCTTAAGTAGGTGAACTCTTCATCCATCATAACTAGTGTTTTTACAACAAAGGGGAAAGTGATGTAAAGACAGAGTCACACAGGGAGAACACAATGAGGCAATGGAGGTAGGGATTGGGGTGATGTGGCTGTGAGCTGAGGAAGCCGAGGGTTGGTGGCCAGCATGGGAAGCTAGGATGAGGCAAAGAAGGTTCCACCCAGTGTCTCAGAGAGATATGGCCCTGTTTTGACATGTGTGGCAGGTCTGCATCATTGAAGTTCTCTGAACATTTGGAACTGAGAACTTTCTCTCCATGATAAATACTAGTAATTTGGATCACTCTCATATACATACATACTACACCCTTCCATCCATTATCTATCCGCTCAGCTATCATTCAACCTTTTGTCTATCCAACTATCCATCATCCATCCATCTATCCATCCATCCATAATCTATACAACCACACACCACACCTCCATTTACCCATCTATCCTTTATCCATCTACCTAACAGTCCATTCATCCATGGATATCCATTGCCCATCCATCCACTCGTTCTACAGATTTTTACCGAGTGCCTTCTTGGTGCTGGGGTCACAGTAATGAACGAGACAAGTCTTTGTCCTCAAGGGACTCGTCATTAGTGGGGAAGGCAGATACTAAACTAGCACTTGTTTTGTTATATGTGCGATAAGCTCTGTAAAGGAAAAACGCAGTGCCTATGAGAACATAGCGTGGGGCACTTGACAAAGCCTGGGGGCCACGGAAGACTTCACTGCCAAGGTGACATTGCAGCTGAGGCCTGAGGGATGGATGGGTAGGGATTGGCCAGAGGATACATGTGCAGGAAGGGCCTCCCACACAGGGGAGAACAGGTGCGCATAGTTTGAGGCTGGAAAGCACTTGTAAAGATGTGAAAGAAAGTCAGCATAGCTGGCATGGAAGGAAGGCGGGAGAATGCAGAGATGTGGCTTAATAATTGTGTCAGAGCCAATATCTCCTGAGTGTCCCCAGGGGACCTGTGCATTGGCGGTAAAACACCACACTAGATTAGGAGTAGGAATTAGTTCCAGCCCATCAATGTGGCTCGCTCCAAGCCTTCGCTCAGTTTGCTGACTAAGAAATGGGCACACTCCATAAAAAGAAGTGAGCAATAATACAATACCCCTGAAATGCCTCCAGGCTCCTCAGGGGAAAAACAACAACAACAACAGCAGCAGCAGCAACAACTGCATAAACCCATCCATTTTTGCCATTATTTAAAAAATCCTACAAATTAATAACACATGCAGTAAAAACAAAGGAAAAGGCTATCCTTTGCAATTACCTGGTTCCAGTCCTTCTGGGGACTAAAAGATGTAGAGCCTCGTCTCATTTACCCTACAGCATGACTATGAGCTAATAAAATGTGGATCAGTATCGAGGAGGAAGCATAGAAGCTGAGAGGCGAAGTCACCTCCCAAGGTCATGCCACAAGGCTGGGGGAGAAGACAGGCTTCTTGCCTCTTGGTCCACTGCCAGACACATTACAGCCAGACCCGGGTTTTTCTCCATAATTGGGAATACCACCGAGAGCTAATTTCTCCCCACTAGATCCACAGAGTGGAGAAGAGCACTTGACCTAGAGTCTTATGGGGGCGGGGGGGGGGCGCGCAGTCTGCATGCAGACTGTGAAAACAATCAGCTGGCCATTACATTTCCATTTCTCTCAGCCTGCTCCTGTCCACAGAGAAAGAGAGGGAGCCCCGATCAGGACTAGAAAGAGCCAGTCTGCAACACATCTACTCAGGGCTGTCAATAATCGGGTTTTACGGATGCCCAGATTCAGAGGCGAGAGCTTAGTGCCTCTCCATCGATTTAACTATCATTTCAGCTCCATAGCTCACAGCTAGAAACCAGCCTACATAAAACCTCACATTATGATGCTTCTCTTCTTCTTTAGGGCACTGCATTCCATTAGGAAAACCAAACTATTAGAGGAGGGTTTGATGGATGAGCCTGGCGTTATCATCTCGCTGAACAATTACAGGCCTGGCCTGTTAGAGGGGGATACCCCGGTACACATGTAGGATTTGGTAGATGAGATGTCTGAAACCAGGGGAGGGGCTGGGGAGACAGAGGGTAGACCAGCAAGCCTAGGCTGCCAGCCCTTTAGTGGGCATCTCGCTTTCCACTCAGCAGACCCAAGAGGATTGCACTTCAGAGAGACCTTTCTTCCGACCTAATTTCAGAGTCCAAACAATGAAAGTTAATTGCTGAACAAGTATTTTTTAAGTGTTTCCTCCATCTAAATTCTGGGTTGGTTTGTGGGAAAATACAGAGGCTTCAAGCTAGTGCTGTGGTCTGAATGTGTCCCCCCAGAAGTCATGTTGAAATCCTGATGCTCAAGGTGATGATATTAGGAAGCAGGGCCTTCGGGAGGTGATTAGGTCACTATGATGGAGCATCTATAGAAAGGTCTCTTGTCCCTTCCACCGTATAAGGACACAGCAAGAAGGTGCCATGTGTGAACCAGGAGAGGGTCCTCACCCAACCATGCTTCTGACACCTTGATCTTGGACTTTTCCCCTCTAGCACTGTGAGAAACAAAGTTCTGTTAATTATAAGCTACCCAGTCTGAGATGTTTTGTTTATAGCATCTGAATGGTCTAAGACAGTTATAATCTGTGCTCTCAGGGAAATTTTGATCTACTTAAGAAGGCAAATAGGTAATGGAGATGATAGATCATAGATAGATGGATGGTAATAGATAAGAAAGCAGAAAGATTAGATAGATAGATAGATAGATAGAGAACAGATGAATAAACAGGAGATGGGTGGACAGATGGATGGATGGATGGATGGATGGATGGATGGATGGATGGATAGTTGATGGGTGGATGGATGGATGGATAGATAGATAACAGTAGTCATAGCAGCCAGTGCTTATTTCTAACTAGATGATGCCAAAAGTAAGCACTCTAGGGCACATTTGGAAAATTGGTGGCCTTTTCCTTCCCTCACTCATGACAAACATTCCTAATTGCTCATGATATCTGTTATAAATTGGATTGTATCCCCCCAAAAGAAACAGTGAAGTCCTAATCCAGGCACCATGAGTGGAGTCTTTGTAGATGTAACCAGGTTAAGGTGAGGTCACTAGGGTGGGCCCTAATCCCATGACTGGTGTCCTTATAAGCAGAGGGAGACACACCGCACACACACACACACACACACACACAAAGAGTGGAATGCTATGCAGAGACACAGACACAGAGGGAAGACAGCCAACTGGAGACGGAGGCAGGAATGGGAGTGAGCAGCCGCAAGCCAGGGGAGATGCTTGGGGCCACCAGAAGCCAGAAGACACAAGGGAATATCCTCTCCTAGAGGCTTCAGAGGGAGCATGGTCCTGCCCGCAACTTAGTTTCAGGTGTCTCATGTCCAGACTCTAAAAGGATAAATTTCCATTGTTTCAAGCCACTCCAATGGTGGGACTTTGCTACAGCAGCCCCGGGAACTAACCCAGCATCACTGATGGCAAATCAGGTCAGTTCTCAGTGTCCTCTCAACCTGTTGCTTCCGATAAGCCCCGCCAATTTGATTCCAGTCGGTACTCGTGATGAAGCCTACTTGCTGCCTCTGCTTTAGGAGTTCCGATGATAATTAAGAGAGGCTTCTTGACAAGGTGGGAAGGGCTAGGCTTTGAAGGATAGGTAGAACATAGATAGGGGAGTTGGGATGTTTGGCAAGGCAGTATTTTGAGACAGGCCAGTTTCCATTTTCCATCCATGGACATCTTAGCTGATCCAGGACATTGGCAAGGTCAACTGAGGGCAGATTTATAGACATCTGCTTTGCAGACACTCAACAGCACACACATGGAGCGCACACACACACATACAAAATATATCTATTCTAGGCATGCTCATTAGCAGCTAACTTTAATCATCCTTCACGCTTGCATCTCAAATACCAAATACTTTGGTGTGTGCTGTCTATGAACAACACACCAAAAATAGTTCTGGGTAGATAAACACATGAGCCAAGAGGCTGGCTGATTGCAATTTGAGTCTAGTGAAGGCACTGCCTCCCAGATCCCTTCAGTGCAGCCAAAGCTGGAATCTTAACACAGGATATCAATAAATAACTCACCTGAGCCACCCCATCCAGGAGCGCATGCATCTGACCACCCTCTATGGGAAAGCCAAGATGCTCTGCCCCAAGATGTGTCTGCCTGAGGGTCGCAGCCCGTAGCTGAAACTCACTGCTTCGCGCGGCCCACCCTCCCACCCCCAGGGTGTGGTAGCTCTTGCAGTTGGGTATTCAGTGGCTGCAAGCTTGCATCGTTGAAAGAGTTGATGAACATCAGTGAAAAGGAGACGTCAGCGGGGACTTTCTACCACCTGCTTCTCCTTCCTTCTGGGCTCCCAAGTACTTGATGCTGCCTGCTGAGCTGATTCATTCATCATGACAAGGATAGAAGGAAACAATGAAATTACAGGTTTATCTAGCTCTCTCCTCGCCTTCCACCCACAGGAGGAAGGACCTAGTGCCATTTTGTAGCTGGTTGAGTGGCAGCTGCCCAAAAAAGATAGGTTCATATCCTCACCCCTTGGGACCTATGGATATGACGCTATTTAGAGAAAGAGTCTTGGGGTGCCTGGGTGGCTCAATCAGTTAAGCATCCAACCCTTTGATTTCAGCTCAGGTCTTGATCTCAGGGTTGTGAGTTCAATCCCCACATTGGTCTCCGATCTGGGCATGAAACCTACTTGAAAAAAGAAAAGAAAAAGTGTTTATGCAGATGTAATTTAAAAACAATTTTTTAATGTTTATTTTTGAGAGAGAGAGAGAGTGCAAGTTGGGGAGGAGCTAAGAGAGAGGGAGACACAGAATCCAAAGCAGCCTCCAAGTTCCGAGCTGTCAGCATGGAGCCCAATGTGGGGCTCAAACTCACAAACCATGAGATCATGACCCGAACCGAAGTCGGACGCTTAACCACCTGAGGCCCCCCCCCCCCCGCCCCCGGTACCCCTGCAGATGTACTTAACTTCAGGATCTTGACATGAAATCATCTTGGATTATCTGAGCAGGCCCTAAATCCAATGACAAAACTTCCCTGGGGACACACGGGGAGATGCATTCAGGGGAAGGCCATGTGGAGACAGTTGGGGGATGGAGTGATGTGCCCACATCCACAGGGATGCTGACAGCCACCAGGAGCCAGACGAGGCAAAGAACAAAGTCTCCCCTCGAGCTTTGGAGGGAGCATAGCCCTACCAACATCTTGACTTTGGACTTCTGGCCTCCAGAGATGTGAGATGTTTTCACAGCCCCAGGAAACGAATAGACTTTTTTTTGTTTTGCATCAGTGGAAAAGGGGGCCAAGTTTAAATATATATATATATATATATTGGAGAAGGCAATAGGACTTAAATAACAAGTTGCATTTAATGAGCACTTACCACATGCCATGTACTTTCTCCAGCTAGAAGGTGACAAAGATTTGAACCAAGCAAGATGAGGCCCAGAGGCCGTGCTTCTAACCAGCTACCCCATTCTTCTAGAAAAGAGTGGAAGTTGTATTTGGAAAGGGCCATGGGAAGGGAATGAGAGACATTAGGAGAATTTGGGAGAATTTGAGAGAGATTTGGGGGCCAGCTGCCATGGAGGGGAGATAGAAGTTCCTAAGTTTTGTTTTACATAGAATTTGGTGGGGGGAAGGGTTTGGTTTTTTCGAGTTTGGTGTTTTTTGGTGTTTTTTAAATTTGTTTGTGTTGTCTTTGTTTTTTGGTGTTCCATGAGGAATTCAGCAAAGATTTAAACTGCTCTCCAGTTAAAAAAAATCCTTTTAAATTTTGACATGAGACTGTGCTAAGACCAGCACATCTGGTCCCTGTGTTTTATACGGGTTACGTTGCCCTTCATTCATTGAGCTGCATTTGGCTTATGTGCCGCCTTCTGTGCCCAGTGCTGGGGAGACCTGCAGATGAGTTAGAACTGAGACCCTGACTTGGAGGGCTCAGTGCGTCCTAGTCCAGCAGACGGAGATCCTTGAGCTTGGACACCACTCTGTGGGCAGTGGGAGTTTGCGTGCAGGGGAGGCAGAGCTGAGAGAGGGCAAAAACTGGTTCTCTCTTCCCCAGGCTGCAGAGCCTTCTGGATCTCTGAACCCCCAGCGCCAACCCTTAGCAGGCTATTGGTCAAGGGGATAAACTGATCCTTACAGGCCTCCTGAGGAGTAAAGAGCTATCTCATTCAGGTAGCACAATCAGGCTTAAAAAATGTTTTCTCTAGTTTTTGTGGGTGTGTGGGGGGGAGGGGTGTCAAGGGAATGGGAAGTGGGGAGTGTAGCGTGGTCGACTGACTTTCCTTTAATCTTATCTCCTTGGCGGCCCCTACCGAAGCCAGTCGCAGGGGGTAGTCCTGGCGTTCAGAAAACATTTGCCTTGACGGTACGGACCAAACCCAATTCTGTTCAGCTTGGAGGCTCCGGGGGAGTCCTATCCGATGTGGGAGAGCAGCTCTACATTTGGTGGAACTCCCAGGAGGAACACACATTTCTGTGGTCAGAAGTGACCCGCGAACCCCCTTGGAGAGCCTTGAAATTGGAGGCTATGGCCTTTTCTCCATCAGTCCAGCGCTGCCAGGTTGTCTATGGGGTTGGGGAAGCTTGTCGATTGGCAGTCAGGCACCAGGGGAAGCCGTAACTATGTGAAACAGGAGACAGCGAAGCACTGGACTCTTGCTGAGGTCAGAGAGGCAGTCAGGAGCGGAGGCTGATGGATCCCCCAGTTCCACTCAGGAGAGGAATGGGTGGGGGGGAGCCTGCCTGGCGCTTATGTCCATTTATCCCGTCTTTTCTCTCATTATTATGTTATTGTTGTTATTTTTACTATTCTGCTGAGCGCTTATAGTTGAATTTGCAGAACATAATTGCATACATTAGAGGGCTACACTATAATGGAAATTTTTCTTGAAACGACTTGCTTTTCGATAGGAGAGTTACACCCTCCTGGCCGCTGAAACAGGGCTGTAGGGAAATCAGAGCATTTTCTTCTCCGATCCTCTCTGAGAGTAAAATTGGCCCGCTGAGCTGTCCGTGCGGCTCTGCCGAGGGATCACATATTCCGGCCAAGTTGGGTCCTATCCACAGTGGTCCGGAAGCCAGTTTTCCGAATAAGTCAGAGAATGGTTCCTGAGCCGGCATATTTACTCCAAACTCATCTTGTGTTGCTACACGTGCATAACATTTGTGGATAGATCTTGTATTCTACAATGTTTTATATAGTCTAATATTTCCCCCAGTGTGCTCTGGGGGATACCAGAAGAAGGTTCTGTGGAAAAACAGTTTCCTGGACTGAACTGGTTTGGAGACCCCTAGCTCTTGGATGTGCTTTCACACGTCCACTGAGTCTAAAGTAAACACATCTGGGCACGCTGTTTGAATGTGCACCGGCCAGATTTGGTTGTCCATGGAATCATCCTCTTTGGTGCGTTTTGGGCACCAGATGCATAAGGAAGCCCCGGGAAGGAGCCCGGGAGAGGAGTGGCCATGTCCACGCCAGGTTTCTCAGGCCCTGGGGCAAAGCTGAGTTGGAGGCAGTGGGGAAAAGTGGATGTTTTAAGCTGGTCTGACCTGGACTGGCCTGATTATTACTGGACACTTGCCAGACAGCTGTGGCATCTGCCCAAGGTGCCCCCAAGGGCCGGGGAAGGAAGATTTGTAAAGAAGATGGCTGGCGACGGCCTTTGGAGGAAAATGAAACCTTTCACGTCTGTGCCCGCTGGGCTCAGTAAACCTGCCACCGAGACGATCAGGCACATCTATTTGAAGATCTCTGTAGCGGGTTGAACAGTTTTCCCCAAATCCGTGTCTGCTTGGAGTCTCGGAATGTGACTTTATTAGGAAGTAGTATTGGGGGTATATGTCATGGCAGCCCCAGGAAATGGATGCGACCCTGATGCTAAGCGCCACCCTCCCAGGAGACCGGATGCCCGACGCGGACCGAAACTCAATCGTGCACATCCCCATCGGTGAAGGCATAAAGGGTGTGTGTGAACTTGAGAGGCGCTCATTTTTGCACAAGCGGTGGATAATTAGTAGGAGGCCGCGTGCCAGTGTGGGGGGCTGGAAGGGGAGAGATTGCAGAGCAAAGGGGCTGGCTTGGGGACACTGCGAGATGACGGGGAACGGGGGAGGGCAGGAAAGCCCATTAACCGGCAGAGGGGAGTCACCTTGAAAAGATGCGAAGTCCCAGAGCGGGCGCTGGGGGACCCTTGTCATGGCAGACCTGACAATGAGCTGCTTAGTAAGGAGGCACAGCTTGGAGGAATCCGGTGGGGTGGAAGCCGCAGGCCAGGTTTGTGGGGACGTGCCAGGTTGGCAATCCCCGGGACCCAGGCACCGATGTTACAGTTAATCACCTCTGCCCAGGAACAGCCCTGACATTGCAGCGGGCTCTCAGGCGCTTCTCATATTGCCCTTAAACTTCCCCAAGAGCTCACGTCTTTAGCCGTGTGACCTTCCGCTCCCAGCAACCCACCTACCACCTTTCACGTACTGAGTGCTCACCGTGTGCCCGACAGTGCTGAGTGTTGTATCCGTCGTTTTAATTCTCACAACTGCAAGAGGAAGTGCTCACAAGTATTATCACTTTACAGAGGAGGGACTGAGGCCGGGGCGGGGGCGGGGGGAGGGGTGGGGGGGACAGGAACATTTGTCTAGAGTCAAACAGAGGGCAAAGCCAGGTTCCAAACTCAAGGCCGACCACATCCAGTACCCGCTCAGAATTTTGATAGCTGTTTCCGGTAGTGCCTGGGATGATTTTATGTGCGGTGTAGGTGAATTGTTACTCCTCATCCTTATGTGTCTATTGGACCACCTATTCAAAGATAGAAGCTGCTATTACAGTAATATCCTTTTATTTATTTTTTAAGTTTATTTATTTTGAGAGAGACAGAGCATAGCAGGGGAGGAGCAGAAGAGAGAGAGGGAGAGAGAAAGAATCCCAAGCAGGCTCCATGCTGTCAGTACAGAGCCTGATGCAGGGCTCAAACTCACGAAACCGTGAGATCATGACCTGAGCTGAAACCAAGAGTCCGATGCTTAACCATCTGAGCCACCCAGGCCCTATAGTAATTCCCTTTTAAAATAAACTCACTGAGGGGCACCTGGGAGCCTCAGTCGGTTAAGCGTTCGACTTCGGCTCAGGTCATGATCTCGCGGTTCGTGGGTTAGAGCCCCGTGTCGGGCTGTGTGCTGACAGCTCAGAGCCTGGAGCCTGCTTCCGATTCTGTGTCTCTCTCTCTCTGTCTGCTTCTCCCCCCGACTCTCAAAAATAAGTATTAAAAAAGTTTTTTTAATGAAGTTTAAAGAAGGAAATTAGCTTACTGAAAGAAAAGTTAGTTTATTTAAAGAAAAATAGGAAGTGTGCCGACGTGGGAAAAATCGCAGAGGCGGGACTGAGAAATGACGGCACTGTATCGTGCCATTAGGAGTGCACGGCATCTCCGTAAGGGCCAAGTCTGGCAGAGTCTGCACCTTACCCTCCTTTGTGTTTTGTTTTCTGTGTTTTTTTCTCCCGCTGCAGCCAGCTCAGTGCTTAAGAAATACTTGTTGAGTTCAGCTCAGCCGGGCTCAGCCCGGCTTAGTTAATTGAGTTAAGGCGAGCTGAGTAGTACTGAATGCACCAGCTGGCTGGCCTGGAGGAGATCCAAGTTGAAGATGTTACGAATCGCACTAATTCAATAAGCTGCTGCAAGGTAGTCTAAGTAATGAGACCGTGTGCCTTTCTGTACCTGACTTACCCCGTGTTCCGCTGGCGCCTTATGAGCCGTGCCCACTCCGTAACATAATAGTTCTCTCTCTGGAATGCCCTCTGTGTGTTTGCTGAGACACCAGGTGGAGAGTGTGGGAGAAAAGGAAAAAGGAAGACACAGAGTTCCTCAGACTCCGCCGGAAGACCCTGGTGGTGGAAGGAAGGGCCTGGAGGAAGGAAGCAGAGAACTTTCTGTCTGCCTGTGTGCAGGTGCAGTGACAATCTGTATCTTCCTTGTCTGAAGCACTCACCGCGCAGCTAGCGTAGCAATATACCTAAGGGTTCATGCACTTGACTCTGATCTCCTGAGTTTGAATCTATCTGAGGACCTCGAAGAAATTAATTCATCCCTCTGCACCTCTGTCTCCTCACCTGTAACGTGAGGGTAATAATAGTACCTACTGTCCAGAGTGACGGAGGATTTCATGACGTGATGCCTGTCAAGCACTTAGCACACAGTTCTGGAACAACGGAAGCACCCAGAAAGCTTAGTTGATGATTAGCAGCGACCACTGCTGCCGAAAGGTGTGTTTGAAATACATGTAAGGGCTGCTGCCAGGAGACCAGTCTGCAGACTGAGGGGCATAGAGCAGAACGTAGTTGTTTGTAAACATCCTAAACAGAAGCACATGGCTTACTCACGGAGGTGTTTTGGAACTGTGATGTAAGCTCCCTGAATGAGGAGGGAGTCGTGGGAATCTGGCCCTTGTTCTCACTTCTGGCAGGACCCTACCTACAAAGTAAGTCCCCCATGGCCGCCCGCACCCAGAGACTAGGAAAAAGAGCTTCCCTCTCTGCTCTGGGAACCTGCTCCGTTAGTGTTAAGACCCGCCTCCTTGGCTAATAAATCAGCCCTGTGTGGCAGGGGCGCGGGCGGTGGTCCCGGCTGGCCCACGGAGCTCTAACCCACCTGCGGGCTGCAGGTGGGAAGGGCAGGAGAGGCGTGGCTTCTCGGACTCACTGCACTGCCCTGCTGCGTGGCCTCGGTCAAGTTCCTGCCTCTTTCTGAGCTGTTGGCCCTCATTTATGAATAATTGAGAGGGCAGGGGTTGCAGAAAAATCACTTGATTTTCAAGCCTTAAAAATTTGAGGGGCGCCTGGGTGGCTTAGTCAGTTAAGCGTCTGACTTTGGCTCAGGTCATGATCTCGCTGTTTGTGAGTTTGAGCCCCACATAAGGCTCTCTGCTGTCAGCATGGAACCCACTTTGGATCCTCTGTACCCACCCCCACCCCCGCCCTTCCCCTGCTCATTCTCTCTCTCTCCCTCTCTCTCAAAAATAAACATTAAAGATGGGGCGCCTGGGTGGCTTAGTCGGTTAAGCATCCGACTTTCGCTTAGGTCATGATCTCGCTCGCGGTTCGTGGGTTCGAGCCCCGCGTCGGGCTCTGTGCTGACTGCCAGCTCAGAGCCTGGAGCCTATTTCAGAGTCTGTGTCTCCCTCTCTCTCTGACCCTCCCCTGCTCACGCTGTCTCTCTCTCTCCTAGAAATAAATTTAAAAATATTTCAAAAAAAAACATTAAAGAAATACTAAAAAATAAAAATGAAGCCAATACAGGGAAAAATAGAGCCAAAGAGATGAAGAGAGGCAAACTCCTGAAGACTTCATTGAGGGCCTAGATCCAGCCATGCCTGACGCTAATACAACTCTTGCTTCTCAGTTAAAGAATCCAGTACACCTTTACTCTGGCTCAAGTCCATTTCAGATAGGAGCTTGTCATTTTGCAACTGAAACCTCATGACCGACTGAGACACACAGGCAAGTTATTTATCCCCAGAAGTTTCGGTTTTCTTACCTCCTCAGTGTCTCTAAGAAGCTGTAAGCCTCACCTTTAAGGCGGTCTGTAAACACATACATCACGGCGGCAGCAGGACATTAGCAACAGTGGACGATCTTGGATATGTCTCAGTTCTAAGGAAAGCAAAGCAAAGATTGGTTAATATCAGTCCACTTCATTCCCTTAATGAGGGTGGGAGCGGGGGAGCAACAGACAAATAAATGTCCATTATCAATGGGAGTGAAGAAGGCCACATATTACCAGGAAAGTGCCAATGGAGAGTGCATGGGGCTCTGATTTTGGCTTTTTCAGCTGGATGGGGGTGGTGGGCAGGGGGCTAAGGTTCCCACAATTCGGGAGGCCTGGCTGAGCCTGAGGGCAAGCCTCAGTTAGATAAGCCCCCAGGCTCTTGAGGCTAATGAAACTCTAGGGGAATAGTTACGATGAATTTGTTTTAGAGCGGGAGGTTCAGGTTCAGTGGCCCGAGCTCTGCAGCTGTGGGGGAGCTCCTGACAATCCACTGCAGTTCATAACGGTGTCACGCATGTGGCCAAATATTCCCTGGACGGACAGACTGGCCTTTTGCGGCTCCAGAGAGCTATTCCCGGGGAATGCCATCTCAGAACACCATTGTGGTCGGCTGAAGAACCCTCGAAATTGAAAGCCCCAAGCCCCCCCCACCCCTCGCCCCCCGTCACAGCCATGGCACATAAATACCACCAGGGGGGAATTCCCACGGAATTTTTTGCAACCACTCGAATGTTTCATTTCCCATTGTTTGCCAGCCCCTCTTGGAGCCTCAACTGTCAGAACAGCAGCAAACACAGGCTGCTTTTCCCCCAGGATCCCACAACACTTGCTCTTGCTTCCCCTCCGTGTTAGGAAGCTGGCATTGGTCGGATATGAATCGGCTCGGCCAGGGAATAAGGTCTGTTAGTCAACTAGTGAAGCAAGTCAGCAGAGGGAATACCCAGCTCTCCCCAACCCACCCTGCTGGGGCGGCAGAGCTCTGTGCTATCGCCCCTGCTTATTACTAGAATCATGGCAACTAATAATTATATTTATAGAAAGAAATCCCTTCTACAAATCCAAAGCACTTGGCTGAAATCTGTGGTGCAGCTGTTAATTTTTTTTGCTTTTTAAATATGAACCTGAATTATTTCTTCCCCCCAACTCGGTGTGGTTTAACAGAATTCTAAGTCGTATTCCAAACATCAGTGTATTTACTGATTGACTGAAAAGCATCTGTTTTAGGCAGACCTTGCTAGGCATTTGGGGGACTCAAATACGAATGAGGTATATAGTTGCCTGTCTGTAAGGAGCCCATAGTTTAGGGAGGGCATGGAGATTTCAAGGCAACATGGGATACAAGGATGGTGGGAAGTTTGTCCAGGGGGTGTTGGTGTGAGGGGTGAGTAAGAGTAGCCAGAAGGACGCACACGTGATCTGTCACCAGTTGGCATCGTCCGAATACGTGTAGTATGTATCATGTTGGGCACCCACACAAGGCTGGGCATGTGTAGAATAGCCTGATTAGTGAGATCAGGAGTGAGAACCATTCCTTCACCAGGGCCCACCCCCTTCACAACAGGGATGGATTTCCTTCTTTCCCCGTGGTGAATTTATTTAAGTAGCCATTCATCCATCCATCCATCCATCCATCCATCCATCCATCCATCCATTAACATCACGGACATTTATTGATTCCTTTAGGACATGCCAAATAGAGACTCTATACTGGGGACAGCCATTAAATGACTACATAAAATAAAGAGAACTACATGAGCCATTGAATACACCTGCGAGACTTTGCCTGCCCCTCATGACTGATCTCCTACTTTATGCGGAGTGCTGTGGGGGCTACACATTTGGGTCAACCCTTTATGCAGCAAAACCTCTAAGACCAACCAGGACTCCCAATGGGAAGAAGTGACCAGCGCCCGCTCCAGTTTGTGCAACACTGTCTACACTCACGGACACTCTGGATCCCTGCCAGCAAGACTGGGGCAGGCAGTTGAGGAGTCGCTCTTCACTTTGCAAGGCGGGGCATGCAAGGCTCGGAGAGGTGAAGAGACCAGCCTGCCCGAGGTCACACAGCTGGCCGGGCTGAGATTGCCGTGCATACTTTTACAATGATAGCAACGGGAGTAGAGCAAAATGGTCATTTTATTTTCCCCAAACCACACTATATGTCCCCTGCAGAGGAAACAAAATGCAAAACTCCACCCGGAAGGGAAACTAATGATCTCAGAAAGGAGAGGACTGGGAGATTTTAACACAGCACATGAATTTCAACACATCTCTCTTCTAATGGGACCTCTCCTCCCTGCCTCCGGATGGGTGGGTCTTAGGCTGGACATAGCAGGGTCTGAAGTCACCAGCACCAACATTTATCCACACCTCTGATATCTCAGACATCACAATATTTCTGCCAGGAGGGTATTAAAACTCCCATTTTCCAGATAAGGAGGTTGAATCCCTGGCCACGCACAACTTAGGTAGTAGTGGACCCGGAATTCCAACCCTAGTCCATCCGATCTGAGCCCCTGAGCCCAGGAACCTGTGGAGCTTTTTATGCTCCCCCCAGGGGGCCCAGGGGCCCCAGCAGCGGGTGCTGGGGGAGCGGCCTGGGGAGGCAGAGCCCAGGGCAGCGGCTGAGGCTGCAGTGTCCCCGGAGTCAGGCCCAGCCCGCCCACTTTTTAACATGGTGGCATCCCTGACAGACACCCTTGTCCTTTTCCTGTGCTGGCCATCGTAGCACAATAAATAAAGCCTTAGAGTAACGTGACCTGAGCCAGGCAGTAAATGATGGCACTGTCAGTTGTACGCGACTGTTGAAACAAACACAGACTGTAATCATCGCGCTGTACGGGGAGAAAGACATTTGGCAAATGAGATTCCATTTTCACATTGGTTTGTGCTGAGCATATAAATTTCCTGCGGGCCGGCCAGCGTTGGGGATGTGTAATTGATTGCCTGCATTATAATAAACAAGCCGTGACAGGTGATCATTCATCATATTCCGCTGAACGTTCCAGCACACCAGAAAACGGAGGAAGAGAGGGAACGCACAAGCGAGGGGAGAGGAGAGGAGGAGTCTGGGGGAGGGGTGGGGGTCGGAAAGACCGAGTATTCCCGACAGACAGAAAGCCAGGGAAGGGGCGGGGGAGAGCATCCGCAGAGCCGGCTGGGCTCGGGGGAAGTGAAGGCAATTACTATAATTCTTTTGATTTTCTAATTTGTTCTTTCTGGTCTTCGTCGTCGTAGGACCCTCCACCCCCCACTCCAACATAGGAGGTGCCCCTCGGGGACTTGGGAAGACACAGAGAATGCTCCTCCCAAGATCGAGGGGAGGAGGGGAAAGGCGAGGTGGGGGAGGGGCCGAGTCTAGTTGTAACCGGAGTAGATACATTCGGGAAAACCTCGGGAGGAGGGGTGTGTGTGTGTGTGTGTGTGTGCGCGCGCGCGCGTGCGCGCGCGCGCGTGTGAGTACGCGCGCACCAGTGTGTGCCGGACCCAGCTTCGCTTCTGCACTGCGATGCCTCCAATCAGATGGCTAGGAACCAGTCTCTTTAAATAAAAAATTTTAGAGGGTGTTTGAAACACACACACACACACACACACACAAGCGAAAAGTTCCTTTTATTGGAGAGAAGGACAGAATCCAAGTTGGCATGGGATCTGTTTCCAGAAGCCTGTCATATGGCATGCTCTCTCTCCTGCTCGTCCTCAGCCTCTCTCCGTGCCCTTGGCCCGGGGTTGGGGGTCGAACGGGAGCCGTTGGGAAGCACCCTCCTCTCCAGGCGCGTCGACCTAGACAGACACGAGGCGGAAGCACACTGGCATGTGAAGGACAGAAAGACAAATGAAGAACTCTGGAGCCAGGGCTTGCATTAAATAAGTACTTACATTATGCAAAGGCCCAGGCCCTCAACTAGGGGGTGAGTGACGAGCGGGGACCGGGTGGGAGGGATTAGTCTCCCCAGTTCTCACCCTGTCAATTTCCAGCCCTCCCATCCCCGCCCATCGAATGCGCTCTCATTCCCACCTGGGTACCATATGCTTCGCGCAGGTGGGAGCCTTCAACCTAGGGAGAGGGAGTTGAGGGGGCGTAGCCCGCGCTAACATCGGGGGCGGGGTCCGGGTGGGGCTTAATTGGGGGCGGGGCTGCCCCGCAGGGGGCGGGTCAAGGGCAGAAGAAAGCCAGTGACGCGCGAGGGGGGGGAGGGGGGAGGACTTTGCTTGTCATCTCCCACTGCTTCCTGGAGTCCTCTGCCTTTTTATCATAGCCCTAACAACTGTAATCTATTACCTTTGAGATGATAAAATCACCGCTTTGGGAGACTCTCTTCGAGGGACCTGCCTCCCCAAACTGTGACCTCAGCCCCAGCAGCGTGGGCTGCTTCCCTAGTGATCTGTGTTCTTTGAAAGGTTAGCAGTTCATGCGGGTCTCCCAAGAATTCCAGGAGATAGTCAGGGCAGGTGCTGTATATGTTATCCCTTCCCGTCTCCACGCGGCTTTTCGGGTCCTGATTTTACAGGGGGAAAAACCGAGGCACAAAGAAATGAAGTTGTTTGCTCCAGGTCTGGCAGCAAAAAGCATTAACAAAATGGAATCCAAGGATCTTCTTCCAACATCTCTGCGAGGGCACACACCTTCTTCCTCCAAGCCCCATAAATAAGTGCGCAAATGTATATGAGGGGGCAGAGTGGGTCTATTTGGAGTAATGTGTCCAAACCCTCAATAATGCTCTTGCTTTTTTACCGGCTGTATATCGCACAGATCTACCCACTCTTCTCCACCAGCACTGTGCCCCCTTGGTCCAAGCCTTCTCTCTCCAGGACCACTTCTCCCCACTCCTCACTGGGCCCCCAACATTGTTGCCTACTTCCATCCCTTCCCCACCTGCTGCTAGGATGTTCTCAGTATGAAAACATTATCCAGCTCCCTCACCAGCTGGCTGGTCCTCCCTCCCTAGCTCCATATTATTATCATTATTATTAAATACACATAACATAAAATTTACCTCTTAACCATTTTGGAGTGTGTAACTCAGATTAAATAGATTCATATTATTATACATCCATCAGAACTAGCTACTCCAGAACATTTTCATCACGCCAAACCAAAACCCCTTACCCATTAGGAGTCACTCTCCATTCTGCCTCCCCTCCCCGCCCACCCCTGCACCCCATTCTGCCCTGTCCCTGGCAGCCACCAATCCGCTTTCTGTCTCCATGGATTTACCTATCCCGGACATTTCATATCACTAGAACCTACCGTCAGTGGCCTTTTATGACTGTCTTTCCCTCAGCAGCGTGTTCTCAGTGTTCGTCCACGTGGCAGTATGTCAGTATTTCAGCTTTGTGTGTGTGGTTGAATACTCTTCCACTGTATGGATATATCTCCTTTTGTTTATCCGCTGATGAACATTAGGGCCATTTCTAACTCTTGGCTCTTACGAATGGTGCCTCTCTGAAATTTGTGTACAAGTTTTTGTTTGAACATCTGCTTCCAATTTCAGGGGGTGTACGCTTTGGAATGGAAACGCCGGGTCGTACGGTAATTCTATGTTTAACCTGCCGAGTAAATGCCAGACTGCTTTCCATTTTACATGCAGCCGCACCATCTTACATTTCCACTAGCAGAGCCCTGGAGTTCCGGTTTTTCCAATTCCTCACCAGCTTTTGCTATTTCCCCTTTTTTTTTCTTCCAGCCACCCCATCGGGTATGTCTCCCTCCATCTTTCAGGTCTCTCCCCGCACTGTTCCGCTCTGGCCCATCATACCCTCAAAGATGCCGCTCTTTCTTAAGAGGGGCCTTTGCGTATGCTGTGACTTCTGCCTTCCCTCATCTCCAAGACTAGATCCGACTCCCCTCTGAGGATGCGGCTCGGACCCCTAGCCTTGCATCCCTTGTCCCCCACTGGGTTGTAATTTTACATTTCCTCATGTGTTACGGATCAATGTCCATCTGCTTGGCTTGACTGCAACCTCTCCCCAGGCCGGGACCCCTCTGCCTTTGTGGTCTTGTCCAGTGCTTCCCCAGCACTTAACACGGTCCCTCTGAGATGCTGGGTTGCTCAGCAAATACATGGTGAGTGGAAGGATGAACAACGAATGAGATCTGAGCTTGGGTGCTGTGTCCTTATGCATTCCCCTTTTCTGTCTTTCACTATTGAGAGGAGTTAGCAGGCATCCAGAAGTCAGGGACTATGAAACCTGCCTTGTCCATAAGGCACCTGGAGACTGATGGGATTCTGGCTACAGAAATAGTCCTCGGTAACGTCTCTCTTCAGAGCCACAGGGATTCTGGCACGGGATTCTGAGTCTTGCCTGGGAATTGTGTTCAGTTCTGCCCTGCCTTGCTGCCGAAGGTTTAGGAACTTGAAATATATTTACTTGGTGTAAACATGACCTCAGCGTGACAGGATGATCCCTGTGTTTGCCAAGCCATTAATTTTTATGTAATTACAACGACCACAACAAACTGCATTTCCCCCCACATTCTGAGTTGTTCATAAGGTCAGATCTGTGGGACTGTGCGAGACCAAAAAAAAAAAAAAACCCTTATAAACTCGAATGTAGTTGTGAGTTCTCTGTGTTTCCAGCTCCGCTCCTACACGGAGCTCCAAAGAGCTGAAAATTGAGGATTAAAAATTCATGCAGCTACTTTCTTCCAAGGAACTCCAAATGCTTCCGATGTTCTCGTCATCCTGTGAAGTCATTAGTGGTCAGATAACACCATGCCCATCTCGAAGACAGGGAAACAGAGGCCCAGAGACCTGGAGGCAACTTTGTCAGGCCCCCCCTGCTAAGGAGGCAGCAGGCTCAGGCAAAGGGCCCTCTCCCACCTATCTTTCAAGTCCACATCCTCTCCATTAGCTTGATTAGGACAATTGATTTATTCATTCTTAGTGGTTGAGAGGAGGAGAAAAAAAAAAAAAAGACCCAACATGCCATTTGTGTGATATAAATATCTCTGGAAAAAGCTAAAAAACATTGTGTCATACATATTTTCTTAATACCCCAGTCAATCACATATGCCCAAGCGCACAGTTCCATCAACCGAGGAGGGGGTGGGGGCGAATCGGGTGGAGACTCAGGGGAGGCTTCGCTCTGGAATCCTCGGTCCCAGCTAAAGATACACTGGCAGCATTTTATTTATTTATTTATTTATTTTTCTTGACCATACTCCCTTCAGAGAACTTGTCCTTGATGTCTCCGAAGCTTGTGTTGGGCCAGAACATTAGTAGGCAGGAAAGCAAGGGTGCCCGGATGCCTGCAAAACTGGTCGGTCCCCAAAGAAAAAGATGGAGGTTGTCACTTTCTCACTCAGCGTGCTCCTCGACTCACAGAAGGATTTGGATCTCAACATGGTTCCTCCCCCTCCCCCCCCATCATCAAAAGGCCTTTCATCCCCCAGTGATTCTACTGTTAGGAATTTAGCTCAAGGAAATAATTAAAGACATGTAAGATGGCTCAGTGACAGGATGTTCCTCACAACATGTAGACTATGGTGAAAGATTAAAAGTTACCCCCATAGCCAGTCATCCGTAGGCGATCAATAAGTCAAGTCTGGTGGTTCATCCCCTAAAACCCTGCTCAGATTTAAAGAGAGAAAAAAAAAAAAAAAAAAAGACTGAAGGGAGATAATCCAAGATGTTCACAGAGTTTGTCTTTGGATGTGGAATTATGGACAATTTTTGCTTTCCTGTAGTAAGGTCTTATTTTGGGGGTGACCTACTCAAAATCAACTTAAATTTGGTTGACTTTATTTTTTTATTTTTTAAAAGTTTATCTATTTTGAGAGAGGGGATGGGGAGGGACAGAGAGAAAAGGAGAGAGAGAGAAAATGCCAAGCAGGCTGTCAGTGTGGAGCCCGATGCAGGGTTGGAACTCAGGAACCATGAGATCATGACCTGAGCCAAAACTAAGAGACGCTTAACCGACTGAGTCACCCCGGTGTCCCAAATTTGGTTGGCTTTAGCAGAGACTTTACAAAATCGCTAAGATTTAGAAGTCAGAAATGGAACAGGAAAGGCACAGAAGTAAGGGCCGTGGGGCAGGTCAGGGTCAGAGAGGAAAACAGCCTGACTGAACTCGGAGATTCCAAGTGCTAAGTGCTTAGACAGATGGCAGATTTTTGCACTGTGGACAGACTATCTTCTGAAAACCAAGGAGAGGAGAGTACACTGGTTGTGACAGGCAATTGGGAGACACTATAGACTGTGGAACAAGAAAAGGCACTGGAAGTTCCAGTCAGTCCAAGCAGTGGATTCACTGGGAACGAATCTGGTGGTCTCCTAATTCTGTTGTGGAAGGGTCTGAGTTCACTGGATCTGGGGGTAAAGGCTTGGGAGAATTACAGAACTCTAAATATATGAAAGAAGTCTTGAGATTGCTTTGATTTTACAGATAGGACAGCTGCAGCCCAAAGAGTTAGACAGATTGTTCCCAGAGCCATAGAGAAAGATGGTGGACCAGTTGGGACTGGCAAGCAGGGGTCCTTATTCCTAGCTCCAGTCCTGGCCCACCTCTTGCCCAGGATCCATTTCTTTCCTTCCTTCCTTCCTTCCTTCCTTCCTTCCTTCCTTCCTTCCTTCCTTCCTTCCTTCCTTCCTTCCTTCTTTCTTTTAATTTGAGAGAGAAAGCAATGCTCAAGCAAGGGAAGGGGAAGAGGGAGAGAGAGAGAGAGAAAACCTCAAGCAAGCTCCATGTTCAGCATGGGATTCAACACAGGGCTCAATCCCACAACCTTGGGATCATGACCTGAGTTGAAATCATGAGTCAGCCACTCAACCAACTGAGCTACCTAGGTGCCCCTGGGATCCCATTTCTGAGATTTTAACCACACATCCAACCTTCTAGGAAAACTGATGACCCTGACTTACTTTTTGGAGTCCCACCTAAAACTCTTTCACTCATCTGTTCATCCAGCATCTCATAGAATGCAGACAACCCTGGTGTTATTGTGGAGGCCAAGAAGAGACGATGTTGGCATCTAGTAGGTGATCAGTAAATATTTGTGGAAGGGGGAGAAGGATGGGAGAGAAGGAGGGAAGAATCAGTTCTGCTCTCAGATAACTCAAGAGCTAATTCGGAAACCAGACACAACCTTTTACGGGAGATGAAAGCCATGCTTACTGCTCAGGCAAGATCTATAACAGAACCAAACTCAAAAAAGTTGATCCCCAACTTCTTTTACACAAGGATTTAATTCAACTGATAATTTAGAGAGCTCCTATAATGAGCCAGATCAAGGGATTAAAATTTCTGTTATTTCCCCACGGGTTACACGCTGAACCCTGAATGAACAGGAGAGAGGATCTGTGGAAGGAGAAAACCCAAAGAGTCACCCAGCACCCGGAAATGATGGATTCTATAAAATTCTCTGGACAACCCTGACTTCTTTTTCAAACTCTAGTGACTTGGTCTGATTCTCCTTTGGCACTCAGGCTCTGGGGTCCACCGCTCTGGTCTGATGGGGGAGGGCTAAGCATAATAAGCCACCATCAGACCCTCCCACTGGCCCCACCCTTCTTCATTGCCCGTTTCCAGTTATTCAGTATTCTCAGGCCATTTCAACCTCGCATTGCCAAGGGGACATAAATCAAGAGGCCGCAGCTCCCAGGGCTCTTTGAGAAACACGGAGGGACTCTGCAGAGCCTTTCCAAGGGGGCACATGTGGGGAGGAAGGGGAAAGAGACATAAGCAGAAAGTTATACATGGTTCCTTTAATCACCGGGGGGAAGGAGAGAGGAGAACCTTTCAAACAGAGCCCCAGAAGGCTTGCCGAGAAGTCAGCTTTAAGCTGCACTGTTCCAGCAACTGCTGTTGGCATCACTGGGGTTTGTCTTGGCCCAAACCTGTCCTGGGAAACAAGAGAAGCTCACGCTCTTGGAATTTGCTCCCTTAACGATTCACTCAGCAACTCCAGCTTTGGTGGACAATAAAAAGAAAGAAAGAAAGAAAGAAAGAGAGAGAGAGAGAGAGAGAGAGAGAGAGAGAGAGAAAGAAAGAAAGAAAGAAAAAGAAAGAAAGAAAGAAAGAAAGAAAGAAAGAAAGAAAGAAAGAAAGAAAGAAAGAAAGAAAAGAAAAGAGAAGCCATCGAGCCAATGGTTAAGCGTTTACTGCCAAATTCATCAGCTTGGGCTGGGCCAGTTGGGGGGGGCGGGGGGGGGAGAGAAGAACTTTCCAAGGCTCCCATGGGGAGACTCTCCCAGATGTGCACAGCCACATCCTGGAGCGGGGTCCCAAGTGTGATGGAGAAACAGCAAGCCAGAGAGGTCTGATTCAAATGCTGTCTGCTGTTCTCCATGAGCTTTGGAGAGAGGCTCCGGGTGCGCAGTGAAGGTGCAAGGTGGCGCTTGGACAGTTGTCTTTTAATGAGTGCTTTCCACGCACAGCCGCTGGACCCGCACTTTCCATCCCTGGTCTCCTCGGGTCCTCCGAGCGACCCCACCTATCCACATTCTTCAGCCCCATTTTACAGCTGGGACTCTGAGTCCTGAGCCATTGTGCACAAGCAGGGCACCTGAATGTGAATCTGGTCTCCAGTGTCCCCTCCCCCCCACCTCCCGCCAGGGCCATGGCCTTGAACACTGTGCCTTCCTGCCTTTGTTTCTGGCTTGATCTCCACGTGTCATCACCGAACCCTCCCCAGTGACATGGAGAGCGTGGATGGCCCAGCACTCAGTCAGAAGGAGATAGGACAGCTCTGGCGGGAGGTGTCTTTCCCGGCTGAGTTATGGTGGAGGCCCTCCCGGCCCCCGGTGCTTATGGACAGCAACACACCAGGGCGGGCGGGAGGGATGCCCCTGATTCCTAAGGATCCTAATTCTGGCATCGTCAGACTCCCTGTAGGTGCGTAGCTGGAATCCAGGGGTCCATGCATGTAGCTGGGGGAAGAAAAAAATACCATTTTTACTTTTGGTAAAAAGCAAATGCAGCATTTTCTTCCCTTGGGAACGTAGGTGACAAACTGCCATAGTGTCATCAGTTGCTGTGACTTCAGCCCTCACTCAAACGCAGAGCCTCCGCCATCACCAACAGTTGTTGCAAAGTATCGTTTGTGCTCCTGGAAACTCAGAAACTGCAGAAGTAGATAGGCCAGTGGCCAGTGGTGAGATTTTGTTACTTCAGACATAATAAAGAAGCTCCTATGTTACTATTTCACAAACTTGGCTTTTCATGTTGTGATATCTGTGTTACAGTATAATTGGTTTCTTTCCCAGTCCCGCCTGCTTTATTTTGTGCACTGAAAAGCATGGTTTTGAAAAGGGATCCAGAGTCTTCAACAGGCTGCCCAGAGGTCCCAGGAAGCTAGGGTCCTGCTCTTAAAAAGTGTGCAGCCTATGGGGCGCCTGGGTGGCTTAGTCGGTTAAGCGTCCGACTTTCGCTTGGGTCATGATCTCGCGGTTCGTGGGTTCGAGCCCCGCGTCGGGCTCTGTGCTGACTGCCAGCTCAGAGCCTGGAGCCTGTTTCAGAGTCTGTCACTCCCTCTCTCTCTGACCCTCCCCTGCTCATGCTGTCTCTCTCTCTCTCCTAGAAATAAATAAAAATATTTTTTTTAAAAAAAGTGTGCAGCCTAGAGCCTGGAGCCTGCTTCGGATTCTGTGTCTCCTTCTCTCTCTGCCCCTTCCCTGCTCTTGCTCTCTCTCTTCCTCTCTCAAAAATAAATAAACATTAAAAAATGAATAAAAACTGTGCAGCCTAAGAGGGAAAAAGACAAATACACATACCAATATGTAAGACGCAATCTTAAACATAAAAGAAAGTGAAACTCTTTCTTTTATGAGGGTGAGGACTGTATTTTTTTTTATTCATATCCTTAGCACCCAAAATAGCGCCTGATAATCAGCAGTAACAGGTCATCAATAAATGGTGCCAAATGCATGAGCTCGACTATCTCAAGCTACACCACTAGCCACTTACAACCTGAGTGATCTTGGGTGAGCTATGGTCGCCTTTCTGTGCCTCGATTTCTTCATCTGGAAGATAGGTTCAATACAACCATCCCAGACGGCATCCATACCATCAAGTGAGATGGTGCGCATGTATAGAATAGTCCCGGGCTCATCGTGCGTGCGTGGCAAAGGTAGGTGGCCAAGGTCAGTTCAGTTCGACAGCAGCTCCTGTGGCCCCCAAACCTTTCTTCTCTGAGAGATCAACTCCGAGAACCCTTGCCGTCAGACTCCACCCCTGGGTTAGAGGTGAGTCACCTGGTGAGAGTCTGCATCTAAAGAAATCAGATAAGAGTCTGAGAAATCAGGTGATGGTGTTTGTCTGAGAGCCGTTATGCCCCGCACCACCCCCACGGAGGAAGTGCTGTCTCCCCTTTCATTGTCCTGGGAGGCAGGACAGGGTAGGTACAGGTCCCTTGGCCTTCCGCCCCCCCCCCCGCCCCCCACACGCCTGGGGGGTATGCTCCGTGATTGGAGAAGGCCTGCCTTATCTTGCCAGGGATTGCTTCACCACTCTCCCCCCGCTCGCACATTTGCTTGGAAGATGCCTGTGTCTGTGAGGGCTGGTAAGGACCTGGAACAGCCTTTGAAGGTATCCAGCCAACTGAATTTAATTAAGCGGCAGTTGCAGAAGCCAGCAGCATTTTTCCTAAGAAAGCAATGCCACTTCCAAAAGTCCCCCGCCACTCCTGTGCAGCCCATTGCCTGTTCTTCAGGCTTTGTCATAAAACTGTCCGTGGGATGGTCTCCTTAGACGGTGGATCCGATTGGCAGGACTTTTTTTTTTTTTTTTCCTTAAGCCGGTATCGCTGTCCTGAGTTAGGAGCATCATGGCCTGTCCCTTACACTCCATTTCTTCTTGCTTCCCAAAGCTGACGTGAGAGGACCTTTGTCTTTTCAGCTTGGTTTCTTGGATGGCCCCAGAGGCCGCCATCTTGGCAAGTCATGATCCCACCAGCTCAAGAGTAGGGCAGCATCACACTCCACTCTGGCGCCAAATGAGGGCTGTATTACTGCTCTAAGTAGGGTAAAGTGGTGGCGAAGGAATACTCCTGCTCCCAAACATACTTTGCAGTCATTCATTCTTCAGTGATTAAGCCCTTATTATAAGCCAGGGGCTGAGGATATAAAGACAACCAGGCTCCCCCCCTTCGCAGAACTTTAGATGTTCAAAGGAGTGATAGATAACAAGTACGTAAGCAAATAAAGACACGAAACAGCTACAGATTGTTATAAGTGCTGAGAAGAAAGAAACAGATGGTTGGAGAATCATGAAGGGATATTCTTAGAGAAAGTCAAAGAAGAGCTCTCTGAGAAAGTGACATTCAAGCTGAGACCGAGCCAGCC
The DNA here is from genome assembly GCF_003009895.1 of Hyaena hyaena. Classification (NCBI taxonomy): domain Eukaryota; kingdom Metazoa; phylum Chordata; class Mammalia; order Carnivora; family Hyaenidae; genus Hyaena; species Hyaena hyaena. The sequence goes on along the minus strand of NW_024080632.1, from coordinate 9,637,103 downwards.
GTGGGAAGACTGGGGCAAAAAGATTCCGAGGCCGGAGGAACGGCAAGTGCAAAGGCCCTGGGGTGGGCAAAGCTTGGCAAGAGCTAAGGACCGACAGTAGATCAGGGTTGGTGGAGTGTAACCAATAAGGAAGCGAGTGGCGAGAGGTGACGAGAGGGAGAAAGGCAAGGTGCAGGCCCTGCCCGAGCAGAGAGACCATTGTCAAGAGTTTGGGTTCTTACTCGTGGGGGCAGGGGATGGAGCTGAAATTTACCTGGGAGGTGCCCCACATATGAATTTGTTAGATGTATAGATGATTTAGAAATAGTCTCCCATTTGGAAGCTTAGGCATCAAAGTCTTCAGTAATTACATCCCTATTTGAATCCCCCCAGGACTCATTAGCTCTAATCACTCGGCCCTTCTGCATATATGCCTATAAATGAGCTCTAAAGAAGTGGTTTTCAGAAGGCCCAGGCTGGGGGTGGCCAGGGCAGCCTCACTGCCTAGCTCCGAAGGGGAAACACTCTCCTTGTGTTCTCGGTAAAGGGCATTCCTTGGAGCACGGCATAGAGCTAGAGGAGACGCTGTCCCAGGGGGGGAGGGTGTCCTGGTCCCAGCTCTGACTGGTCCCCACTCTGACACTCGCAAGCTGCAAGACCTGAAGCAGGCTGCATGCTCTCTCTGGGTCTCTGTCTCGCGCCCTCAGGAAGTGGGCAGCGCTGCACCCACCTCCCAGGCTTACTGAACACTTTCAGACTAAGGAAGTGAAAGCACGATATGTGAATGTGGTAAAGAAGTGTCCTTGACCCAGGTCCTGGGGCGGGGGGCTGCAGAGATCGGTGGACCATGGAAGCTGCAGACAAAGGGCGTGCTGTGCGTGCATGCCTGCACACACAGGAAAGTGCATTTTTCAGAGGAGAGGATCCTAAAGTCCCTCCTCAGCGTCTCAGCGACAGGTGAACCACCCGCGGTTAGAAAGCATGAACTGCCGCTGGCCCGCCCTTGAAGTTGCTCCCTGGCTCTGAGAGCTGGTTAAACATTTGCTTGGTGATGGTGTCTTAATTCCTCCCCTGAATCTGTAAGCCACCGGGTAGCAGGAGGCTGTCCGCATTGACCCTTCCCTCCCCACCTTCCGGTCTTGCTGACCCCTCCCTTCCCAAGGGACACCCCCCCCCCCAGCCGTGGTCCAGCAGTCCCGGGGGCCAAGCCCTCCCCGCAGCGCTCACATGGAGGCCCCCAAGCCCTTGCAGCACCACCGGCTGGGTGAAATGAGCTAAATGAGAGTGTGCTCTTGGAAGAGCCAGTGACCGCCTCCTCATCGCAGGCAATGAGACGCCTTAGCCCCTTAGCCTGGGTGCACAGCTTCAGCAGGGAACCCCCAAGGAGGGAGAGATAATGACTGGCACTTCTGGCATCGAGAAAGTGGCCCACGAGGAAGATGTTTCTGTTTGCAGGAAGAGAAGGGAGAGTTTTTAACTTCCACCCACCTACAGAGGCTTGACTGCAAGGCGGGGGGGGGGGGGGGGGGGGGGGGGGGGNTTTTAACTTCCACCCACCTACAGAGGCTTGACTGCAGGGGGGGGGGGGGGGGGGTGGGGGGGGAGGGGACGGGCAGGTATCTCCCTACACACGCAGCCAGCACAAGCACCCAGGCACTTAACAAAACAGTAAATAAATCATGGTCACTTCCAGCCAGTACACTCACCTCTCACCTAGCCCATTCCTAACTGGTCCCTCCCGCCTCCCCCTGACTAGTCATGAAGGTAATGATAGCTTGTGTCCATGTTGCATGTTCCTTCTCAAGAACTCCAAACCCTTGGCTGTAATTATCTCCTCATCCTCATTTCTGAGTTACCTTAAGAAGCCAGGGATGGGTGTTCTACCCAATACTACTCCCCTCACCTCCCCCCAATTCGAATCAATGTTACTTCAAGGAAACCGAGGCCTAGGACAGTTTTTTGTCCTGATCTGCAAGTCCCACGCAGGGGCGGGCCGGGAACAAGGACCCTCCCCTTCCACTGCCCATCCCTGAATCTGATCTGTCCTAAGACTATTAAAAATTTTTTTTGTTAGGAGGCAAAGCCGATCCTTCTCATTCTGCTAATGTCCCCAATAGCGCCTCAGTTCCTGGGTTTGGGGAGGATCCCCTTGCTTGGGAAGATTCCCGTGGGGAAGAAGTCTCTGACCATTTGGAGCCCGGCCCTGGGAACCTGCCGCTGCCTGGGCCCAAGTGAATTCCCGTGGAGCTCCCCCAACACCACACCTCTGAACGAGTGTGAGTTCGGGATTCTGGGTGGGCTTGCATCCGCAGACAGGCTTTGACTCGTTGTCCTCCTTGGCTTCCAGAACAAAGCTCTACCACAGTGAGTGGTTCTACAAGGAAGGATGGCCTGGGGAAACCAGGAGTTTGCTCCTGGCTTGAATCTGCTGAATAACCCAGGGAGGGAGGGAGTTGGGAGTTTCCAGGCCTCAGCTGCTCCATCAATTAGATGGGTTTAACATGAGCCCCTCCGGTGCCTCTTTAGGAGGTCAAAGCAAAATGACAGGCGTCAAAGTGCTTTGAAAAGCATCCCCTTGAGACTCTGAGACAGATGCAGTCCGGCCTCTGGGGATCGCCCGAGGGTTCACCGGTGGAGGGAAGCAGCGAGGTGAACGTGGTAGACTGAAAAATGTCCCCCCTCCCCGCCCCTGCCCCCAAAGAGAACATCAAACCCCTGGAACCTTGTGGATGTGACCTTACTTGGGAAAAGGGTCTTTGCAGATGTGGTTAAGTTAAGTGAGGATCACTAGAGAGGAGAGAGTCGTGGATAACCCACGCAGGCCCCAAATGCAATGGGACCTATCTCCATAAATTTGCCACACAGAGCACAGACACACGCAGAAGACAAGACACGCGGCCCCAGAGGCCGACAGCGGAGGGACGTGGCCACAAGCCGGGGTCGCCCGGAGCCACCAGGAGCGGGAAGATCCAAGGGAGGATTCTCCCCTGGAGCCTTTGGCGCAAAAGCACAGCCCGCTGACACCTTGATTTCAGACGCCTGGGCTCCGTCATTGTGAGAATACACTTTGTCGTGGGAAGCCACCCAGGTCTGTGGGAGCGAATACACGAGGTGTGCGAACGCCCATCCCATGCAGATGGGAGAGTCAGGCGTCCGGCTCTGCGTCCAGCGTGCGACACGTCCCATCCCGCCTCGTGTCTTCCACAGGAAGCCGTATATGCCACCCTGAGAGCCATCTCCAAAGCTCAGGGACAGGGGAAGATGGCAGCCATTGAAACCAGCCCCTTTCGGTGCTGTGGAAGGAGGGGCGGAGGGGACCCATCGCGCTCGCAGGAAATGCAGCCGGTGAACCAGCTGATGCTGGAACTCTCGCATCTCCCAGCGCCCCAGCCAGCCGGGCAGCCGCGTCCCCTGCCAGAAGAGGAATGGGTCCTAGCTGCTCACTAGATGCCTGGAGGCGCAGGACTGTGTCCTCCGGGCCACGAGCCACAAGCCAGTCCGCGTGCTCTGGGCCCCCCAGGGCCGTGCGGGCCCCCACCGTGCAGGCTGCTCGGACACGTGTTTACGGAGGCCGGACGCTCGGAGCTGATCACCGGAGTGTCACAGGCACAGTGGGCTGGTTCGGGCCGTCCCCACCAGGGATTCTGCTCCCAGGGGCCCGCGAGAACAGCATCGTGTTCCAGGGACTCCAGAGACTGGTTTCTGGGCACATTTTCATGGAGCCGTCAGAAATGAGCGCCTTCTGACCTCTGGTTCCCCGGGAGCCAGTTGCGGAGGCGGGAAAGTCCTGCTGCAGTTTTGGCACCTTCTGGTCCCAGTTCCCAGAGATGCACAGAGGAGGGGCAGAGACTCAGCGCTCTCCCGGGAGCACCGCAGGCTTCGGGGAGGAGTCCGTCTCACCTGCCCGGAGTCTGCGCTGAGCGCCCGCACCGCGCACTGGAGGCTTCCTTTTGCTGGAGGGAACGGCGGTCAGGCCCGGACTTCTCCGCAGGCGTGCCCTCTGCGAGCCACCGTGCGCCACCAACACGGGCGGTCGGCCTGTCTCCCCCGGGGGTTCTCAGCTGAGGCACGACTGACCTCTGGGGCTGGCTAACTGCTGTGGGGGGTTTGTCCCACGCCTGGTTGGTGCCCAGCGGCCTCCGGGCCGATAGCACCTTCCACCCTGTGTGACTCCAAATGTGTCTCCAGACATTGCTCACATGTCTCCGGAAGGGCAAAATCACCCCCACTGGGACCCTCTGCCCTACACACACCTGGTCTCCCTTCGCCAGGTGATAGAAGCCTTCTCATGAGCGGTCACCCCCAAAGCTCGCTCTCCCTCACCACCCCTGCTGTTTCCCCTGTTGGATGGGGGGTGGGGGGATCAAAGCAATCGTGGTGGCGACAGTTTACCCCATGCTTATTTTAAATCGATCGCCTCATCTAAATCTTTGGTAGCAACCATGGGGCGCCTGGGTGGCTCAGCCAGTTAATCATCCAACTTCAGTTCAGACCATGAGCTCAGGGTTCATGGGTTCAAGCCCCATGTCGGGCTCTGTGCTGACAGTGCACAGCCTGCTTGGGACTCTCTGTCTCCTCTCTCTGCCCCTGTCCCACGTTCTCTCTCTCTCAAAATAAATAAACTTAAAAAAAGAGCAATAAATAAATCTTTGGTAGTAACTATATAAAATGATTTCATTATGGGGCGCCTGGGTGGCTCAGTCAGTTAAGGATTCAACTCTTGGTTTTGGCTCAGGTCATGATCTCGAGGTTTATGAATTCAGGGCATCAGGATCTGTGCTGACTGCATGGAGCCTGCTTGGGATTCTCTCTGTCTCTCTGTCTCTCCCTCTGCCCCTCCCCTATTTGTGCTCTCTGTCTTTCAAAATAAATAAATAAACTTAAGTAAATAAATAAAATGAACTCATTTTAATGTGTTATGAGTAATCAGAAGTAATGGGTGACAAGAAGTAACAGAGGCAGAGAAAACTCAGTGAACTTGGTTAGGGGCACAGAATCGGGATTCAAACCGAGGCAACCTAACTCGTAAGCTCCATTCAACCCTACAATTTCTGTAACACATAACTTCTGGATATACTTTAGCATTTTTAAAGATGTAAATTCTCATTTACACCACTGGTCCTGAGAGGTGTAATATTAAGGCTGTGATATTATTATCATCCCCATTTTTCAGATGAGAAAACTGAGGCTTGCCTAAAAGACACTCCAGGACTTGAATCCTGGCCTCTTACCATAGAATTCAAACTTTTCCTCCTATGCCAAGCTTCATCTGGAGGGGAACTTAAAACAAATTTTTTTTAATGTTTATTTATTTTTGAGGGGGTGGGGCAGAGAGAGAGTCACACACACACAGAATTCAAGCAGGCTCCAGGCTCTGAGCTGTCAGCACAGAGCCTGATGCAGGGCTTGAACCCATGAACTGTGAAATCATGACCTGAGCTGAAGTAGGGCACTTAACCAACGGAGCCCCCCAGGCGCCCCGGGATGGGAACTTTAGGAGGGAGGGGCTGAAGATGCAAATGTCCCTTCATGTATTGAAGCTGCTGTTAGGCCAGGGGATTGAAAACAGAGGCTCTGCTTTTTCATAGCAATCTTCCTGCAGCCAGAAATGAAAACCCATGTGAGCTGCTGGGCACCTCGGTGCATTCTGCTGTCTAACACGGGATGCAGGAGGTGAGTTTATCTTTAGCCACTCAGACCTTTCTGGAGACGGGTGCTCAGAATGCCCAGAACGTGTGAATGCGATCTCTTCTGGAAATAAGGTCTTTGCAGATATAATTAATGAAGTTCAGGGTGCCTACAGGAAATCATCCTGAATCCCTAGACCCAATGACCAGAACCCGGCAGAGAGAGACTTGAGGGAGCTCCAAGGAAGACAGGGGCGGGGATCGGAGGGGTGTGGCCACAAGCTAAGGAACCCTGGGAGCTCCTGGAGCCCCGGGAGACAGAAGGAGCAAAGAAGGAACCTCCCAGGAGCCTAGGGAGGGAGCACGGCCCTGCCCACACTTTGATTTTGGATTTCTGGGCTCCGGAGCCACAAGGGCATCAATTTCTGTTGTTTTCAGCCATCAGTTGTGGTAATGTTCAGTCCCAGGAAATGAGTATGTCATGTCAGGAGATCATTTTGAGAAGGAAGATGAGCATTGGGTGCAAGATGGCCCAGGAAGCGCTATCGAAATTCATCGGGGCAGACCGTCTCGTGCCCTGTCAGAATGACACGGGCAGCTTCTCCGTGGGAGAGAGACACTGGAGCAGATGCAGTGCCTTCCTCCACCCCCAGACTTCCAGCTGCTAAGAAAAAGAAAAAAAAAAGGCAGCCGACAAGTCAGCAGGGTAATTAGACAGAGACAGCGGTCAGGAAGCTCCGGGCACCTTCATGGCAAGGGCGTCGTCAGTCCCAATTTATTCATTAATGTCCAAGAACTCGATCCCTCGCTCTTCAACAAACATGGACCGCACGAGTGCTCCGTGGGGAGGCCCTGTGCCAGGCTCCAAAGGGGACAGCACAGCCCTATCCCCGGGTGGGGGGGGGGAGGAGGGTCAGGATCCCGTGAGGGGGGGGGGAATGACAGCCCCCGTGCTCCGAGGCGGCACTGACCCTCACCACGGTGCACTGATGCACTGAGTCTGTGGCGGCGGATGACGCTTCTGTCTGTAGCTGTTGGCAAATTGCTGCTGACCTGAACCGCTAAGTGCCACCTGCCACCATGCATGTGCCAGCCCCTCCTGTCCCAGAACTCAGGGACCTCCCCACGATGCACTATCTAAAGGGCTAACGGTACCCCGGCCTGGCAGAGGAGGCCTCTGGGATCCTGGCTCTGCGCTACAGCCAGGACCTCTTCTGGCTGGCAGTGCCTCTGCTGTCCTGAGTGTCGCGTTGGTTTGAGTATCATTGCTGATTGGACCTCAATCTCGAGAGAAGGAGACTGTGGCTTGGATCCTGTGCATCTCGGCTGTTTGTTGACTCAGCTAGTCACCCAAAAGCGTGTGCCGCAGGTGCAAGGAGGGGGTGAGGATGGACAGGTCGGCCCTCATCACGCCTCCAAGTTTTCTTTTGAAAAGTGGCCTCAGGGGGCACCTAGGTGGCTCAGTTGGTTGTGTCCAACTTCGGCTCAGGTCATGACCTCACGGTTTGTGGGTTCGAGCCCTGCGTCAGGCTCTGTGCTGACAGCTAGCTCAGAGCCTGGAGCCTGCTTTGGATTCTGTGTCTCCCTCTCTCTCCCTCTTTCACCCTCCCCTGCTCATGCTGTCTCTCTGTCTCTCTCTCTCAGAAATAAATAAAAACATTAACAAATAAATAAAAGAAAAGTGGCCTCAGTCACCACTTATTTTAAGGGCACTGAAAGGGGTCTAGAGAGAGCCCTGGGACCCAGAGGAGCAAACAGAATGGTCAGGGCCACCCCTGGATTTATCAAGGTCAAAGAAAGGCCAAAAGCCAAGGCCAGGCTTTGAACTTCACTTTACGTGGCTCTGCTAAAAGGAAAGAGGCTGGAGCTAGAGCTGGCAGGTGAGAAAGCAGGGCCAGGGCCGGGAGCCCAGGTTAGGGGAAGATTCCGGAGGGGCCAGAGGGGGCCACTCAAATGCCTCCAGGAGCCAGGCAACTGAGTTCATCAGTGGAGCAGGCTTCATTAATCCCGGGGCAGCTGTAACACACTTCCGAAAGCATTCCTATAATTCTTGCAGCACGAAGGTCATTCTCATGGTGAAAGGGCTTCTGGCCCATGGTGCTGTGGAGGGAGGGAGTTTCTCTACAAGGCCAAGAAGGCTTCTGGAGTCACTGCATTTGGTTTTTGAGAGTTGAAGCTGGAGAAGCCCCTTCCACGGGGGTGGGGGGGGTCACATCTGGTCAACAGCATTGCTGCTGTTATACAGGAGTGAGGGCGTCGGGTCCGTGAGAGGAAGAAAGTTCCCGTGGCTCCAGAAACCAAAGATGGGACACACTGCCTCGCGCCACTTAACCATCGATTCATTCTGCAAGCGGTTTTGCAGACGCACTATGTGCAGCCTTTTAGGGGCTATGGTGGGGAACAAGTCCAAAGGGGTCTCTGCCCTTCTGGCACTTTCTGTCAACTGAGCACCTCCTGTGTGCCAGGCACCTTGCAAGAACGACGCCAAACAATCCTCACTACCCCCACTTATTCAGGGCTTATGCCGTGCCAGGGAGAGTCAAGTTCAAGCGTGTTCTTTCAACTAATAATAGCAACAACAGGAATTGATCTTTTGCTTTGTGCCAAGTATGTGCTGGGTGCTTCGTGAGCATTATTGGAATTAACCGCCGCCCCCGCGCCCCCCCATCCCCACCTCCTCTGGCAGCCTTTCTAGGCTGAACACTGTTAGCGCCCCTATCATCCCAATAAGGACAAGGCAGAGGAGGGGTTTGAACTTGCCCAGATTCTAGAGCAGACGCTTTGAATTATGCTGCCCGCCTATGAATTCTCAACTCGTCCTTATAAACGGTCATTCTTAGCCCCATCTTGCAGATAAGAAAACTGAGGCTCGGGGCGCCTGGGTGGCTTAGTCGGTTAAGCGTCCGACTTCCGCTTAGGTCATGATCTCGCGGCTCGTGGGTTCGAGCCCCGCGTCGGGCTCTGTGCTGACTGCCAGCTCAGAGCCTGGAGCCTGTTTCAGCCTGTGACTCCCTCTCTCTCTGACCCTCCCCTGCTCATGCTGTCTCTCTCTCTCCTAGAAATAAATAAAAATATTAAAAAAAATTTTTTTTTTGTTGTGGAAGAAATGACACAAAGACAAGACACACACAAAAGACAGACACAGACACAACTCCGGCCGGAGGAACAATTCTACACAAGCCCATCTTGCGGTTTATTTTATACCCCGGTAACTGGATACAAACTGAAATCTACAAGNCCTGTGACTCCCTCTCTCTCTGACCCTCCCCTGCTCACGCTGTCTCTCTCTCTCCTAGAAATAAATAAAAAACATTCAAAAAAAAAAAAAAAGAAAACTGAGGCTCTAACAGGTTTTTTTTTTGTGGCTGCTACTCAGGGCTTGAACTAGGGGTGCAAAAGTAAGAGGGGCACCCAAAACACAGTGATCAAGATAAACAGTATTTAATGCAGGATTTTCAAAAACTCCGAATGGATGCCAGGAATCCAGGGAGAACAGAATATCGGGATTGTAAAGAAGGACCAGGCTCCACGCTGCTCTTCCACGGCCTCTCTTGCTGTTCCCTGGTGTCAGTTTTGTCCCTATTAAAATTTTGCATAATTTGTTCATCGTTAATTTCGGGGGGGGGGGGACATGGCTTTTCAGCATAAAATACTGTGTTAAAATAGGATTTATCTTGATTTCTGAGATTTTTGCTGCCCTTTAAATTTTGTACCGTGGCAAGTGCCTCACTCGCCTCACCCCAGAGGGGCCGCGCAGGGCCACCTCTCGCTGAGCACTCACTATGCGTCAAGCACTCTTCGGATTTGATGTTCCCAACGGTCCCAGGAGGCCGGTGTTATCCTCGCCTCCCCCCTCCCCAGGTTTACCGATGCGGATAGTGCGGACCAGAGAGGTCAAGAGCTTTGTTTCAGGTCACACAGCGGAGAGGGCGGTAACTTGAGCCCAGCTGCGCTTCCCTGACGGAGGGAGGGGGCTCCCGGTGCTGGGAGCGGCCCCGTCGCGGGTCGGGGCATTCCTGCCGGGCGTGGGAGGCGGGACTTGGTGACCTCCGTGTCCCCCACGACGCCCGAGCCCGGCTTTCTACAACCCCATTGTTTGCGGAGAAACGGCCCGGTGACTGTGACTCGGCTGGGGAGCCAGCGGAGCCCGGGCCTAGACTCCGGCCTGGGCCTCGGGGACCCGGGGCGGGGTCGCGGGGACTCAGCAAGTCCGCCGGGGGGGTGGGGGGACTCAGCAAATCCGCGCGCGGCCCTGGGAGGACAGGCGTTGCCTGGCAAGAAAGCTGTTAGCAATCAGCGGAATTGGGTTTTAATGGGGTTCGCGCGGATAGAACAGAAATCAAATTAGGGCCTAATTGGCATGCACGGGGCGGCGAGCGCGGCGGCGGCGCGGCTGCCCGCTGGGGCCGTGGGGGGGGGGGGACGCGCGGGGACACCCCGCCGGCGGCGCCCCTCCCCCGGGAACCCGGTCCGGCCCCGGGGCGCCCCCCGGGGGCGCGTGTCCGCACGCCCGGCTGGAGGGGGCCTCCGTGGGCCCCGCTTCCGCGAAACGCACCGCGGCCGAGCAGCGAGCAGGGCTTTTTGGCTTTGTGCGCGGATGGGAAGGAAAGGAGGGGGCGGCGGGGGCGGGGGGGGCACGAGAGGAAGTTACCCGCAAAAGGACCCGAGAACCCTGTGCCTTACAATTAACTAATAGTCGCTTAATAGCGATATGGGGCGCGGACTCTGCGCCGGGCCCTCCGCCAGCGGGTCGCACGGATTCACAGGACCATTACGGGACTCTTCTTTCTCTCCATTTTGCACGCGAGGAATCGCAAGCACAGAGAGGTTGAGTCATTTTCCCGGAGTTGACCAGCGAGGACGCCATGGAGCTGACGCTCCAGCCCAGGGCTATCGACTCCAGAGGTTATGTTTGTATTTGTTTCCCCTACAAACAGTGCAAATAGGTTGGGGTTTCTCTCTCTCTCTCTCTCTCCTCCCCCCTTTATTTTTAAAAATCCAAGATGCTTTTGAGAGTGGTGACGCCTCGGTTTTATTATAACAACGTGAAAAGTTCAGACATTTCTGTCCCAGGTTTTCCAGTTGGGATTTTCACTCTGTTCAAGGAATCTTACATCTGCTATAGTTCTCGGGGGGCGGGGGGTGGGGGTGGGGTCCTTGGATGTCTTATGTCTCTGCAGGCCACCCCGGTCCTGTGCCAAGAGCACTCCTTGTGTTTGGGGGACAAAAACCCAGAGCAGCAAAGAGAGACCAGTTGCAGGGATGAGGAGAGCAGAGGTGGAGGTGAATTGCTGGGGGGTTGCCGGTAGCAGCTCTCCCTTCTTAAGCATCTCCTCTGTAGTATGTGTACTCCTCAGACAGTTCAAGGGAGGGATTTGTAGCCCCATCTTTAAATGTTGAAACAGGCTCAGAGAGGGACAGTGACTTACCCAAGGCCACACAGCAACTCGATGGTAGAACTGGTATTCAAACCCACGTCTCTCTGACCCCAGATCTCACATTGCTTTCGTGGCGCTCTGCTATCCACACACCAAGTACTAGCCTTGGTGTGCGCTTTTGGCAGCTGGGAGGTAGGATGTCTTGGTTCCATCCACACTACAAAGCCTTTGCTGTCTTTGAGGTCCGACCAGATTCGGGGAAGACTCAGAGCACCCAGTACTGGGCATTTCAAGCCTGGGGCGGTGCCTTCATCTGCCTCCAAGTGGGATCAAACATATCTTGGTGCCAGCTGATTGAGAACATTCTAGGGCAGTGTTTTCAGAAACATATTACATGAAACATGTCCAGAACTGTCCGTGAAACAGCAGAAACTCTGTGATCAAATGATTTGGGGAAACTTGAGGTTGAGCAGAGTGTAACCTGCTACTTGACAGCAGGACTTTTCAGTTTGTCATGTGCCCACAAGCATGTGAATCTCCGAAAGGGTTGGTAGCGAGTAGCAGTCACTGAACTCTTTTTCCCAGAGCGTCGTGCAGGACGGGGGGTGCACAGAACCCACTCTGGGAAATGTGATCTGGGGTGTTCCGGAACTCATGCCCTTCGAATTCTGGCCTGGGTTGGAGGTAGAGCTTGGGCCCTTTCCATCGCCTACCTACTATCTCCTTTTGCTTTTATTTATTTTTAGTTTTTTTTTTAATTAAAAAAAATGTTTTCTTTATTTCTGAGAGAGGGAGACAGCGTGAGCAGGGGAGGGTCAGAGAGAGAGGGAGATACAGAATCTGAAGCAGGCTCCAGGCTCTGAGCTGGCAGTCAGCACAGAGCCCAACGCGGGGCTCGAACCCAGCAACCCTGAGATCATGACCTGAGCCAAAGTCGGACGCCCCACCCAGAGGCCCCTATTTTTAGTTTTTAAAATGTCTATTTATTTTTGAGAGGGAGAGAGGGAATGTACGTGAATGGGGGAGAGGCAGAGAGGGACAGAGAATTCCAAGCAGGCTCCGCACTGTCAATGGGCTCGAATCATGAACCGCGAGATGATGACCTGAGCCGAAGTCGGGTGCTTCACCAACTGAGCCACCCAGGCGCCCCTAGGAAAGACATTGTAAGGCCCTGCTTGCATAGAACGGTGTGCACAGGTAAACAAGGGAGTCACGATTGTGTGTTTCCCCAAAGCATTGCCAAACACACTGTTCAAGCAAAAATATTCATTGTGTCCTGCCCAGAGCTTTACAGGAGACTTAAAGATGTACAAGTAAATGAAACGGACTAGGTGATGTCTGTTGCGCACTTGGCACTCAGCAAATGGCGGAGTGAGTATTGTGATTTCTGTATCAATTCTGCCATTAGATCCAGCCCGCCATCTTGGAGCTCACAGTCTGGTTGAAGAAATAAAATACACGCACCCAAAGTGATAACTAACAGCTTGCTGTGTCTGTGACAAAGGCCAATTGCAAATATTTTGGAAGCGTCGCTATTCTATTCCCCGAGCACATTTTAAAAACTTATTAGATTTTTAATTATAAAATTAATACAATGCCCATTGGAAAAAAAATGAACACATTAGAAAGTAGGAAAAAAAGAAAGGCAAAATGTTCCCGTTCCTATTCTCTACTTCGCCACCCCTGACTCCCTAGAAGTAATCATTGTTAGTGCAGTGTGTACCAGACTTTGTCTACGCATAAACAAACACGTAAATATAGAATTTTCTTTTTGCAGAAAAGTGGGTCATAAGACACACTGCCTGTAACCTACTTTTTTTCTCTTAACTACTCACTGTAGACCTTTCCAATATTCAAAGATCAACCTCCCCGCACTTCCAGCCGACCCCAGAATCCCACCCCTTGGATGTAGGCTAGCTGGCTCCGTGGTGAGCCCCCGAGGAGGAAAGAGCTGTAAAAGCCAGCTCCTCTGTTTGACATTCACCATGTCCCAAACACGTGTGTGCTAGGGGATTGGGAAAGATGGAAAAGCATTTAGGTGGAGGGAACAGCATATGCAAAGGTATGCAATTGAGAAGTCAGGTGAGTAGTGCCATGTGTGGGAGATACACCTGTCTCTTTTCAGTACCCACAGGCCATCCCATTCTAGTTATGTACCATGATTTATTTGCTCAGCCCCTTTAATTTTGAGATGCTTTTTTATAGGAGGGACTGGAATGTAGCTGGTCTGGTGTGGCCAGAGTGTAAGTATGTAGAAGGCGGTGGGTCAGGTCTCTGTAGGATTTTCTCTGACATCCTCTCCCCATGAATGCTGTGACTCTTAAGTCCCTTCGCCAACTTCGTCATCATTTCCAAAAGCACCATGAACTGGAATCGCCTGGTATCAGCCCTTCTTACTGAGAAGTGAGCAGTCCAATGGCAAACTTGGAGACACAAACGAGCGACTTGAGTGTGTCACCGGCCGCTTGTATTTGTCCACACACTCAAGGGGTCGGCTGTAGCTGCAATTAGCTGGTCAACTGGCACCGGCCGGGCTCTCCGGAGTTGTTACAACGTAGCAATGGCAGCATCAGGAGGCAGTCCATGCTCAAGGGCAAATATCAAGCCTGGGGCAGAGAGGGAGAGGGGCCCCTTTAAGAGTTTCCCCGGGAGGCAGCAAAGAAATAGAAAACAGTCGTAATTAGCCTTCCAGAACCAAAGTGGATGGGCCGAATGTCAGACCGTCACCCCGTTTCGAGGCCACGAACTCAACCAGGCTGGTCTTCCTTGCATTCCAGCAGTCGGGTTCCCTGCAAGGAGGCCAGGAGACTCTATTAAAAAGCCCGAATAGCTGAGATTCTCCAGGGTCAGCAAATCCACACAGAAGACCCTCAATCAGCAGAATCTGCAGGCTTTCGCTTCGCTGGCTGGTGTGCAGGGCTTTTCAATTGTGTCCATTCAGTTCCTCGAGTGGATCTCATAGGCTGAATGAGATCTTTATCATTTGTCACGGGGCGATGCAGGCTGGGCACGCCGCGGCCGAGTCCGTCCCCGCCGCATAAAGACATCAGCAGCCCGACAGGGCCCGGCCCCCGCCCTGTCGCCGCGCACGAGGTGTCTGGTCCGGCGGAGGATGCCAGCTGCCCCCGGCCTCACTTCACCCGCGGGAATTGGCACCACCTCTTGCCCCCTCGGCCACAGCCTCCCCCCTGTCCCCCGGGGCCAAAATCAAAACCTCAGAGAAGCAACTTTGAGTGGCTCATCGGACGGGGTTGTTCTAATCCAGCAGGCGGGTGTGGACGGGGACTGGGGAGGCACCCCGATCTGGGGCTGTCCCAGCTCTGCCGCTTGCTTGCTGAGTGAGCTCCCAGTATAAACGGGAGCTGAAACCTCCCGGCGTTCTGGAGAAATGATTCAGGAGAAACAGGTGCTTAGCGTCCATGACTGTTCAGAAGAGCATGTCCTGCCTCGAGGAAGACTCACCTTCCCACCCCTGACATAATAATAATAGTAATAATAATAATAATAATGGTAGTCGTGGTAGTAAAAACACTTATCGACACAATAATGTGAATAGAATTAATGCCACTTACGAACAGTTAAAATGATACATTTTATGTTGTTATACTATAATCTAAAACAACACAGGGGCACCTGGGTATCTCAGCCCTTTGAGTATCAGACTTTGGCTCAGATCATGATCTCGAGGTTCGGGAGTTTGAGCCCCGCATCTGGCTCACTGCTGTCAGTGCGGAGCCCACTCCGGATCCTCTGTCCCCCTTTCTCTCTGCCCCTGCCTCGTTCACACTCTCTCTCTTTCTCAAAGATAAATAAAACATTTTAAAAAATGAAACAATTCGGGGCGCCTGGGTGGCTTAGTCGGTTAAGCGTCCGACTTTCGCTCAGATCATGATCTCGTGGTTCGTGGGTTCAAGCCCCGCGTCGGGCTCTGTGCTGACTGCCAGCTCGGAGCCTGGAGCCAATTTCAGAGTCTGTATCTCCCTCTCTCACTGACCCTCCCCTGCTCACGCTGTCTCTCTCTCTCTCTCCTAGAAATAAATAAAAAATATTTTAAAAAAATGAAACAATTCATTTTGAGCGACTGCTCTATGCTAAGTGCTCTACCCGCATTAGTCTGTGCTGCTCCGTCAGGTGGGAGAAATTATCCCCATCAAAGATGAGGAAATTATCTTCCAGGGGCCGGCCCGCTAGCAAGTAGCCAAGTCAAGATTCGAACTGAGCTGGACTCTTTCAATCTCGATATTTTGAGGTCTCGTTTGCCAACGGGTGCCAGAGTTGGATACCTGTATTCGTTATGTCGCAGCGGATGGCGACCTGGCTCAGACACACATTTGACGTGGGCGAGGGCCCGATGGGTGCCGGAGACCGCGTTAGGTAGCAGGGAGACAAAGATGCGTGGGGCCCCAAGGGTACGCCTCTCGCAGGAAACAGGCAGAAGAACAAACAAAAATAATGAGTCCTTTAGGTGTGGAGTGAGTTGTGGACAGGAGGGCGGCGAGGAAGGGAGCCTTTGCAAAAGGAAGTAACGTCTGAGCTGCGTTTTGCAGAGCGCGATAGCTTTTTCCGGGAAGCAGACAAGGGGATGGTGCTGGCCAGGGCATGGCGGCTGAGGGCACACGGCCAGTACGTCCAACAGAGTGCAGAGGGGCTCAGGGAAGGGAGAGTAAGAATGTGCTGGGGCCAGGGGCTGGTGGCGTAAGCAAAGGGGGCTGGAGCGCATCTCGTAGGCGTCGGGAGGCTTCAGAGGTTTCGGAGCAGAGAATGATACTATGGAGTTCCTCCTGCTACTGGGAGAAGGCCCCACTTCTCAGCTTTTGGTTGCTTGTTGGTTGGTTGGTTGGTCCTGGTAAAAACTAACTGAAACAGCCAGCTGATGAAGCGATAAACACTCTGCGGCAGCCTCACGCTGGATAATTCCACAAAGGCTTATTATTCAGCTATAAACAAGGAACGAAGCACTGATACGTGTTGGAACAGGATCGAGCCTTGGGAACACGGTGCTGTGTGAGGGAAGCCAGACGCCAAGGGCAAAAGACCGCGTATTGTATCCTGTCGCTCGTGAGAATAGCAACTCTGAAATCATCAAGTCCGTAGAGACGGAAAGGAGACTACTTATTGCCCAGAGCTGGGAGGGGGTAGGGGACCTGGCAGTGGCTGCCAGCGGGTATAGGGTCTCTTTCTGGGCTGACCAAATGCCCTAAAATTAGATCTATGTGCAGCTCTGAGAATATACTGAAAACCACTCGATCATCTGGTTTGAAAGGGTGAACTTAATGGTAGATGCATTCTATCCTAACAAAGCGGTCATTAAGACATAATAGGACCATATTAAATGAAAGTTTGAGAAATAGAACTCAGCTAGAGTGTTCTGTACTCCCCCCCCCCCCGCCCCATTGTAACTGTTTTCCATTTGGGCATATTTCCTTCTTTGTTCCTGCGCTTACTTATCTTATACGTGCACTATCGGAGAGTATCATTTTCTGTTCCTTTTCCAACTCAGCATTTCATCACAAACATTTGTCCACATTCCTGAGGTCCCTATAATTGTTTTCAGATCTGAGTTTTAGGAAGATGAATGAATTCATTCAACAAATATTTCTGAATGCATGCCAGGTTCTGTTCTAGGCACTGGACAAGGCCCCTGTTCTCGTGAAGCTTCTTTTCTGGTCGGGAAGACAGAAAAACAAACAGATAAACGAAGTAGGTAATTTCTGACAGTGAGGAGGATGCTATGAACAGAAATCCAAAGGGAAATGAGACAGAGTCCCTGTAAAGAGGCGTGGAGGGCATGAAGGTGACCTGAGAAAGGGTGGTCCAGGGACAAAGGTGACCTTTGAGAGATGCCAACTATGTAAATACCAAGGGGAGGTGTTCCAGCAAGAGGAAATGCCAGGGCAAAGGCCCTGGGGCACCGACATGCTTGGCGTGCTTTAGGAACACTTAAGAGTTTGGGTGACAATACAAAGAGTGGATTTAGGGGTCAAAAGGATTGACGAGAGGATTAGAATCATCTGAATGCCACATTGGGACCAGAATAGCTCCCTTCCGGGCCTGCGCTTGGGTAGGCCCTGGATCCGAGTCGGTGCCAGCACCCTGCTCGGCCCTCTGGCTTTCCCAGGAGCCCAGGTGCTTTCCAGCACAGCCATAGGAGGCCACACCCAGAGAGCCCCGGAGGGCTCCGGAGCCCGGCTACTGCGTAGGCAGAGCCAACAAGTGCCAACCCGACAGCTGATGGCAGCCCGGCCCCTCCCTGCCGCCTCACCACCTGCACTTCAAAGCGCCAGTGCCCCTGGCACATCCGCTTCCTCTGGCCCTGACCCCCGGGAGCTGGCACCGTGCCCTCGCCCAGAACTCTCCCTCCGCCTCCCACTCTGTGCTCTCAGCGCTGGGCATTACAGCCCTCTCCTTCCCTCTCGAATCCCCAGCTTGCTTTGGAGACAGGACAGTCTGGGTCAGGTCCCCTGTGGAAGTCACACAGCTCCCTGATTCCTGCTTTGTAACACTCAGGATTCACTCGCTATTCCGTGGATTAATTACTTAATAGCCATCCTTCCCTTTTGACTGTAAGCTCCAGGAAGGTAGGAACTATAAATCCGTAGTGTTTAGTTAAAGTGAGACGGCACTGCCAACAGACCCGTCCTGTAAGCCATTCCAAAGTTTAAAATTTGCTAACAGCCACATTCAAAACGTAAAAGGGAAGGTGCAAGGAGTTTTAGTAATTTATTTTATTTAGCTCAGTATATCCCAAATGTCGTTTCAATGTGAGATCAACATAAAAAAGGCTAATGAGATATTTCACATTCTTTGTCTCATAATGAATCCACTGTGTCGTTTTATTAAGTATTATTTTTTAATGTTTATTTATTTTTGAGAGAGAGACAGAGAGTGTGAGCAGGGGAGGGGCAGAGAGAGAGGGAGACAGAGAATCCCAAGCAGGTTCCTCACCATCAGTGCAGAGCCCGATGCAGGGCTCGAACTCATGAGTTGTGAGATCATGACCTGAGCTGAAACCAAGAGTCGGACGCTTAGCCGACTGAGCCGCCCAGGCACCCCTGGTGTGTGATTTTATATTATAGCACATGTCAATTAGGATGCTAAGGTGTCATTGGAAATACTTAATCACATTTAGATTTTTATGAAATTTACAGGGAGAATAGATTCACTTACCTACATAGTTCCAAACATACATACACGTTTTCCAGTAATTGAATGGGGAGTTTTAAACCTTATTTTTTAAAACAAATTTTTAGGGGCGCCTGGGTGGCTTAGTCAGTTAAGCGTCCGACTTTCGCTTGGGTCATGATCTCGCAGTTCGTGGGTTCGTGCCCCGCGTCGGGCTCTGTGCTGACTGCCAGCTCAGAGCCTGGAGCCTGT
Organism: Hyaena hyaena; assembly: GCF_003009895.1. Lineage (NCBI taxonomy): Eukaryota > Metazoa > Chordata > Mammalia > Carnivora > Hyaenidae > Hyaena > Hyaena hyaena. The sequence continues at coordinate 9,618,745 of NW_024080632.1, read as the reverse complement.
TTCAGAGTCTGTATCTCCCTCTCTCTCTGACCCTCCCCTGCTCACGCTCTCTCTCTCTCTCTCTCTCCTAGAAATAAATAAAAAAATATATATATTAAAACAAATTTTTAATGTTTTATTTATTTTTGAGAGAGAGGGAGGAAGGGCAGAGAGACAGGGAGACACAGAATCCGAAGCAGCCTCCAGGCTCTGAGCTGTCAGCCCGGAGCCTGATGCGGGGCTCAAACCCATGAACTGTGAGATCACGATCTGAGCCGAAGTCGGACGCTCAACCAACTGAGCCACCCCCCAAGTGCCCCAGGAGTTTTAAACTTTAAATTAAATAAAGTTCAATAAAATTGAAAATACCATTCTTGAGGCACACCGGCCATATTTCAAGTGCCCAATAGTCTACCATATTGGACCGCAAAGATGTGCCAGGCGAACAAATGGACTGATATTTGCAGAATGGATGGATTGGTAAATCCTGCCCTCACCATTGACCAGAAATATGACTTGGGCCTTTGCGTGGTTTCTAAATACCCACAAATTCCTTGCTACTTCTCCTTTTAAAAGGTGAAGCCCAATTCTTCTCCCCGCTGAATGTGGGCCAGGCTTAATGACTCACTTCTAAGTGGCCCTGTGACAGCATGTGACTTGCTGAAGTGGGTCCTAATGTGCATTGTGGGTCTGCTAGCCTCTGCCCAAGCTCCCACCTGTTCTGGGTCTTGACCTTAGACTCCCCCAAAGAGAGGTCTAACTGGCTAGCCAGACACTGTGCTGTGGAGGCCACCTCTTTCTACCCAAAGACCGAGACTCGGGTAGGGTCAGGCCCATGCCTGGCTCAGTGGGCTGTGGTCAGGGTGGTGAGGTCATGAGGTCATGAGGTCAACGGTCCCTTGAGTGAGTCCACTAATGGACGCAGGCCTGATTCCATGTGTATCAAACGACGAATGAGAGAAGTACCCGGAACACCTCTTCAGGTGGCCGCGAGGGTCCAACGAGGCGGCCCTCTTCCAACCGAAATGCCTCATTTAAATATTATTGCTGCGACAAAGGCAACTTTCCGTGCACACGAAGCAGCAGAATGTAATCGTTGTAATATTAATCAGGGCCGTTCTCGTCAAACAAGTCACAGAGACTTAGGACATCGGGCCCATTTTAAACACCAGTGAGATGAAGGAGATGAAGCTGAGTGAAAAAAAAAAATGAAGAAGCGGCAGCAGCAGCAGCTGTTTCTTGCCTGTGGCGTTTTTAGCTTGTGCATATCGTCCCTGTAATATTTCTTCTTCCTTTTTTGTTAATGGCTTGGGGGTTTGAACACTGTTTTGTTCAGCCACACGGGGAAATGTTTAATGAATCCTTGTGAATATTCATTAAATGCTGTTAATATTTTCTGGTGGGGGAGGCCCCGCTGCCCATCCGGTGGGTCTCCGTGCGGCAGCGGGGGAAGCAGCCCACCGCTTGATTTGTGCTATTTGTTTTCCATTTTCATTGCCCTATTTTCTGAGACCTCAGGTGGTTTGCAGGGGCCAGGGGTGGATACAGAGTGGCTTTCCTTGCCTCCTCGCCCCAGCCCCGCAAAGGAGTTGCGGAGAGGGGTTGGTGGCGCAAGGTGGACGATGAGTATGTACCCTCCTCGCTTGGCATTTGCCTCCAAGAAACCGTCACACAAAGAAATATCCAAGGAGCGCTCACTGCAACACTGATCGGAACAGCAGCCACGGGAGGATGCACACAACTGTCCACTGGTGGGAGGAGACTCGTAGAACATTCGTACTGATGGATTCCTAGACAGTAGTGAAAATGAATGGCCAGGCCCAGGTATTGACATGGTTGGATCTTTCCTTATTGAGATATAGTTCACACAGCATAAAACGCACTCCTTAAAGCGTGTGATGCGGTGGATTTTAGGACATTCATGAAGTTGTACAGCCATCACCGCTGTCATACCTGACATGATTTCATCGCTCCAAAAAGGGGCCCCGCATCTATCAGCCGGCACTCCCCATTCCTCCCCAAGCACGAGCCCTGGCCACCCCTAATCCACTTCCTGTCTGTGTGGATTTACCTATTCTAGACATTCCATATAAATGGAATCATACACCCTGTAGTCATCGGGGATGGGCTTCTTGCCTTTAGCATCATGTTTTGTTTTGTTTTAGCTTTTTTTAAGTTTATTTTCAGAGACAGAGCACATGTGGGGGAGAGGGGCAGAGAGAGGGAAGGAGAGACAGAATCCCAAGCAGGCTCTGCACCATCAGCACGGAGCCCGATGAGGGGCTCAAACCCACACACCGTGAGATGATGACCTGAGCTGAGATCAAGAGCCAGTCGCTTAACTGACGGAGCCACCCAGGTGCCCCAACATCATGTTTTTAAGGTTCCTCCACATTGTAGCATGAATCAGAACTTCACTCCTTTTTTATGGCCAAATAATATTCCATTGTACGGATATGTGATCGACATTTGGGCTGTTTCCACTTTTTGGCTTTTGTGAAGAAAACCGCTATGAACATTTACCTGCATGTTTTTGTGCAGACCTACGTGTTAATAATCTTGAGTATTAGGAGTGGAATTGCTGGGTCCCATGGAATTTCTGTGTTTAACCTTTTGAGAAACTGCCAGGCTAGAGTCCAAAGTGACAGCACCATCCCTACCAGCAGTGTTGGGAGGGTTCTAATTTCTTCACATCCTCACGTGGCTAAACCTTAACAGACATAACGGAGCAAAAAAAAAAAAAAGTGAGCTGTAGAAGAATCGATTCAGTATGACCCCATTTCTACAAAGTTTAGAAACATGTAAAACAGTATTAGGTATTACGTAGGCTGATGCTCTGCGCAGTTAAAATATGGAAGTCTTGGGAATAGAAAGCACTGAAATAGTGGTCATGGTCCACACTGGGGGTAAGGAGAGCAGTGTTATCAGGGTTTATGAGCGTGTAGGGCGTCTAGTGTCTGAGTAGTATTTTATTTCTTAAGCTAGGTGGTGGTTCATGGGAGCTGTTGAATTACTCTACATCCTTCGTTGTATATTTTTGTTTTTCATATATTTTTAAGAGTTTATTGACTTAAGTAATCTCTACTCCCGATGTGGAGCTTGAAGTCATGACCCCAAGATCAAGAGTTGCACACTCTCCTCCAACTGAGCCAGCCAGGCACTGCCTTGTTGTATATTTTTAATATTTCCTGGTAAAAGATTATGTTAGGATGCTTTTCTACATAGGACATGTTTATAGAGGCATATGTATCTTAAAAACTTTTTTTAATGTTTGTTTAGTTTTGAAAGAGAGGGAGACAGAGTGAGAGCAGGGGAGGGGCAGAGAGAGAGGGAGACACAGAATCGAAGCAGGCTCCAGGCTCTGAGCTGTCAGCACAGAGCCCGACGCGGGGCTCAGACTCATGAACCACAAGATCATGACCTGAGCCGAATTCAGACATTTAACCAACTGAGCCACCCAGGAGCCCCGAGGCATACTTCTCTTTAAGCAGGCTTACTCTGTGAGAATCTCACGGAATCAGAGCTTTTGACTTAGAAAGTCTTCTGAGGGTTTGGGGTTTGCCTTACCTTCCCAGAATGTAGTGTCCTGTGCCCAAGCTGGCGGTGCTATGTGGAGTAGAGAACATTGGTCTTGGGATCTTTATACATAAAGAAGACCCAACTACAAGTAGCTTGAGTGGTTTTAAGCCAAGAAAATTCTCTGGTCCTGTTCCCTTTAAGAGGGAAAACTTAGTTTCTCTCCCTTTGAGTGTGAGCCGGACTAAGCAGCTTGCTATTAGCCAACAGAAAAGGGCAGGAGTGACAATGTGTGATTTTAGGGACTAGGCCATAAAAAGCATGGAGGCTTCTTCTTTTCTTTCGATCACTCATCCTGGGGAAAGCCAGGTACCATATTGTGAGGACACTCAGGCTATCCTGTGGGGAGTCCCATGTGGTGAGGAACTGAGGTCTCCCACCAATAGCCATGTGAGTGAACCATCTTGGGGAGAAAAAAAAAAAAAGCTCCAGCACCAGTCAAACCTTCGGATGACACCACATCCCCATTCAGCTGCAGCAAATGGAAGATGAGACACCCTCCCCATATGCCTCCCTGGACCAGGTGCATCACATACTCCTGCCTAAACTGGACACTGCCAAGGGGCATGGGATCACTCGAGTGATTTGGATTAATGCCATGCACCTGTGGTGGCCGTGGAGGTGTGCCACTCATATGTCCCTTCAAGAGAACCTGCTACCGCGAGGGTAGAACAGCCTATAGGTACTGCACCTTCGGATCCGCGGAAATGGTCATGCAGACACCAGCCATCCCTGGGCGGCTCCCACACAGTCACTGTATACAGCCGGGGTTGTAGAGCTGAGTCACTTCTGTCCATTGGGGACCCCAACCTCACATTAGGCTGGTCAAGACTGAGGCCCCTCCTCCCCAATCCCCTTCCCTCCCACCACCCTTCCCTTGTTTCAGATCAGCACTGCAATTGGCAGGCTGTCCCTCCCTCCTTCCTTTGACCCTTTGCAGGTCAAAATCTTGCCCCTTAAACCTCTTGGACGTCCAATGTAGTCTTCGGGTCTGCACCCCAGGAGGCCCAGATTGCCACATATCCCTCTGAGTCTGGGGACAGGCCTCATTCCCCACAGGTAGAATGCCTTGCACCCAAAACAAAATCGGGGAGGGGGCACGGGGGAATGGTTTCCGGGTAGGTAACCTGAGGGGTGTGCACAGTGTCACATGAGCACGCATCCCAGCAAGTTATTAACCTCTTTGGTCCCGGTCTCCTCTTCTGTAAAAACGTGTGCTAGGATCGAGGGCCACTTGAAAGAGCACATGTACAGAGCCTAGCGCGTAATAATAACAATAGCTACCGTCTGAGCGATTCCTGGCTTAAGGCCTTCTCGTAATTTATTTAATCCTCACAATTACTCTTGGAGGTGGGTGGTGCTCTAGCCCCACTTTACCAAAACTGAAGCTCCGAGAGGTGGTTTCCCAGAGCCCCCTCGAGTGCTTGGGGGCAGGGGGAGGGCGGCACGCTGTGTGCCGGAAGTGCTTGACAAAGGCTGCTGTTGGCCTATTTCAAGGGCAGTTCTTAGCGATGATTGCTAACATCTATTGAGCACTAGCTGTTTGCCAGAGAGGGTGTTGCAGCCCATTTTACAGGCTAGAAAACGTGCACAGTGAGGAGGGGGTGAAGCTCAGCCGTAGCCAGACAGTCTGACCCCAGGGCCCACAGTCAGCCACTTCCCCCAAAAGGGTGGGGCCCATCGCGATCCCAGCTCTACCTCTGAGCCCTGTGACCTCAGGCAGGCTACTTCATATCCCCGAGCCTCAGTTTCTCCAACTTTTAAACTGGAGATGGATAACACATACCTCAAAAGGTTTTTTGTTTTCTTATTTTCTTTCTTTCTGTTTTTTTTTGGGGGGGGGCGGGGTAGGGTGGGGGTGAGCTTTAAATGAGAAAACATCTTTAAAGCTAGGACAGTGCTTCTTGCACTAGGAGGCTCTTAATTAATCATCACAGGATTCCAGGTGTTGTTGACATTTATCTCGGATTTTTGTCTTTACAGAAATCATAAATCTGGTTCTGATTATCACCTCACGCACAGATTCTACCCAAGGATTCGCAGTCTTATTCTTTTATCTGTTCTCTAAAATATGATCCAATTTACAAAACTTTGACTTATAACTCCTTTAGAAGCCCAGCTGGTGCGTAAAACGATGCTCTCTGCAGCCCGCTGCACCAGAAAGCGCAAGCCCCCCGGGGACCTGGCAAGGAACGGGATCTGCAGTTCTTTTGTACAATAAAGGATCCTTTTGTAAAATGAGTAACACCAGATCATGTATCTGTTGGGACAGTCCAGATTTTCCTGTTTAAAGCAAAACCCCAGCATCTAATGCCTCCAGGGGAGGCTAGCCATAACCCCAGCTCTTCCAGAACTCATCAGAGGCACGGAGCTCTGGCCATTGTCCCCTTACTCAGTTTCTTCATCTGTAAAATGGGTATGAGTATTCACGTTCTACCATATTCTACACGTTGCAGGATAAACGAACCCAAGTAGGGGAAAGTACTTTAATGAGGTGAACCTTTGTAGAATCTGAATTGGTGGTTGAGCTGCTCCGTGGACCCAACAGAAATATAAGACGTGATCACTTCCCTTCAAGAGGGTTTGTTTCCAGTTGGGAAGACATTTTATTACATAGAGCAGTATTTCTTAAGTTTCGGTTAAACCTGGGCCGCCTTTATGTGCGTGCAATGATTTCACATTCTAACGTTATTTGAAATTTCAAAATAAATGAAATATGGCCACTAAAATCGAAAGCTATTAAAGCAGTGAACATTCCAAGAGACATGAAAATATACGTTCGCATAAAAGTTTGTACCTGAATGTTCGTAGTTGCATTGTTCATGACAGCCCAGGTGGAAACCACCCATATGCCTATCAGTGAGTGGATGAATGGGTAAAGCAAATGTGGTGATTCCATAAAATAGAATATTATTTGGCCAAGAAAAGGAATGATTCATGCTACCACATGGATCGACCTTGAGAACATCATGCTAAGTGAACGAAGTCAGTCCCAAAAGATCGTAGATTGCATGATACTGTTCACAAAAGTCCAGAATAAGGAAATCTACAGAGACAGAACATAGATTCATGGTTGCTTAGGAACAGAGGGAGGGAAGGGTTAGAAATTGGAGAATTAAAAAAATAAGAAGAAAATGTTGGCTATCACCCCTCACCCATCTCAGGAGACACTTGCCTCCAGGGCCACTGGACTATCCCCCCAGAGATCCATCCCCCTGGAATCTCCATCCCCCAGCCTGTGAGTGGTGATAGGAGGTAGGTAACCGGAGGGCTGGCTAAAGGTGTGGAGGAAGCCCGGGGTGCCTGGGCGACTCAGTCGGTTAAGTGTCTGAGTTCAGCTCAGGTCATGCTCTTGAGGTTCCTGAGTTCGAGCCCCGCTTTGGGCTCTGTGCTGACAGCTAGCTTGGAGCCTGGAGCCTGCTTCGGATTCTGTGTCTCCCTCTCTCTCTGCCCCTCCCCTGCTCATGGTCTGCCTCTCTCTATCTCTCAGCAATAAATATTTAAAAAAAATTTTTAAAGGTATAGAGGAAGACTTAGAAAAGAGACGGTGAGCAAAGCAAATGTATCATATTCACCCGAGAGGAAGAAGGTCGGGGGGCAGAGCACCAGGACTCACCCCAGGAAGGATCTGGGCTCAGGATTCAACAGCGTGCGTTTGCAGGATGCTGAAATCACGCGTGCCTCCAGCCCCGCGGCTCGGGAGGAGGTTGGCCAAGTAGAAGGGGTGAGGGAAGAGCAGAACAAGTGGATGGCGACCCATGGCTGGTGGGGGGGTGCCCCTCAGGAACTCGCCGGGCGCTCAGGCAGGCCAGGTGAGCATCGGCCTGGCTGGCTGTAGGCCTCCCGCTCGCTGCTCAAATCATCTGTGCGCATCCTGAGGGGAAGCTCCTGGGCTCCGTCTCCAATCAGGTCGCTACTCTCATTTAGAGAGTTTAATGTACCAGCCTTCATAGTGGGCTGCGTGGTGTCAGCCCCTCAGCTGCTCAGAGGAGCCACTTTCCCGCCTCCTCCTTCCGCCCCTGCCTGCCAGTGTCACCTCCCCCACCCCCAAGGACCGTTGTCCCGGGCGGCCTCGCCTCTCTCCCCCAGGAGACAGGAGACGTCCTCCCTTGCAGAGTCAGAGTATCCCCCTAAGGCACAAATCTGCCGCCACTTCAAACCCAAACCTGTCCTGTCTCCAGGCCAGTTCCAAGCCCCAAGCCGAGCCCCAACTTTGACCTTGCCCCAGCCTGTCCCCATGGCTTCATCTCCTGCCTTGTCTTCCCCTGCTGTCTGCTCAGTACCCAGCAGGCAGCCCGCCGGCCCTGGGCAGTTCCTCGGGCTCCGAACGAGTGACATTTGGGGCTGGACACTTCTTTGTGGTTGGGGCTGCCCTGTGCACTGCAGGGTGTTGAGCGGCATCCCTGGCCGCCATCCGCTAATGCCAGTAGCACCCCTCACCCCCAGCCGTGACAGCCAAAACCATCTCCAGACATTGCCAAATGCCCCCGGAGGCCACCTGGCCCCAGATCGAGAGCCACTCCTCTGTGGGAGTGGACAGAAGGGTCAAGACCGCCTGCTCTAAATAGAGAGACCTGGATCCACTCCTTTGCCCTCCAAGCTGCACAGTACTGGGCGAGTCACTTTAAATGAAGATAAACTGGTACCTGTCTTATAGGATTGGGGGGCTGTCAAATGAGCTGATCCATGAAAAATAGCTACATGGCCAGCACGCAGTGCGAGTTGGCTGGTGTGATCATGCGCCGTTCATTCCACACCCCTGGCTGCGCCTTCCTCCCTCTGTTGGCCTGCAGACTTGTACTGGTTCTTCAAGACTCAGCTTACACATCAGTGCCCTTCTCGACCTCTCCCCAACCCTGGCCACCGTACCTCCCAGGTTGTACTAGAGGTGTGAGTTTTAGGATGTGTCTTCCATACCTGCCTGTGAAGCCTTAAGGAGCAGAGGTCACCTATATTCGTGCTCGGCCCGTTTAGGGTGGAAAGGCGGGAGAGGGTGTGTGCTACTTCGGACACACGCCAGTCTCATCTGCAGAGTCTGAAAGCCCGTGTGTCTGGCCCCGGCTAGGTGCAGGGGGCTGCAGCCACCACGTGGAGGGTGGGAAGCTCATTCGCTCAGAGAACATCATCTGACTGCTTGCGCTCACTAGTTCAAGGCAGTGATGATGCAGATAAAGTGCCCTGGCCTCTGGCCTCAAACTCGATCTCTGCAGACAGCTGTCGACTCTCAGTTTTTCCATCCGTATTATGGTGCTGATCCAGCTACCCGCTGGGGCAACTTTGAGGATGGAGGTCACCTGGGGAGAGCAGTTTGCCAGTGCTAAAGAGACGTACTGGACCACGGGCGTGTGAACCCAGTGGCGGGGGGAGGGGAGGGCATGGGGAGAGAGTTTGGAGAGCTCATTTCTTTACTGCCGAAGCCCAGCTAGTGGTGGTGGTGGATGGGACTGTGTCTTCACATCAGGGAGAGTTTCCTCGCCTTTGTTTGTGGTCCTAATCTGGGAGATGGATGGGATCCACAGCTTATTTTTCTTGTTGAGATGTACAGAAAGGTCTCCGCGTCCACGACGGATAGAAGCAAAAGAAAGCCACTTAAGTCATAGTCGCCGATATCTAGCTTGGAATCCAGGAAGAATTAATTGATAACAAGGGTCATTAATCCCCAGAGCAGGATGCCACCAGCACAGATAATAGAATTTCAATTACTAGAGGGTTACTTGTCTATTAAATCCCTCCTGTTTCTACAAGGCAGTGTTTAACTACCACGGCCCCCAGGAAGCCTTCCCTGCCACCTCATTGCCTGCAGTTCTCATGCTCCTTTGACCTCTAGAAGGACTCACTGCGTGTGCTCTGTCTTGTTGTGTGTGTGTGTGTGTGCATGTGTGTGTGTGCATGTGCGTGTGTGTGTGTGTGTGTGTAAGAGGGAGGAAGAGTCCCACATAGATCACGGAATCCTTGAGATTAGGAAGCTGAGTCCCATACTTTGCTCTAGCCTTCTCTACCAAAATGCCATTGTAAGATCGTCCATCGATATGATTCCTGGTGTTACAAAAACAAGTTTTTAAGTTGCACGGATAACACATGGTCATTGCAGAAAAATTAGAAAAATCCTGACAAGCCACAAGAAACGAAAAAAAATGCATCCGTAACCCCTCTACGCAGAAAGACCCCGTGTTAACATCTTTTCATGGTTCTTCTTTGTTTTTAAAATTCAGCCAAGTATTACATGAATGCATGCAAAGCATTCAAAAAGAGGTGAAATAGGAGAAAAAAAGCGCCCCTTGGGCTTCTCACTCCATCCTTCCCCACAGAGGTAACTGAGGTTAACTGCTCAGTGGGAACTTGTCCAACGTCTATCCATGCTTTTGTTGACACCCATGTATATAGAGATTGATATGTAGTTGTTGGGTTTTTTTTTTTAATGGACAGGATCCCGCAATATGTGTGTTTCTTTGATTTCCTTTTTTTTTTTTTTTTTTTACCTACCAATATGTCTTGGAATGCTCTGGATCTTCCTTAGTCTCTTTGACAACTGGATAGCATTCCATTGCATCAACAAGCTGCAATTTATAGACCCGCTCCCCTACGAAGGGGCATGTAGGTTGTTTCCGCTTGATCACGAGTCACAAGTGCACACCTTCGTCCGCTTGTGTAGGAATTTTTGTGGGAAGGATTCATACACGTGGAACTGTAGAGTCTCTTGCTTTAACTTTTGATTCATGTTGTCCAAGCCCTCTCCAAAAAAAGCTGTGCCACACTAAAGTTCTCACCGGGCATGAGAAGCCTGGTCCCCTGCCCCCTATGCCCTTTACAGCACTAAAAATGATCAATCTTTAATATTTTTGGGGTCAATTTCACGGATGAACGTGATGCACCATCTCCTTCTGCATTTCTCTGATTATGGGGAAGCCAGGCGTCTTTTCATATGTTTATTGGCCATCAGCCTTCCTTCTATATGTACGTAGACTCGAAATGTATTGCAGTGTTTTGTCGTAATTTGCCTTTTTTCCTTCACAGCGCATAAAGGACATCTCTCTGTCAGCGCACACACTTCTGCATCATTCCCGATGGTTATCGTGTGTGTCAGTGCCATGCTTTTCAATCAGTTCCTCATTGTTGGGCATTCAAATAGGTCTCCATCTTTTGCTGTTTTTGGCCCAAACTGGCGAATATCATTATAGCCAAGGGACGCACTGCACACTCTCTGATTTCCTTGGAATGGATTCCGAGGAGGGGAATTGCTGGTTAAGGGCCACACATATTTTAAGGCTGTTGCTACTTATTGCCGAAGCGCTGCACAGAACAGCCGACTGGCAAGTTTATGTTCCCACCAGCAGTCCATGAGAGTGTCCGTGACCAGACGTCGCCAGATGTCCTCCGGGAGGGCAAGATCTCCGCCACTTCTCTCCCACTTCCTTAGAGGCAGAATGGTTTCAATCCTCAGGCAGCCCAAGACACACATTCTTTCTACTCGCTCTGATGGGCTGACTCAGTGGTTCTCAAACCTGAGTGGTTCATACACAATACCGTATATGCCCTACTTTAAGGGCAGGAAGTTTTCCAGGGTAATTTGACTCCATCCATCTGTGCCCTGCTTGCTTCCTTGAGAACCTAACACCAGTCCCCCCTCCCCTTAAATTTAACACCACTGGCCTCCCTAATAGCTCTGCAAGGGTCACAGAGGTCTTTCCAGCCCAGAATCTCCCTCATGACCAGGCCTCTTCTGTGAGGCCTGTGGTGGTAACTGCCATTTCTGAGCACTTCCTGTGGTGTCTGGTCCCCTCGCTGCACCCTCGTGCAGACACTATGACACAGGTACTATCCCTGCCCCATTTCGCAGAGAAGACGCCCAGGCTCCCAAAAGTTCAATAACGCGCCCCACATCGCAAAGCCAGTAAAGGGCAGAACCCATTTGACCCCAGGTTCTATTGCTTTTCAGTCAAAAGCGTACCCCAGCCGTGAGAGAGAATGTCTGCAAGCAGCTCTTGTTCCTTGATTGACATTTCTGCCTTCGTGATCCCAAATCAAGAGACGAAAAATTGAAAGCGGCCCCTTGCTCTTCGAGGGGGCAGAGGTCAGCATGTCATAAGCTCTGGGCAAAGTGGAGGCATCAGGCTTTGCTGGCATGGGAGCAGCCCCGTCTGAGGAAGAGCACTAAGCCAATATGACCTCTTTTTTTTTTTTTTTTAACGTTTATTTGTTTTTGAAAGAGAGAGAGACCCAGCATGACAGGAGGGGCAGAGAGAGACGGAGAGACAGAATCCGAAGCAGGCTCCAGGCTCTGAGCTGTCAGCACAGAGCCCGACGCGGGGCCCAGACTCACAAACTGAGAGATCATGACCTGAGCCGATGTTGGGCACTCAACCGACTGAGCCACGCAGGCGCCCTGCAAAAATGACCTCTTCAAGTGCCATCCCAGACCACGATGTTGAGTATTGTTGGAGTAACTTTTCCATGTAGACTGGTGCTTACTGTTTATGCCAGGAGGGCTACCATTTAACAGCTGGGAATAATGCTTCTGTTGTAACTTGAAAGCATGAATTTTTTTTGCAGTTGAGGAAGGCACCCCTTGCCCTCCTCTCTCACCTTCTGAAGGACTCGTGACCCTAATAAGAGGGATGCCCTTTGAGCTCCTTGGAGGAGGCTGTGTCTACAAAGACGAGGTGTGATTAGATAATCTGGGATCTTCCTGTTCCGACCAAAGGAACTAATTAGATGACCTAATGGGAACATTTTTTTGGTCATCCAGAAATTATATGATGCTGTGGAGCTGCCCACTATTATGTACCCTTGATGATAATAATAATGTCTCCTTCCAGGGTCACGTAACAATGTAGTAAGACTCTCTTGACAGCCTTGGTGTTAATGGCCCTGCACCCATTTTGCTGATGGGTAGAGTGAGGCAAAGAAAAAACACAGGGCCTGGCTCACCTTCCTGCAGCAGGAAGACTTGCCCAGTGGGCTCACTGAAGGCAGGAATCTGATTTCCTGTGCTGTAAATCTGAAATTCCAGCTAGAGCAGAACTTCCCCAAAGTTATATTTTTTGGGGGGTGGGTGGGAGGGGAAGTGGTGTTTTGGAGAACACTAGTGTCACAAGAAACTCTGGCAAGTCTGGGAAATGCTTTATTTCTCGTCCTCCATTAGATTTTAAGCACATTAGCGTATTAAAGGCTCTGAGAAGCCCTGCAGGCTTAAAAAATTTTTTTCTTAGTGTTTATTTATTTCTCATAGAGAAAGAGCACAAGAGGGGAAAGAGGCAGAGAGAGAGAGAGAGAGAGAGAGAGGGAGACAGAATCTGAAGGAGGCTCTGAGTTATCAGCACAGAGCCCAATTTGGGACTCAAACCCATGAAGCGTGAGATCATAACCTGAGCCAAAGTTGGACGCTCAACCAGCAGAGCCACCCAGGCACCTCTATCTGCAGCCTTCTTTTAAATTGTGATTAACCAGATATTTTCAAAACTGATTTGGCCACAGAATCCTGCTTTTAGGTAATAGCTCTTGGCAGTCTGTGGATGCCCTTTTGGTAATTCTGTTTGAGATATTTAAATGGCCTCCGCTGTCCCAAAACCTTTTGTAGAGAGGCCTTTTAGTTAGGTGTACGGAAGCAGAGGCCATCACTGGAGAATGGGCTTGGTGATGAGGATAGCAAGATAGCTTCTGGGGAATCTTTGTTCTTCTTTAACAGCTGAACCGGGTGCCTGGGTGGCTCAGTCGGTTAAGCGTCTGACTTTGGCTCAGGCCATGATCTCATGTTTGTGGGTTCGAGCCCCCGGTGGGGGCTCTCTGCTGTCAGCACAGAGCCTGCTTCGGATCCTCTGTCCGCCTCACCCTTTACCCCTACCCTACTCGAGCTCTGTCTTTCTCTCTCTAAAAAATACATAAACATTAAAACAATAAAATGAGCCTGAAGCCTCCCAGACCTTAAGGACGCCCTAGTAGCCCGTGTCAGATCAGACCAGTTTCATCACGGGACTGTTGGTATTATCCAATCATTTTCAAGCTGGGGCAAGATCATTGTCTGGGGTTGAAGTTGGTGGGAATGTGACCTTGGAGAAAGTGTTGGGTTGAACTGAGAAGGGTTCTCAGGAGGGAATGGACATGGAGCCAGGAAAACAAGGTGTGAGGTTGTGAGGAGCCCCCGAGATGTGCCCTGGGGCCCGGCCAGGAGGGCATTACTGGCTTGAAAGGAGCTAATGTCACCTCCATCGAGGCAACATGGCGGCACAGATGTCTAGTGTCTGTATTTCTCCTTCCACAATCATGTAAGGCAGCTCGCTGGGTTCTGAAAAATACAATCAAGCAACATTAACTGGAAGGAAGTGGAGGGGGAAGGCAGGACAGACAGAAACAGGGACAGAAAACAGATCCAGGAATAAGCCTGGCACAATCACAGTGAGCAGTAGTGTCCGCGGCGTGTGCTGGTCCAGCCGCCTGTTGGCTCACCCGTATCAGACATCTGTTTGCCGAGTTGGGCTATGATGTATCAGGCACCTACTAGGTGTTGATTCCTGTGCTGAATGCATCTTATATTTTTTTCCAACAAGGAGGCTAAATACATTGTATATTTTCTTCTGTGAGGAAGGCTTTTCATCTCCATTAGAGAGGAGGAAACCAAGAGATTCCAAAGGCTTAGAAACTGGTCCAAGCATGCACAGCTAGCATGGTTTGAACTGGGGATGTTGTGATGCCAAAGGCTGTTTTCTTATTCCTCCATCCCTTTCCCCCTTGCTTCTTTGTGTTCAACAAAACGTTTGGGAGCTGCAACATGTTCTTGTCTGTAGCTGCCATTCCTTTGTTTTCTTTGCTGTATAGTATTCCATCTTACGACCAGGCAGCAGTCTATCCCTTCTACTGTTGATGAACATTTGAGTTATTTGCAGATTTGGGCCATCAGGACAACGACGCATTGTTATACGTGTTTCTGAATGCACTTGGGTAAAAGAAGCTTGGAGTGGACTGGCTAGGTCGTAGGGCTTCAACTTTTCTGGACTCGTAGTTGAGCATCAAGCTCTTGTCCCCCCATGTCTTTACCAGCATGTCTCGCTGTTTCCTGTTTTGTATCCACCATGACCATCTGCCATCTCCATGCGTCACCACACTGTTCGTAAAGTTCCTAAAGCAAGTGAAGAAATTCAACGTACATGTTGGTGGACCGCACAGCAGACCCCATATTTATGGAATCTGACTCACCAAAAGGCCAACCCGGGAATCTGTGCTTTTCATAGCCTACCCTCGTGGTCCAGATAACTAGCCTTATCTGAGGACCACTGGTCTAGAGCCTTGAGACATCTTTTTAAAGTCCTGGGGTCCTTTTTTCAAACTCAGTCTTGTGTAGGATGCAATATATAAAATAGACAGAATTGGAGCTTCTCTGCTTGGAGCAGGAAGTAGGAGTGGAGGGTCCCATAAAACAGCCTGCCTAGCTCTTAACCACAGCCCTTCCTCTTCCTCCTATAGCACAGCTAGACTACATTTCCCAGCCTCCTTTGCAGGAAGGTGTGGTCATGTGACCGAGATTCATCCAATGAATGTACGTGGAAGCAATGGAGGAGGGGACATTTCCAGGTCTGGCTCACAAAACCCTGCCACACCTGTAGGCTAAATGCTGAAGATGCTGAGGCTGAGAGGTGAGCCGAGCCAAAAGCTGGAAGGAACTGGGGTCCCCAGACAACCTGACAGTCAGCAACACCCCTTTGGGGTTTCACATCATCAGAAATAAATGTCTGTGGTATGAAGTCCTAGATATTTGGGGGTCGGTTTGTTACAGCAGCTGGCACTGCCCTTGCCCATCCCCGTCGGTCCTCAGTGAAGCCGGTGTGCAGGACCATGGAGGATCAAGCTACAGGCAGTCGCAAACCCTGGGCTTTGAATCTCCATTCCCTCATAAGAGGAGAGAGAGAGGACCCTACCTCCCTCTGCTTCTGTATGGATTTAATGAGATAATATATTTGGAAAGCACTCCGGGTGCAGTGAAAGGCATTTCAGATGTGAGTTATATTTAGTTATTGATACTGCGTTTCTGCATGTGTTTCTTTCACTACCTCTGCAGCCAAGCCTCTCTCCAGTGGCTACTCCACAGAAACTGGAGAAGCATTAATGCAGTAAATCTCAAAACTCAGCCCCTCACTCCCTTCTCCAGGCAGGCCTGGGCTACAGTCCCCAGAGCAGCTGACCCTGAGCATAATGCAAATATTGCTTTCCATCAGGCTATTTTAAGACAGGCAAGGAATAAGACTCCCGCTCTCCCCATAAGAAATGTACATCATTCCCTGTTCTTTAATTTCCTTTTGATTAAAAAAATCAGCCTATCTGAAAAATATCTGCTATCTCTCCTCTATGCTGAGAGAGATGGGGGGGGGGGCGTCGGGAAGCCAAATATGCTTTCTGGACCTTCGGAGTCACAGGGGCCATTTAGGGCTTTTGCTGTGAGAGGTGTGTGGATTTTTTGGTGAGTGATGAGGGCATGGGAATCTGATTTTAATAGGTTAGCTCTTAGAATTATCTTGGTTCTCTAGACTGGAGAAAGAGGAAAGGTTATGTTCTTCTGAAATGTGTAATGGAGGTCCTCGCCTCCAAATTAGCTGATCCCCATCTGATGGTCAAAGGAGAGAGAAGAAGGGGCAGTTTCTGCTTTTCTCCTGGCCCCTAAACCTTGACCCAGACCCCTTTACCATCTCTTACTTACCGCCTTTGACTCAATCCATCTCCAGTGTATTCACACATCCATTCCTAGATCAGCACCTAGTAGGGCGGACAGTTCCCATTTCTGTGGGCATTTCTAGAGCCCCTACTGTGTGCTGGGCACTGTGCACAGCCCAGAGGGTCAAGCCCTGATTGCGGCTCTCAACCTCAGCAGGCTTTCTAATTGGGACCCAGTCTGTCGTGTTTCCTCCCCTCTGTCAGACCAAAGCAGAGAAAGACTGGGCTCTGGAGTCAGAATTCCAAATCAGCTACCTCTCTCAGTGTCCAAAAGGCTACCAGAGAAAATGACCACAAATGGGGAAACTGAAAACAATAGAAATGTATTTTCTCATAATTCTGGAGGCCAGAAATCCAAAATCAAGGTATCTGTAGGAAAGGCTCCTTCTGGAGGCTCTGAGGAAGAGTCTGTTCTATGCCTCTCTCCCAGCTTCAATCTCCGGTACTCCATGGCTTGTAATCACATTACTCACCTCTACTTCCATGGTCATGCCACCTTCCTTTCCTCCTGTCTCTGCGTCTGCTGCCCTTCTTCTCAGAATACCAGTCATTGGATTTAGGACCTGCCCTAAATGTAGGGCGATTTCATGAGATCCTTGACTACTTATATCTGCAGAGACTCTATTTCCAAATAAGGTCCCATTCTGAGTTTCTAGATGGACATGATTTTTTTGGGGAGGGGGGAACACTTTTAAACTCACTACAGTCTGCCCTCTGCCCACCCCCCAATTCACATCCATCCTATATGCAAAATACATTCACCCATCTCAACATCTGGAAGCGGAGGAATGGATACTGAAAAGTGGAGGTGATTATAAACCCCCCCCCCGCCCCACTATGTGTCATTTGGACAATAAAATAAGACATTAACAAGCTTAGCACAGTGCTGTCTGACAAGGGAAGAAATGCAACTCTGAAGGGTAGTGGAAGTATTTGTAATTACTATAATGATGTACAACTGGACAGATTTTCCTCAGACTCTGCGTTTTTATCACTTTCTTCATTAAAAGCCAGCAAGGACTTCCCGTCACCGGCAGAACAAAGCCTGAGCTTGTTTGGTTCATATTAGTAAGGGCTTTGCAATCAGTCCACCATCCAAAGTCCCTCTCTGTCTCACCTCCTGCCCTCAAGACTAACTGGCACCTGAATTCTCCCAGCTTCTCTGTGTCCTGTCTACTCATTCCTATGAAACCCTCCCATGTCTGCTTAACGGTGCCCCCTCTCCAATAGTACTTCTTGCATTTAGGGAAATCTGCCCCCCTTGGGCTCGCAGAGCCCATACGGGTGCTCCTTTGGGTCCATAGACTCCAACTCGTTCTTTTCTTCCATGTGTTCATTTGTCTGCTGCACCATAGATCATAGCTTCTTGAAGGCAGGGACTGTGTTTCTGCACAAGGGAATTTGTGCCACAGAGGAAAAGCCCATGGCCTCTGGTATCACAGCTCTGCGCCTTAGGCACCGCAGTTTCTGAATCCATAAAATAGGCATAAGTCTGTCTCCTCATTAGGATTCTTGGGGTATTAAGCAAGGCAACACAGTAAAGTACCTGTTGCTAAGTCCCTGTCTGCAGTCCCCACTGCAGCTGGTACATAATGGGTACTGGGGGCTTTGTAAATGTTTGTGGGTGAGGGTCAGCACCAGAGAGGAGTGGACACAGTCTGGCATAAATTAGGGCATGTAGGTTTAGCCAGAACAACAGAT
Organism: Hyaena hyaena; assembly: GCF_003009895.1. Lineage (NCBI taxonomy): Eukaryota > Metazoa > Chordata > Mammalia > Carnivora > Hyaenidae > Hyaena > Hyaena hyaena. Next base: position 9,600,790 of record NW_024080632.1, on the reverse strand, counting down.
ATATTGAGCCTGGTGCTAAAGCTTCCCACGCGTGGTTATTTAATCCTCTTACCAAGGAAGGTATGTCACCCGCCATGCCCAGTAGAGGTCCCACCATGTTGCGGTGGCAGCCCTGGGAAAAATCATCCTGGCCAGGATTCAGTGGGGGGCGGTCTCTCCTTCCCCCAACTTTACAACCTCCCCTCCATCCTGCAAGATCATCTGCTGCCCCCTCCCACCAAAGATCCTTTCTTGCCCCCCACCCCCAGTGCACCCTGGTGAAGTGCACTCAGACCTTTCATCCCGGTTTCCCGGGGGCCAGGGAGCTGACCCATGGCCATGGGGGAAACGTGCGGGCAAGCGGGGCGCAGGAAGCGCTCCTAGAGAAATGGATGTGCGCTATTCCCATGTTGACTTGAACGTTTGTGAAGCAGATTCTACGTGTAAGGACCTCCCCAACCTTACCGCCTGGGGCACGGGGCAGGAAAGCTGAGACACGTGACCAAGGAATGTGGCACCAACAAACAGAAATGGACTAACAATTCCTTCTGTCCCTCTGGGACCCTATAATTGCACAAAGTGCTTTCCTGTGGAGGGCAAGGGAAGCACGATGCTCTGGCCAAGCGTGCAACTTGCCAGCCTCCAGGTTCCGAATTTGGAGCGTGGGCAGGATTGCTTTTTAAAACAATCCCAGCCACCTGCCTGGATGGTGCCGGCTGGAGTCCTTCCTGGGAAACAGGAATTTCCACAGCAGCCTGCAGGAGACAGCCACATGCTGCCTTTGAGCCCATTAAGGTCAACTGCGGGAAGTTCAGGCCAAGGGAGGGCAGCGGGAGGGATGGCTGGGGGCAAGTGGTGCCTTAGCACCTTTTAGATGGCCGCCTGCGGGTTAGCCTGAGCCCAGCCCTGCCCATCCCGGGACAGGCTCTGCTTCCCAGCGTTACATTGGTGGCTGGTGGTGTTTGCACACCTGGCACAAAACGCACCGAATGGCAGACCTTACGCCACGCACGCAAAGGAAGATTATCGTCTTGGATTTGAATAGCTCCCCTTTCTTGCGCAGCTCCGAGAATACGATTTAGGAAATGTTTCGACCTGCCATTGTTCCAAGGATATAGAAAATGTAGGGGCGCCTGGGTGGCTTAGTCGGTTAAGCGTCCGACTTTCGCTTAGGTCATGATCTCGCGGTTCGTGGGTTTGAGCCCCGTGTCGGGCTCTGTGCTGACTGCCAGCTCGGAGCCTGGAGCCTGTTTCATTCAGAGTCTGTGACTCCTTCTCTCTCTGACCCTCTCCTGCTCGCTCGCTCTCTCTCTCTCTTTCTCTCTCTCTCTCTCTTTCCTAGAAATAAATAAAACATTAAAAAATTAAAAAAAAAAAAAAAGGACATAGAAAATGCCGAAGGTAGAGTTGCTCCCTTCTTGCAGGATAACCTGGTTAGTTAGAGGGTTGTGGTTAAGACTTCTGTCTCTGGGGAAGCATAAATCTGAGTTCGGATCCTGTCTTTCCTCACAGAGCTGCCACTAGCCCTCACAATGCCACTGTGGGAATTAGGAAAGGATGCCCATCCCCCAGAAGGACGCTGCCGAGTCCAGCCTCCACATGCCCCCTATTTGACCATGACAAAGTCATTTATCCTCTGTGAACCTCAATCTCTCCGTCTGTGAAATGGGGATATAACAGAACCCACCTTATTGGCTGGTTGTGGGGATTAAGTGAGCTAATAATACATGCCAAGCACACAGTGAGCACTTCATAAATGCTAGTGATGACTGGGTTATGATAATCATCATATCCTGCCTGCCTGTAGGGTGACCAACCAGCCAGTGTGGTGTGCCTGAGAATTTTTGTGGGACTCACGACATTCAGTGTGAAAACTGGGTCCCAGGCACAGGCCAGGCAAAGGCTCTACTTTCTGCTTTGGTGTTTGGCCTCAGAGGCGGGTGTCTGGGTCCAGGTGCCTGGGAGGGTTCTTCGGTGTATATTAACTCTCCTCCTTGGGGAACACGGGTGGTTTCAAAGAGCAGGGGCTAGGTCTGCCTTGCTAGGTCCACCCCTCGTTGGACCTTGGCTGTACCGCCGAGCCCCAGGCCATGGGCTGTTGTGCACTGTCTTAGCGCTTGCCCTGTGCCTGACCCCTCTGAGCCTCAGTTTCCTCACCTGTGAAGGGGAGACGCTACGATCTGGCTTAGAGGGCGGGTTGCAGGACTTGAGATCTGATAGACGCCACCTCCTGGCATAGCTCCTTGTGGGAGCTCAGGAAATGATAGACCGCATCTGCAGAGCGCCTGCCTCGCGCCAGGCCAGCGGCCTCCATTCTCTACGCAGCGTCTAGTTTGCTCCTCCCGAGAAGCCTGGGTGGCGAGTGACGAGTGACGTTATCAGCGGCAGTTCCCAGAAAGAGGGGAGAGAGAGGAACTCCCTCTGCTGAGAGAGTCCGAAGGAATCCTCTGGAAGAGTTTCTCTCAGTCCCGCCACACTCGGAGTGGCTTTGCCCAGGCTTCCGTTCGAGTGCGGCCTTGTCGCAGAGGCAGTGTGATCACAGCGTCTTTTCTGAAGCCCGTAACACAGCCCAGCGACCAGGTGTAAACTCTGGCGTTTCCAATCAAGCGTTGCCTTTACTCAGCGGGGCCATCACGTCGATCGAGCCATTTCTATACGTGCTCTGCCCCGGGGTTGCCCTGATGTGGGTGGAAAAGGCTTGCCTGCTCTGTGCCCTTAGATGGGTCGGCATCCCTGGGTGTGGCGTCACCAGCCCGGCCAGGCTCCTTGAACTTCCTCCTGGGATGCCTACAGCAACCCTGTGACTCTGTTATTCTCACCCCCTGTGGACACATGAGGAAACTAAGGCTCCAGTGGGTGAGGTCAGTTGCTGAAGGACACAGCAGAGTGGCCGAGTCAGGACCGGAACCCAGAGCTCCTGCCTCCGGAGTCCATGACCTGATGGATCCCTTCGCTGTACCACCTTCATCTATAGCGTGAAGGTCTTGAACAAGACCACGGGTCATTTTGAGGGGTTTGAGGGTGTGTCTTCTTTTTTTCATAGATTTCTTTTTGTTTTTTTAACAATTTCAGATTTGCAGAAAAATTATGAAGATACAGAGAGTTCCCACGTACTCCACACCCGGTTTCCCTTACCATTCACACCTTACGTGAGTACGGTACATTTGTCACAATGAGTGACCCAATGTTGATACATTATTATTAACTAAAACCCATGCTTTATTATGCAGATTTCCAGAGATTTTCCTTGATGCCTTTTATTTTTATTTGTTTATTATTATTATTTTTTAAATTTATTTTTGGTCCCAGCATCCCATCCAGGAAACCACATTACGTTTTTGCCATTATGTCTCCTTAGACTTCTCTGGTCTGCGGAATTTCCTCAGACTTTCCCTCAATTTGATGACATTGGCAGTTTCGAGATTTTATAGGAGGGCATCTAATGTTTATAGGAGTGTGTCTAATGTTTTTCTCATGATGAGATTGGGGTCGTAGGTAGGGGGAAGAAGACTACAGAGGTCAAGTGTCGTTCTTACCGCATCACATGAAGGGTAGGTACCATCCACTTGACCTATTCTGTTGGTGTTGGCCTTCATCACCTGGCTAAGGTCCTGTTAGTCAGGTTTCTCCATTGTAAAGGGACTTTTTCTCTGGGGGTTATCTTTTTTTTTTTTTAATGTTTTTTGAAAGTTTATTTATCTTTTAGAGACAGAAAGAGCACAGGTCAGGGAAGGACAGAGAGAGAGAGGAGACACAGAATCTGAAGCAGGCTCCCGGCTCTGAGAGCCTGACGCAGGGCTTGAACCCACTAACCATGAGTCAAAGTCAGACACTTAACCAACTGAGCCACCCAGGTGCCCCTCTGGGGGTTATCTGACTTACAATTAACAGTCTTTCTAGGTAGGGAATCTTCCTCTGTTTGCACCGTATGAAATCCTGCACTGAATCATGGCTGACAAGGGCCAGCTGCATGGGCAGGTGACAGGTGTGATCACATGGGACCTGCACTTGGGATTAATGCTCTGCTGTCACCATCTTAAAATTGTTAATAACCTCGTCTTCGGATTAGTCTCATAAGGGGAGGTTGATAAGACAACGCAACATGCATGGGGGGCTTGGAGCCTCGACTGTGGGGGTGCATCCTGCCTCCTCCCCGTCACCCCAGGATGCATTCTCTGCCTGGTTCCCAGCCCTGCCCAGTGACTGCTGTCACCCCTCTGTCCCCAGCAGGGGCCTGCAGATGGCACAAGGAGAGTTAGGGGGGCGTGCATGTCCTGTGGCATCTCAGGGTGGGGAGCTAGTGGGGGCCATCGGCGTCCTAGGCTGGCAGCGTCATGATGCCTTCGGTGGGCAAGTGAGAGGGGGCGTGCCTCCTGTCCCCGCCTGACCCTGGTAACGGGTGCACTCCTGCGCGGAGGTTGCAGTTACCCTGGGGTCCCCTTTCCACCTTGGATCAGGGACGTGGGCCTACGAGGGGAATTTCCCTGCCCCTGCCCTGGGCACCCAGGCCGGTCCTGTGACTGGCAGCCAGCAGTCATGCATGCGATGCCCAGTCATGGCAGGGCCCTGGGCACCCATGAGGGCCTGTACTTGCACCCCAAGTATCCTGATGCCTGAGCGGGCACAACACTCAGTAGTAAATAAAGACAGGCCAGGTCCAGAAAGAGAGGAAAGGAAAAAGCTTTCTACATCTTAAGTACTTTTAACAGCCCGGTTTCTCTCTTTTGAACAAGGGCCCATCTTTTCATTTTGCACCAGGCACCACAGATTTGAAAGCCAGTCCTTCCTCCATGGCTGCTCCTAGGGTCCGTGCCCCACACGGCACCCCAAGTGTCTCTGAAGAAAATCCTGTCTCTGTAGGCTGGAAAGGGAAAGACCGGGAGAGGCGTGCTGGCCCTGACTTGAGGCCGTCCATGGACTTGGGTGGTACAGCATTTCTAGGCCATTCCAGCTCAATATCATCAAGCAGTGGAAACCTGGAGAAACTGAGGCACGGTGAGGCAGAATGACTGAATGTACTCAGCTCACAAGCTTGCAAGCCAGGGTTGGCCTAGGGGTTTCTTTCAGCTCAACGCAAAGTTGGCCAATGGCCATGGAACAGAGGAAAGCCTGAAACAGAGAGACCGCTGGGCTAGGGGTCAGACAGAGCTGGGGTCAAGGCTCAGCTAGGCCACGTCAGGCCAGTGCTCTTTCCTTTCTGAACCTTGATGTACTCCTTTATTTAATGGGAGTGAGACACGAAGCCCCTAGGACCAAGCTTAATCCAGATAACACACGTGGGACTCACACGCCGAAGTGCCCTACCTGAGTATGAGATGCCGTCACCGCACATGGCCACCAAGTACCGGCGTTTGCTTCGCGGATTGGCCCATTTCACCTTCATGCCTGAGTATGTTTCAGTGCATCCACACCGCCTGTCAGAGGATATGAACACCTACGGGGCCCGGACCATGCCTGTTTAAGTCCCTCTGAGTCCTGGGTGGAGTAGATGCTGGCTTACTAAGAACCTTGAACAGGGAGGGAGGTGATGGTACTGCCCCGGCCTCTGGAGCAGGGCTCCTCTGTTTCAACTCCATAAACTGTGGAGGCGACAAAGCCCGTTCTGTATTTTGCGAGAGATACAGTTTGCAAATGATCTCATTACCCCCTCAGCCATGAGCAGAGTTATGTCGGGCCTTTCTAACAAGTGGCAGTAAAACATTTTATAGGCCCCTCTGCCCCCCTCCTTCCCCCACCGTGTAATTTGCTCTGTTTGGGGTTGGACTTGGTGTTTTCCCTCTTTCCCTTCTCTTTCTCCTTGCACTTTCTCTCATGTTAATTATATTAGTTGCCATGGAAACAGTGATGTCATTGGCACGGGAGCGCTCAATGACATCCAAAAGCACAGTTTATAGCATGGCTTGAAATTTATTCCATGGCTCGCAGCCTTGAGGGGGGTTATACGGCGATTATATCGTGGGCACCATCTGGGCATGAGGGTGGGAGGTGGTGGAGAAGTGGCTGGGCTGTGGGGTGCTTCCCACAACCCCAGATACTGGGGGGCCGTTCCATTTGGACACCGTGGAGGACACCTTGGGCACCGTGAAGAACTGTCCCTTCTTGGCTTTGACCAACACTCGCTGCCGAACAGCACCACGCCCCTCGTTTGTCCCCATTTTAGGATTTCAGAAACCTGCGTGGGGCGGTCTCAAAAGTGCTTAACACGACGGGTGTGTGTGTGTGTGTGTGTGTGTGTGTGTGTGTGTGTGTGTGCGCGCGCGCGCGCGCATGCATACACAGGCTCGCACATGTGCTCGAAGCATCAACCATGCCGTTAGTATGAAAATGTGATCTGCGGCACGCAGTGCACGTTAGTTCACACACAGGGCTCACATACACATGCACACACTTATTTGCCCATCTGTACTTTATTCTAGAAGGTGCAGTGGCATCCACGTTACCGAGTTTCGTGCCAGAACCCCTATCCTCCACAGCTCACTTTGAGCTACAGGGGTGGGGCGGGGAGCAGGGCTGTGCACAGAGACAATGGGGTGTTGGAAGTCGGAGCGCCCGGTGCATCTCCGTGCAGGGAGACGCGCCAGGTGTGGGTGTGGCGAGCTCGCCCCCGTGCTGGGCCTTCCGTTGTCTCGATCTGACACCGAACAGACAGGCCCCGAGGTGAGAGCCACTCGGGAGCCCCCTCTTCCTCCCTGGGGACCCGTGGATGTGTTTTCAGTTCCTGTGCGAAGTATCACCTTGAGTTTGCTGGGGGGGGGGGGGGGGGGGGGGGGGGGAGGGGGGCGGCGAACAGCGCGCGGAGCTGAAGGGGACCTCCAGGTGTTCCTCATCAAGTCTGGGGCTCTTGTGTCTGAGATCAGAAGCCTGAAGGGCTCTCTAGAAGGCCCACTTGGAAGATCAGCATAGGAGACACTGCAGGGCGGGGGGCCACCGGCGGGGGTGTGACAGCAAGGGGCAGAAAGCTCACCCCAAACAGCGTCAGTGCAACAGGCAAATTATTAGCCGCAAAGTGAAGTTCAAGGTGGAAACTTAAGGCATCACCTGCCCTACGGCCACAAATAGTGACATCTGGCCTCTCTCTGCACCTCTGGGTCCTGCGGGTCTCTGTTTCGATTCCCCCTCCCGGTGCCCTCAAGACCACGGGGAGCTCCAGCCTCGCCCTCAAGTCCACTCTGTTCCAAAAAATGTCACTGGACCACGTCCAAGCCACGCGCCCACCCGCTAGCCAATAACGGTGGCTGGGGGGGCCGTGGCTTCCTCTGATTGGCCAGACCTGGGCGACGTGGCCTCCTCTGGATCCTGTGGGCCTGCGCGAGCCGAATTGGAACCCGGGGCGGTCCCCGAGCTTCTTTCTGTCCCCGTCGTGGGCGTCGCCCACAAGGGACTTGCCCCACTCCCCTCAGAGCCTCCAGGGGTCACTAGGCCTCAGCCTCGCCTGTCACAGGGACACAGAGATGAGTCAGCGTTCGCCCTGCCCCGCCCCACCCCCAGCCCCCTGCTGTCCCGGGGGTCACCGCCAGAACTGCGGAAAAAGGATCGGAGCCCCCCCACTGGAAGAGCCCGAGGGCGCTCCCGGCCCCGAGGCGAGTCTGGAGCACCCATCGAATTGGAACCAGGCTCAGGAGAGATGAGGAGGGCGTCACGCCGAGAAAGAGGAGCAGGTGGATGCAAGAGGAGAGAGAGGCCTGTGCAGAAGCAGGGCACCTCTTCGGGAAACTGAGTCCCACACGCAATAATAATAGCAGTAACAGACGTTCTGCTTGGGCCCAGGAGTCCTGCGTTATGATGATCAGCTTCCCCACGGACCTAGGAGACAGGAGCTAGGAAATGAGGCCCTGGTGCCCAAGACATCCCATCTAAATGTTCGCTATGATAATAATAGTAATAGGGAGCCATGGATGATTTTAGCAAGGGGCAAAATAAGATTGAGGGATTTGGGTGAAAGGAACAAGAGCAGAGACGGTTTAGAGCCACAGTGGTTCTCAACCAGGGGTGATTTATCCCCCAGTGGGGACATTTGGCAATGTCTGCAGACAGGTTTGGTTGTCACAATGTGGAGGGAGAGGTGCTACAGGCATCTAGCGGGTAGAGGCCAGGGATGGTGTTAAATATCCTGCAGTGATCGGACAACCCCCACCTCCCCACCACCCAAAGAATTATACAACCCAGTGTCAGTAGGTCTGAGGTGGAAAAATCTGGGTGTCGGTTAAATGTGGGGGCGGAGGCAGAACACAATGGGCTGTCAGAGGAGGCTGTGAATAGGGCAGTGACCCTGGACTGGCCAGAGTCCGAAAGAACGTCACCCCCCCCCCCAAACGGGTATCCTCCCTTCCCGATGGCTATGTGGTGGGGGGCCTGGCACAGCAGGTGCTGGCTGGGAGCAGTGTCTGTCACCCAAAGGTGTGCAGGCCCTGGTGGACGGAGGCCACGGTGATGCTTGCTCCAGTGCATCTGAATCATAGACCCGGCGTGTCCCTCGAGCGGGTGCACGTGTCCTGTATTGATGTGACACTTGCCACTTGGAGCCCCCCAGCCTGGAAACGTGAGTGCCTCGCCACTCAATTCTCAGATCCCAAAGCCCAGTCCTGCGAGTCAGAAATGTTGATTTGTTTCAGTAACGGGAGCACAGGGGTGGAGGAGGGAGGGGGAGGAAGAGAGGAAAGTGAGCAAGAGAGACAGTGAGTCAAAATCCGTGAAGCTGACTGAGACAGAGACTGGGGGAGACAGACACACTCAGCAGGAGAACCATCGAGAAAGAACAACACAGAGAAGACTGAGAGCAAGATGGAAGGACACAAGCTGAGAACAGGGAAGAAACACAGAGCGAGAAAACCAGACTGAAAGAGAGCCAGATGGATTGAGATTAGTAAAATAATAATAATAAAGATCGAGAAAGAGCAAAAGAAAGATTAAGTAGAAGACAGGACGGAGAGAGTGAGCAAGAGAAATACTTCCTCCCCAACCCCATGGTCCAGAGCCCAGAAACTCTCCAGTTCTCTGCCATATTTTAGCCACGAACCCGGGAAATTGGGGCGGCTTTCTCGCTGCAGGTCGGGACGAGCGAGCCTTGTTCGCATTATTCCTGGCATCCCCTGTGAACTGGACATTCGCCAACAGGAAATTCCTGGGAGAAATCTTTCCACTCAGAGTCTTTTAAAACTTTTTACTTATTTGTTTTAATTTTCCCCTTTTTCAAGGACGAACAAAAAAAAAAAAAAAAGAGTGAGGGGAAAGGGGGAAGAAAGGAGAAAAGAAAAAGACAGGATCCACCTGGTAGAAGAAAAACTTATTTGGCAACAGTCCGGGCCAGGCCAGGAGAAGCCTGGGATCCATTGTGTCCGCTGCGCCCATTCTTCCTCTGGAAGGATTTATGACCTCATACCCCCATGACATCACAATGCGTTGCCATGGCCCCTGCTTTATTATCGTAAACAGAGAGCTGTTCCTTGGGACACTGGCCGTCTGAACAGGAGGGGCAGAAAGAAGGTTCTGTGTAATGTGTTTTCTTGGGAAGGCAGCTTGTTCGGAAGTCTGAAAAGCTGAAAAAATAGTTGTACATGGTTCCCTCCGTGTAGCCTCTGGACAGGGTTAGGACGGGGACAGTGGAATGAGGTCAGCTCCACGGTGGAGGGACCCTCGGGCTCCGTGTGTCCCCACCGCCAAAGGGCAGCTTCCCTGGGTTTCCCTCACTGCTCAAATAAAGGTTTTCATTCGTTCGCCAAAAATGTGAACAAATTTATGTAACTTCTGTCTCAATAAAATTCCCAAAGGAGAAGGGAATATACAGGCTGGGGATCCGATTTGGCCCATAAGCCACGATTTGCTGACTTTTTGTCTATTGGTGATCAAATCAGGACTGTTTATTTATTTTTTTATGTTTTATTTATTTTTGAGAGAGAGCGTGATCAGGGGAGGGTCAGAGAGAGAGGGAGATACAGAATCTGAAGACAGGCTCCAGGCTCTGAGCTAGCCGTCAGCACAGAGCCCGACGCGGGGTTTGAACCCACGAACCGCGAGATCGTGACCTGAGCCGAAGCTGGATACTTAACCAACTGAGTCCCCCAGGTGCCCCAAATCAGGACTGTATAGAGACCAAGTAGGCGGTAACCCAGCTCAGGCTGGTTAGGCAAAATGAGGAATTTTCTGAGGCACAGAAAAGTCTAGAGGATATGTGGGCTTCAGGCACCGTTGGATCTAGGCGTGCAAACATCACCAGAACTCCATATTGCTTCCGTTCTCAATTTCCACGAAACAGCCACCAGCAGCTCCTGTCACATTTTCCCGGGTTTGCATCCAGAGAGAGAGGATGAAGTAGCCTTTTCCAAAAATCACTGTGTTCCAGTGGCTCCGACTGGGCCACATGCCCAGTGATCAGAGGAATGCAGTGTTCTGGTCGGCCAGGCCGAGTCACATGGGACCCCTGAGGATGCATTTAGCATCACCCAAAGCCCCGAGACTATACAAGGGGTGCCAGGGAGAGGTGGGTGCCCGGAGAATTGGGGCGCAAACTGGGAGGACCCCACGAAGGAATTCAAGAAGCATTTCTCCCGCCGAATATTTTTGCGTAAGCAGTTCCGAACACCAAAGGAGTTAAATAAACATTGTTAGTCATGTTCTATCCCTGACAAATTGAAGCCCCCAAGAGTGAAGTCAGCCCGCGGGTCACTGGCAAAGCAAACCCCACCTCCTCCAGCCCTGTTTCACCTTTGCTCTCAGCATGAAGTTTAACTACCTGCAAGTCAAGACAGAGGGGTCATTTATTCAACAGCCAGTGGTGCAGTCGGCCATGCACCCCGTGTCAGTAAAATTCTCCTAGATCGGGACACTGAAAGGCCCGGAAATTAAGGGGCTCACGTAAGGAGCGCGTCGCACAGCGCAGGCTGCGTCTCCAGCTCTGGGGGCAGCGCCCGCTGCTGAGAAGGGCCAGGCCTTTGGGGCGGCAGCAGAGCTTTGAATGTCTTCTGTGACGCCTGCCGAGCGGCTGTCTTCACCTCCCCAGAAGGGGAAGCAGGGTCAGGTCAAGAGGAAATTAGAAATGGGGAACACTGGGGCGCCTGGGTGGCTTAGTCGGTTAAGCGTCTGACTTTCGCTTAGGTCATGATCTCGCGGTTTGTGGGTTCGAGCCCCGCGTCGGGCTCTGTGCTGACTGCCGGCTCAGAGCCTGGAGCCTGTTTCAGTCTGTGACTCCCTCTCTCTCTGACCCTCCCCTGCTCACGCTGTCTCTCTCTCTCTCCTAGAAATAAATAAAGCATTAAAAAAAATTAAAAAAAAAAAAAAGAAATGGGGAACACTGGGTGGCTCAGTCGGTTAAGCGTCAGACTCTTGGTTTCGGGCTCGTGTCATGAGCTCATGGCTCTTGGGTTCGAGCTCCGCATCGGGCCCCACGCTGACAGCACAGAGGATTCTCTCCTTCTCCCTCGCTCTCTGCCCCTCCCCCACTCGTGCACACGCCCTCTCTCTCCAATAAACTTAACAACAACAACAAAAAATGTTGTGAGCAGCTTGTTTCTCTGAACCTTGGCGTCAAATGAAAATGAGACCATTTCACTGACTTGTCGCCTCTGCCAAGGCGTAATGTGGCCCTGACCCACTTCCTTACCTGCGTTACCTCCCACGTTTCCTCCCTCCCCACCCCCACCCCGATCTCCCACTCCATCCTCCCTGGCTCTTCTGTTCCTTGCATGTAAACTGCTTGCTCCTGCCTCTGAGCATTTGCACATACCGTTCCCTCTGCCTGAAACACTCCTCCTCTCTGTGAATCTTCCCAAGGCAAGCACTTCCGGGTCACTGAGGATCAGCTCAGGGAGACCTTCCCCGAGCACTCATGCCCCCTTGAGCCCCTGGGTGAGCCCCCCACCCCAGGTCTCTCTCCCTCACACATCCGGTTTTGCCTTCTCAGCAGAGGGGCTCAGCTCCGAGAGGCTCAATGAGTGTCTACTGATTGTGCAGAAACGATCAGAGGACAAGTGGACACAGTGCACGCTCATCCCAAACATGAAGGAAGGCTCGGTGCCAAAAGCTGGGGCCCGGGCTTAGGACGGTGTCCCTCTGCCCAGTGAAGCACGGCCTGGTTTTCTTTCTACTTGTTGCTTCCGATGGTTGGTTGGGTCTGAGCCCCTGTCTCCTCCTCTTCTGTACCTTCCCCCAGGCGCCCAGTGGGTCCTGCCCGCCCCCAGCCAGGGTGGGCTTAGGGTCCACGCACCCCGCTTCAGTCCTTCCCCAAGCCCTGCTGGCTCCTCCCTCTGTACCTCTGCAAACCAGACTCCCTCCCTCCCCTCCTTGCCCATCCGCACCGGGACCACTCCCCTGCCGTCCGGTCCTGGCTGCTCCTCACCCAAGTGCCCTTCTTGCGTTCCCTCTGGGCACCATGCCCAGTGCCCTGTGTTCAGGCTGAGCCTTTTGCCTCAACACCCTTCCCTGTTTCTCTGACTGGCTCCTGCTATCTATCTCTCCCTTCAGTGTCAGCTCAGCACTACCCCTTTCCAGAAGATTCCCTGCCCTCCCTTCAGGGTGGGGTTAGGAGTCTGTTCTGTTTCTCCACCTACAGAGGCTATAGCAGCCCTGCCTGCCCTGGAGGGAATGATCTGACCCCCATCTCTCCCCCGTCCCCAGGTGTGAACACCTTGAGATGTATGTTGTTTGTCTCTGCTTTCGCAGTACTGAAGACTGCCGGGCACACAGTAGGTGCTCATTAAATGCCTTATCGAAAGAATGCCGTGCAAGTATGCATGTGGGTGCTGCGGGGGCGGGGTATGTGTGTCCTGTGTCACCAGGGCCTAAAAGAGTCTGGTCCTATGGTGAGCTCTCAATAAATGTTTCGGGAATGAATGAGTGAACAGATGAGTGAATGAATGACTCCCTGGAGGCGTAGGGAAGGTGGCCTCCTCTGTGAAGGATCACCAGCCGTCCTAGTTTGCCCAGGACGCGGGGCTTCCAGTGCGTAGCCTGGGCACGTCCCAGGGAGAGTCGGTCACCCGACCCGCTGCCTTGGTGGCCCCTGTGCGACCTGCACCAGTCCCGGTCTCTGCTATTATCGCGTATTTTACGGCTTCCTCATCATTTCACACGCTTGTGTCCAGCCTCCCAATGTTGCTAGAGAGGCAGACACCATCTTCCTTTACGGCCGTGAGTAACCCTTCAGGGCTAGACAGAAACGGGCATAGAGAGATCTTCATCTTTATCATCGTCACCACTGGAGATAGGTATTTTCTTTCTCATTTTATAGACGAGGCTCTCAAAGCCCAGAAGGCCAGACCAGCCCAAACTCAGGTCACGGGCTCACCTAAGAAGTCGCAGGATTTGAACCCGGGACTGTTGGAGGTCATAGCCTACGTGTGAGGAGAGGCAGCCCCTGTCCAGCAGCCCAGGCCTGGTTGTGTGTAGTCTGGTGGTTTCCAGAGCCCCCTGCCCTGGGCCCCTGGGTGCACAGACAGATGGAAGCTCCCCCCACCGTAGAGCCCTGTCTTCCTGCGGCTGGTGGAGGGACCTGAGTTCTGGAGAGAAGACAAGAGACCTGACTCCCAAGTGTGGAGAAAACAAGCTGCTGTCCGGCTCTGGAGATGTGACGGGACCAGGGTGGAGGGCCTGGAACCTTCTATGTCTAACCATCCTGCAGTCGTTCCAGCAGACCCAGGAGCAGGCAGAATGGGGTCCCCGAGGTCGGGAGGTCGGGAGGTGGGAGCTGACTCCTCGGGCGCCTTTGCACATGACCGCAAGCTAGGCGGCTCACAACTACAGAGCCGTCCACTCGCGGTCCTTGGGTCCAGGTGTCTGGAATCAAGTGCTGGCGGTGGGCTCCTTCCAGAGGCTTTCGGGGGCGTCTCCTCCACGCCCCTCTCCGGCCTTGGGTTCCTGGGCCTATAGCTGCCTCACTGCCATTCCTGCCTCTGGGGGCGCATGGCTCGCCTCCTTCCCTCTCTGCATCTTGCGTTCTCATCAGGCACCCGTCGCTGGATTGAGCGCCCAGCCTAACGTCAGGGCAACTGCATCTCAGTAGCTTTACCTGATCACATCTGCCCCTTTCCAAATAAGATGCCGTTCTGAGCTTCCGGGGGGGGGGGGGGGGAGCCTGAATCCAGGACACTCACCAGTCCTATCCCTCAGCTTGGGTCCTCCTGGCCTCTGCAAGAGGCCGCCCCTCACCTTCCCTGCCCCCCACCCCCACCCCGGGCCCCATGGACCCTCCCAGGCTCCTCGACAGGGCGGTGTGCGGGGAGACCGCAGTTGCCGGGTCCCAGGGTGAAAAGAAAGAAAGTGCTGACTTCAAACCTGAAGCCCTGACAGACGCGGCACTTTTTAACTCCGCGATGGGCCTGCTGGCACTTGTCAGGTCCCAGCGTGTTTGCTAACGTGCATTTTCATCAAAGCGACGAGGCTGCTGGGCTCCCGTGGGGGCCCCTCTTGGCTTCCACTTTCTTGCTTGGTTGGTCCTGCCCGCGCTCGGCCCCTTCACCCCTGCCTTTTGGCCCCTCCCTTTCTTGATCGCTGTCCTCCCCCCTCCCCTCCCCTCTCTCCCCCTCTGGGTCGGGGTCCTCATCCCTAGTCTCTCCCCAGGGCCCCCAGCGGGGCCCTCCGACCCCCGCCTCCTCTCTACCCTTCCAGTTCAGAGAACTAAATGTCTGCGGGGCCACCCGTGGAGGGGACTGTGCTGTTCCCTGTGTCTCTTTCCCCTTCCCGCCCCTCCCCCCGCCGGGCACCTTCTCTCACTCCCGCTTTGCAGGCCAGTCCAACCAACTGTTCCCTGCTTTGTCCCAGACACCCGAGTAGCTGCTGGGGACACGGACACGAGTGAGACGAGCTCGTTCTGCTGCCCCAGGTCCTGCGTGTGCCGTCTCTCTCTCCTCCTTCCTCTGTCACCCACCCCTCCCTCACCCCTCAACACCCCCCCCCCGCCCGCTGCCCACGTCCTGCCTCCCGCGGCCCCTCTGGCTCCCTGGCCGCTGGGGCCGCAGCCTGGCCGGTGCTGATGCGTGTGGACCCACAGACCATCCAGAAGGCCCTTGCGCCCCCGGCCCCCGGCCCAGAACTGCTGATCGGCCTGATGTATCTGACTGAACAGGAACGGCTCTGAGGGGCCGCGCGGCCCTGCGGGCGGCCGGGAAAAGCTGATGCGGGTGGACACATGATCAGGAGCAGAACGAAAAGCTCTCTGGCCCAGCTCCGAGCTCCGAGCCGGGCTGGCTGATTGGAGTGTGGACGTGTGGGGTCACCGGTCGGCCGGACGCCGCGGGCGCCCAGGGAAAATCCAAGGCGGGCGATGCCCAGGTGCCAGAAACCGTGATAGGAGAGGCAGCCAGGGGTGAGGGTGGGACTGGGCTGGAGGTTTGCGGCACAATCCTTCCCAGGCCTGCCTTTCCGAATCGGGGAGGTCAAGAGGAAGGCAGCTCTGGTTCAAACTCTGGCTCTGGTTCCTGTGGTTGACCCTGCCCTGCCCCCATCCTCAGTGGCTGTTCTACCCAAATGACACCTCCAGGCATGGGACCCCCCCCCGTTCCCCGTGCCCAGGATTGGTTCACTGGGGGGCACGTGATCCAGTGAGAACCAAGGAGACACGTAGGAAGGGCTCCTGGGAAGCTCTCCTCGCGGTTGAGGGGAGGCCAGAGGGTCACCGCTGTGTCTGAATGTGAGCTCCAAGTGACCAGGCTCTCTCTCACGTCACACACGGCCACTCCCCCCCAGCCACCCACGCGCCCAGCAGAGAGGGCAGCTGTGACACCAAAATCATCACCCGGCCCCTTTAGGATCGGTGCTTAAACGGCACCGCCTGGAGCCACTCTTTCTATCCGGCTCTTCCACTGTGATGAATTCTTCCAGGGAGGGGGTGTAAATAACTCCTCCTGCACCCTGGCTGTCATAGGGCTTTCCTGTAAATCCGGAAGACCCGGGTCTGTGTTTGAGCCCCAGTGGCAGACAGAGGCATACCTTGGCCAGGCAAGAAAAGGAAAGAAAGAAGGAAAAATATATTAACAAGGATGTGGAGGAATCGGAATCCTCGGGCATTGCTGGTGGACACGTCAGATGTGCAGCCGGCGTGGGAAACAGGAGAAAGTCCAATGTAGAACTGCCCTCTGACCCAGTAATCGGTTTCTAGGTGTCTCTACCCAAGAGAGTTGAAAACATGTCCACACAAAAACCTGTACACAAATATTCATAGCATTATTTATAAAAGCCCGAAAGTAGAAACAACTCAATGTCCGTCAGTGGATAAGTGGATAGATGAAACATGGCATGTCCAATATGGAATAGTATGTGGCCATAAAAAGGAACAAAGTACTAATACATGTTACCGTGTGAAGGAACCTCAGAAGCATGAGGCTAAAAGCAAGAGGCCAGTCCCCGAAGGTCAAATATGCTACAGTTCCGTTTATATGTCATGTCCAGAATAGGCGACTCCATAGAGACAGGAAGCAGATTAATGGCTGCCAGGTGCTGGCTAGAAGGAGGAAGGACATGGCCGGAGTGGCAGGGAGACCTGATAAATGAGTGACAGGTCCAGGCCTTTCTTTTGAGGAAAACAAAATATTTTAGAAATAGATAGAGGCGGTCGTCACCCCAGATTATGAGTGTACTAAAGGTCACTGCATTGTACACTTTAACACAGTTGATTTTTTAAAATTCTTTTTAACGTTTATGTATTTTTGAGAGACAGAGCATGAGCATGAGCAGGGGAAGGGCAGAGAGAGAGAGAGAGAGAGAGAGAGAGAGAGAATCCAAAGCAGGCTCCAGGCTGTGAGCCGTCAGCACAGAGCCCGATACGGGGCTCGAACCCACAAACTGCGACATCGTGACCTGAGCCGAAGTCGGATGCTTAACCGACTGAGCCACCCAGGTGCCCCAACACAGTTAATTTTTATGTTATGTGATTTTTCACCTCTATTTTTAAAATGTCAGTAAGCGGAGATGTTTATGGAGGAGGGGAGGGCAGGCAGGGGAGAGGAGTGACGTCCAAGTCCAATCCCAGAAATGCCGAAGCCCACCTCCTGCCTGGCCCCGACACCCTCTCTATAGCATCCATCAAGGGCAGAGGCTGGTGCAGAGTATGAGCTGAACAAATGTTCGTTCTCCCCGCCCCCCCCCCACACCTGCTCCCTATATAAAGGAGAACAAGAATTCTTGTAATCATTGTAACTGCCGCACTTGAACCTTTGGACTGAATCATGTCTGCCCTTAGGGAGGGTCTTATTTACCTTTGTGCCCTGGCCACAAGCCTGCACTTTGGATTCTGCGTTAACTCCAGGCTGGAGAAAACCCAGCCCGGGCTCCGGCTCCAACGGCTGTAATTACGCATTACACTGGGTCTCCCTGCCCCTATGTACAGAGTCAGCATCATAATTAGCTGTTTATTAGGGTCTTTCAGGCCTGGCTGGGATTCCCCCAGATTCCGCGAGCTGCAGTGTCTCCGGGCTATACCTCTCTCTCCCGACCTTTCTGGAAAGACCCGGTTTTGGCGGCCACCAGCCAGAGTTCCTACACACTTCAGGAGAGGCTCCTTCTCCAGCAGATGTCCTTGAGGCTCCCTGGGCCGGAAGTATTCTTGGGGTGTCGAAGGGAAGTGGGGGCAGGGCCAAGAGCTGTGGCTCTGGCCACCTCCGGCCCCCCTGGCGGGAGTGTGAGCACCTGCTCGCTACCTGCTGGCCATGGACCCGGAGGGAGGGAGAGAGAGAGAACGGAGCTGCGTCTTAGATCTGGAGGAGCTCACGGTCCAGGGAAGGAGGGAGAAAAAGAAGTCAGCGACTGCCCCCCTTACGCTTCTGAGTAAGCCCAGCCATGTAATTTTTGGGCCCTGTGCAAAATGAAAATGTGGGACCCCTTATGAACATTATTAAGCATTTCAAAACAGTGACAGGAGAGCATTACCACGCAAGCATCACCTTTCTAAGTGCCAGGGTCTGTGTAACTGCTCAGGCCGGACACCCACGAAGCTGGCCCCGGCTGCAAACATGAACTGAGCACTCACTGTATGCCCTTGGCATCAGAACTCAGGGATTAAGAACACAGACTTCTGAGTCAGATTTCAGCCCTGCTTCCTATTCCGTCTGTGATCTTGGGCAAATTACACAGTCTCTGTGCCTCAGCTTTCTTATCTGCAAATTGGGGGCAATACTAATAAACAGTGCAGACCTGTGTCTCCATGTAGTAACTGCTTCTTAAGCATTCCTTGTTAGTGGTCATTGGCATGGATGGACTCAGCTGGCCCCACAGCAATGTAAGAGGTAGAGGCAGTTACTGTATCCATTTCTGGGAGGGAAACCAAAGGGCACGGAGGTGGGGTAACTTAACCTCAGTCACTCAGAGGCAAGGCTCAGATCTGTATAACACCCAGTGCGCATCCCCACAAGTGCCCTCCCCCCTCCCCGCTGCGAGGCTCAGATCTGAACTCTGATGGTCTAACACCTGAGCTTCGGCCATGATGTTGTCATCGGAGAGGGGGAAGAGCAGGGTGGAGGAGGGCAGCGGGGAGGGCAATGTGCCCCCTCTCGGGGACCAGGGAGGAAGAGCTCACGTCCTGCTGTATGAGGCTCTGAGTCGGTGCTCAGTACATGTGTGTGGAATTGAAGCATTGATTTTGTGGATGGACCCACTTGGTGCCGGGCACTTTCACAACACTTCATTCATACCCCAGCTGCGTTTGATCATGTCCGCTGTGGATGGGGGCCAACCAGCACCACCCAGCCAGGAAGTGGCGAGTCGGGTACTGCTCTCCTGGGTCTCTGGGATCCCAAAGTCCCGGCTTCTTCTGCCCCGCTCCCCTCCAGAAGGACTGCCCAGGAACATGCATTGTTGAGCCGGGGAGACTTGGGTGGCCCTGATCCGGTCAACACCAGCCATGCTGTTCCTTTGGGGACAAACATCCTTTCCTCTCTCACCCTGGTCCCTGGCCCAGGCCGATAAAATAGTGGCACCTCCCCAGCAGTGTTCTCTCAGTAACGCTTGTTAGCAGAGAGGGGCTCCGTTATCCTGTGCTTGTGGCCTCTGAATGGGAATGCCTCAAATTCAGGTGAACAGGGAAGACGGACTTGTAGCCGAGCCCTTGGCAAAGTGCTCCTGAGATCTCCGAAGAAGGACTGCCATTGTGAAAGATCCAGAACCTGGCCTTGCCTTCGGAGAACACTGGACATGAACGGGGATGGAGGGGGTGACATTAATGGAAGCGGCTGACCATTGCCAGGTGCCTGTGGCCTGCGGGACACGGAGCGGCTCCCTGTCACACGCATGCCACCAGAGGGAGACCAGAGAGGGGTGAGGGTCAGCTCTCTGCGTCAGGGATTTCCAGGGAGAGGCCTGCCCCCAGAATGGATAGTTCTTTCTTCTTTAGGGGCAGCCACAGACACACCAGACTCTGCTTCCTCCTTAAAAAAAAAAAAAAAAAAAAAAAAGTTCAGGGGCGCCCGGGGGGCCCAGTGGGTTAAGCGTCCAACTCCTGATTTCTGCTCAGTTCGCGAGATCGAGCCCCACGCCGAGCTCCACGCTGCAGTGTGGCGCCTGCTTGGGAATCCCTCTCTCCCTCTCTCTCTGCCCCTGCCCCATTCGCACGTGCGTTTGCTTGCCCTCTCGCTCTCTCTCTCTCAAAATAAATAAACTTAAAAAATCATTTTTATTTTAATATAACATCAGATTTTCAGCGAAGTTCCTAGAACAGTACAAAGAATCTCCACATGCTCTTCACCCAGATTCCCCAAATGTGAATGCTTTGCTCCCCCACACCGGTCTCTTTCTCTCTAGATACGGACATACAGAAGAGAAATGTGTATGTTCTTTTATTCAGAGCTGTTCCCCATTAAGGTGCAAACATAACACATCTTTCTAGACTTTTTTTTTAATGTTTTTATTTCTGAAAAAGAAAGAGAGAAAGACAGAACGTGGGCAGGGGAGGGGCAGAGAGAGGGAGACAGAATCTGAAGCAGGCTCCAGGCTCCGAGCTGTCAGCACAGAGCCTGACACGGGGCTCGAACTCATGAACCTCGAGATCATGACTTGAGCCGAAGTCGGACGCTTAACCAACTGAGCCCCCCAGGCGCCCCTGCACTGATAGTCTTTTTATCTAATCTACATACTTTACACACATCTCACCATCTGTCCTTACAGCGTCCTTTATAAACAAAAGGAACTTCTGGGTCACAGATGGCATTCAGCTGTCATGTCTCTTTAGCTTCTTATAATCTAGAACATTTCCTTGGTCTTTCTTTGCCTTTCAAGATATTGACATTTTTTCAGAGGACAGGTCTGTTGTTTTCTAGACTGTCCCTTAGTCTGGGTTTGTCAGATGTTTCATTGTGATCGCATTCAGGTTGGGTCCGTTCAGCTGGATCACGGCAGAAATGCGGTTCATGCTTCCCAATGTGTCCTGATCTGATAGACGGTATCCACTGTCGATTTGCCCCATTCCGGGGATGTTGCCTTTGATCATGGCATTAAGGGACCCTGCAATATTTTAAAACTAAAAACAAACAAACACATAAAAACAGAAAAGCTTGAATTCTAATATACCGTATCCAACTCCCAGATCGAAAGCCACAGACACCCCCTCACCAAAATTTCCACTCACGCAGAGGAAGCCAATGTATTTGTTATCTATTGCTGTGTAACAAACAGCCCTGAAACATAGTGGGCCTATCTCCCAGTGGCTTGAAATAGCAACCATTTTATTGCTGCTGATTCTGTGGGTCAGGAATTCGGCAGAGGAGGGGACCCCAGTTGGGCAGCTCTTTGGTTTCACATAGTGCTGGCTGGACTCACACGCATGGCTGCGCCCTGGCCGGGAGCTCGGCTGGACTGCAACATCCAAGATGGCCCCCACTCCCATGTGTGGTGGTTAGTGTTGGCTGCTAGCAGAGATGTTTGGTTTTCCTCCGCGTGACCTTTCCAGCAGAATTGCTTGGGCTTCTTTACGTGGTGGCTGGTGTCAAGAAAGTGAAAAAAAAAAAAAAAAAGGAAGCTGTAAGACCTCTTGGGATCGAAGCCTAGACGTTGAGCAGCCTCAGTTTGCCCTTGTTCAGAGCAAGGCAGAGGGCCAACCGGATTCAAGCACAGGATACACGGCCCTGCCTTTGGATGGGAACAGGGGCAGCATTTGTTGCAAAAGAGCCTGTGAGATAGGACTAATTTCCTCAGCCATCTTTGGAAGCAGTGTACCCCAGGCGGGGATAGAGCGCACCGGCGTGCCTGCTTACCCACCCAGAATGTGCAAGAGAGCGGAAATGAAGAGCTGGGCGCACAGCCTTTCCCAGAGGAAGAGCAGTCTCTGTGCAGGAATGTTTCCTTCTTACTCTCCTTTTCAATTCGGCGCAATTCCCAAAAGGCTTTCCTAGGCGCCTACTGTGTGGCGGTATTTATTGAGGACCTGCTATGTATGCGGGGCTCAGTGCTGAGGATGGGGGGGAAGGAAAGTGAGTTGGCCTTTGCCCTCTGAGAGCTCACCGCCTACAGATAAAACTGACCCATAAACAAAGCCTCGCAGGTCCTTGTGACGGAAGTAGGTGTGCTGGGGGTGGAATGCAGCGGAAGGATGTGGGGGGGGGGGCATTAGGGAAGGGACACAGGCAGACAGGGACAGTGCAGGAGCCGACTCCTAATGGAGCAGAGGGGCAAGCCAGGCAGAGGGGACGGCCTAGGGTAGGCGGTGGGTGCGTTGGGAACCTCCCTCGGCCGGGAATGCCTACCCGCAAGGTGTGGCGGGGCACAGAGAGAGTGCAGAAACATATGACCAAGGGGACAGTCACAGGCTAGAACTTTGCAGTCCCCTGGTGTGGTCCTCATCTTCTTCTTTCTCCCCCACTCGACTCCGTAGGATCCCACGGAACCCTGACGTGTGAAGGTGGGGAGAACTTGGTAGAGAAGTGCAATTTGAAAGCTAAAGTTCTCTGCTCGCAACTCGACCATGAAGGAGCCATACGGGGACCTGTGATTTACACGGGTGACAAAGTCTTATATGCATGCACTAACAGTCCTAAGGGAGGTCGTGGTATTAATTTTTTTAAGTTTTTATTTATTTATTGAGAGAGAGAAAGAGAGCACGAGCAGGGGAGGGGCAGAGAGAATCCCCAGCAGGCTCCACAGGGCGCAGAGCCCAACGTGGGACCCAAACCCATGAACCATGAGATCGTGACCTAAGCTGAAGTGAGGACACTTAACCAACGGAGTCACCTGTGGGCCCCGAGGGCCGCAGTTTCCAAAGGAGTTTATTTTTGAGGATCTGTACATCATTAAAAACTCAAATAATCCAAGCAAACCCCTGAGAGGGATGGTGGACATGTCTCTTTATCCATGAAAATGTCACTAACGCAGGGCAATAGTGTACCACCATGTAAGTTTCACTCGGGCCACTTGGTTTTGAAATGATGCAATGACAGATGTCTTTTTGAAAACCGGAGAGATCTGCATTATTCCACATTTTGCACCTACAAGGAGGCTCTATTTCATACATCTTTTTGTACTGCACTACTTCTTCATATTTGCAGTCCTCTCTTTTTATTCACAGTCTCTCTCTCCCACGTTAGACCCAAACGCAGAAAGGAAACCCCTCACTGGAACTCAGACATGTTGGGCCGATCTTCCAGTTCTGGCCGAGAACTTGGGTTTCAGAGTCCCTATCACTTTCTAGCTTTCTGACCCTGACCAGTGCACATTATGCTCCATCTGAACTTGTTTGCCCATCTGCAAAAAGTGGTTACTAACAACCATCCCCAGTTAGAAATAAAGGTAACAAGATTCTCGGCACGGGACCAGTCTCTCCTGAGACAGTAAATGCTCAGTAACAGGTGGCCATCACGATGAGGATGACAGCATCGCCTTGCCCTCTGGGCCTTACTTATCTGTTTACATCCGGTTTTCCAGCCAGGCTGTCTGTCCCCTGAGGGCAGCGCCTGAGTCCCAGCCCCGCACCCAGAACCGACCCAGCGGGACCCCAGGCCACACCCCGGTGCACTGGGAAATTCAGTACGCCCTTGGGGATCCTATCCTTCATCTTTCTGGTTTCAGCCCCGGGAGCTTCCCAGCTGTGTCTCCAGCTGGGGGAGTAAGTAAGCCCCCCTCCTCCCTTCCTGCACCTCTCTGCGCCCCGCCCTTCCGCTCCAG
This sequence comes from Hyaena hyaena, assembly GCF_003009895.1. Lineage (NCBI taxonomy): Eukaryota > Metazoa > Chordata > Mammalia > Carnivora > Hyaenidae > Hyaena > Hyaena hyaena. The sequence goes on along the minus strand of NW_024080632.1, from coordinate 9,577,741 downwards.
GGTCAAAGGAATGTGGGGCGGGGGGTGTCATTGACCGGTTTACCTGCGGCTCCGGTGACCAAAGGGGGCAGATTTGCATTTTAAAAGACCTCTGAGGAGGCAGTGCAGTGCTAAGCGCAGGGAAAGTGCTCTCTGATGCTAATGCTAAGGAGGGCGATGTGGAGACCGAGGCCAACTTTCTAGGGAATGTGGGAAATGAGAATAATCACCGGCTGACTCTACCTACGGGGGACTGGTGCTGTCAGAGCACCTTCTAGGTCTCTGACTCTATATCTTGCCAATTCCGCCCCCCCACCCCCACCCCCAACCTCCTAGCGGTGGACATTACTGGGACTTCCATTTTGCAGGTTAGGAAACTCCTGCTCAGAGAGGTTGAGTGACTGGCGGGACAACACACAGCTTACAGGCCACAGAGCTGGGATCCAGACGTGATGTGTGCCGCACCAAGGCCCGTGTTCTTTCTCGCGTCTCTCCCTCGGGCAGAGGCTGGGAGGCCAGCTCAGAGGAATGGAATGTCTGACATTCGCGGACCTCACTGACTCCCCCAGCAGCCCCTGGGAGATCTTGACTCAGTCCCCTCAGCCTCACTGCCCCCAGCCTGCCTGCCTCCTCCCAAAATCCGCCAGATGTCTCATTCTCTTTATCCACTGACCATACTTCCTCACTGAACATACTCCTTTCCGCGCTTTGGTACACTCTGTGCCTGAGTCTGATATTCCCTTCCCCCGCCCCCTGGGCCTTGAAAATTCCTTCACCTCCTTAATGATCCAGTTCACATGCCTCCCTGGCCCTATGAATATAACTTATGTCCTTACTTTTTTCTCCCATAAAGTAAGGCTGACACGTACCATTGTACAGGTTGCGCACTGCACAGCGCTAGAGGCACCATCTGCCTAGACTGCCATAGCCTAGATGTTTCTTTTTTATTTTTTAATGTTTATTTATTCTGAGTGGGGTCAGAAGGAGAAGGAGAGAGAGAATCTCAAGCAGGCTCCACATTGTTGGCACAGAGCCCACAGCGGGGCTCCATCTCATGAGCCGTGAGAGCCTGACCTGAGCCAAAACCGAGAAGCGGACGCTTAACCAACTGAAACCCCCAGGCGCCCTCCGATGCTTCTTGGAATTGTATCCGCTTCTGGCTACAAGCCTGGAGCTAGGGATGAAGCCACGATCAGCACCTCACCCAGTGCCTAGCGCAGGGCCTAAAGCTCCAGAAAGGCTGAATGAGTGAATGAATGAATGAATGAATGGGTGAATGAATAAAGAAACAAATCCTGCAAGATATGACTATAGCCTAATAAGACCACACACACCCCAGGTCTTGCCCTTCCAAAAAGGTGTTTCCCCTGTCGTAATCGTCCCTCGCTATTCCCAAAAGGCCACGGGCACTCAGAGCGCTGTTGGAAGGCTCCTCCGGGGCTTTCCTTCAGAGCCAGGGTCCAAGCCACGCAAGTAACCCCTGCTCATTATTTTGCAATCGCGGGTCCTTTATCGCCCAAAGTGATCTCAGCCAGCTCCATCTTCTACCTTGCTCATCAGGCCTGGCTCCGTTTAACTTTGGGCTCCGTCCAGAAATCAAGTCCACTCTCCAAGAAGGAGGACCTGCCGCCACCAAAGACAGTCTGAGGAAACTGCCAAGGCGTCAAAGGCTAAGCAGCAGCTGGCTCCAAAACGTGCCATGCCTGGCAGCCTGGCTGGCCTCCCAGAAGCCTCCTTTGAAGGATCGACATCCTTCGTTATGTATGTTCAGGTGTTGTTGTTGTTTTCCAAAAATTCACGTCTGTGAAATCCAGAGCGTTTGTTTACTGAGTGTTTGCTAGATGCCATGGTTTTAGAAATAGTATCTCATTTAATCCTCACAACCGCGGGATGGCGCTAACTCTCCCCATTCTACAGATGAGAACGTTGAGGCTTAGAGAGGTGAAGGGGCTGACCCTGGTGCTTTATTGGCTCACCGAGGAGCTGAGTCTTGGACCCAGATCTGTCAGCATTCAAAGCTGATGTGTTTTTTACTACAAGCACCACATTGCCTATTCCCTAACCCCCCACCCCACTTCAGATACTGCTGCTTGGGATGTTTTACTACCCTAGGAATAGACACCTGAATTACCTGTCATTCGCCCCTAATGGAGTACCTTTAGCCTCTCTGCAGCACCAGCAGAATATGCTGGGCACTCACCTCAAGCTCGGTTTCATCATGTTCTAGAACAAGGGTCAGCAATCTACGGCCCTGGGGACAAATCCGGACAGACGCCTGCTTTTGTAAATAAAGTTTTATTGGAACACATCCACCCTTGTTTACAAAATGTCTACGCTCTGTCTATGCTCTAACAGCAGAGCTCAGGGGCTGTGACCATACGACCTCAAAGCAAAAAATATTTGCCCTATGACCTTTTACCAAAAACATTTGTGACCCCAGTTCTAGAAGACCCTGGACGTTTTTCTGACTTCCCAGCCTCCGAACCTCCTTCTTACAACTGCCATCCAGTGAAGCAAAGCTCACTGCGGGCTACAGAGGCTGAACATACAGACACTCACTAGAGTGGGCTGAATGGAAGCCCCCGAGAAATATGCCCGTGTCCTAAACCCCAGAACCTACAAATGTGACCTTGTTTGGTAAAAGAGTCTTTTACCAAAAGAATCTTTGCTGATGTGATTAAGTTAAAGATCTCAAGGTGAGCTCCTCCTGGATGATCCAAGTGGGCCCTAAATCCAGTAAGTGTTCCTGTAAGAGACACGCATAGGAGAGACAGAGAGAGAGGAGAGGGGAAGGCCGAGTGAAGACAGAGATTGGAGTGTTACGGTCACCAGAAGCCAGAAGAGGCAAGGAAGAATCCCTTCTTCCCTAGAACGTCCAGCGGAAGTGCAGCCCTGCAGCCATTTTGAACTTCAGCCCCTCCCAGAACTATAAATCCATTTCCCTTGCTTTAAGCCACCTGGTTGCTGGTAATTTGTCATCGCAGCTACAGGAAACAAATACACTCTCCCCCTCGCGGCTGGGGCACAGACATGTGACTTGGCTCCACCAATCACATGCAACTTCCTAGATGAAGTGGGAAGGTAACTGTTGGAGGGAACCAGGGCCACACCCTCATGTGCCTTGTCGGTGCTGTTGAGGGTGGGGGCAGCCGTTAGGTGGTTTTCAGGGATGTCCGTGTCTGTAACTTCAGCGGCATTGGCTGGTGTCCAGAATTGTTGGTGATGATGGCGCAAATTACTGTATTTGGGCCAGAGGGGACCGCCGCAGCACCTTCGCTATCGGATTATTTCTGGGATGATTCGGTGCTTAACTCCTGGCCGCACAGACTCCCAGGTCTGCGTTGCCAGCTGGAAATTGTGCAAGCTACGCCTTATCTTTTGGGTACATTTGTTGGCCGATAAGATCTGTACCCTTGTCTTCGGGTACGTGCTGAGGCCAGCTCACATCAGCTCAGGAGAAGCAATCGTTCCCACCATGGGCTTATTTACACCACGGAAATTGGCATGTGCTATAAACCAGAGTTCTCTGTTTCTGAAGAGTTGATGGATCAGCCATCCACAGGTTGTTTCCAGCTAAAACTCTGATGGCCACTGAATATCCCATCTCATCCCCGTTTCTAGCTGAGAAGATTTAATAATCGTCTTTCTACAGTGAAGCATCGAAAAGAGATGAAGGGATGGTTCAAAGTCCTACATCTATGGGGTGACACATCCGGGAGCCGGACTTCCGATTTCATGTTCAAAATAAAGCACATGACCACTTTTCTTTTTTGAAAGTGAAGATTTAAAGACAGACTCCACCAAAAAGCAAGCAGACTCGCAAACAAAAACCATCCAGACCTCCACAGTACCTGAGGGACACTTGCCTGGGCTAAACTCAGCCAAATCACCCCGTGTCTTGTGGAAAGGGGAGTCCTCCCGGCCCAGAGTCGGCAGGTCAGAGGTCAGGTTCAGGGGCATTTAGATCGGAGTTGGAGCTGAGCCTGCGTTGGCACTAAAACCCCCTTGATGCTGCCATCAGTGTAGAAGGAGACAGCCTTCCACATTTGGAAGGCGATAGATTGGAGGTACAATTAGCAGGCTTGAGGGAGGCCCACAGTCTCACCTTGATGCTTTCAGAGTCCAAAGCTTGTGCTGTGGGCGCTGACAGATTTACCATTAGCAGGACACGTCGGAGGCCTCTGCGCCTCATCTCCAGGAGAGAGATTTATGATGCCTACACAGCTGTTTAGATGCAGCTCAAGCCAGATACCACAGTCTGGGAGTGAGCCTCCTGTCTGAAGACAGCCTCACTCCTACCCACTCCACCTGCAGGCCTGGACCTTGGGAACCGTGGAAAGAACCCCGTAGATGTCCCCCGGCTGGGATCACGCTGTTCTTTCCCCTCGTCTTCCCCCGGACATATGCTCTCCCTTGTGGGGAATGCCATTTCCTGGACTCTGCCCGGAAGACGGGCAGGTGTGCCCGAGAAGCCAGCAGCAACAGCCACGGGAGGCTTCACGCGCGTCCGTGCTCCTGCCCCAGACCTCCCGGGAGGGGTGGGGGCACTGATGTGTGTCGGGTTGGAAACACCTGGAACCAGAGCTTTATACCAGCTGCAGGGGGTGGACAGAGCCAAGACAGATTTCTGCAGTAAGAAAGATGAAGACGGCTGTTCTGTGAGACCTACTCTCTATTCTAAGTGCATGAGCTCAAATCCTTACAACAGCCCTGTCGGGCATGTGTCATGCCCTCATTCTCCTGAGGAATCAGAGGGAGCTTAAGAGCAGCCCCAAGGGGCCCCCGGGTGGCTCAGTCGGTTAAGCATCCGACTCTCTATTTTGGCTCAGGTCATGATCTCATGGTTTGTGAGACTGAGCCCCGCATTGGGCTCTGTGCTGACAGCGGGGAGGCTGCTTGGGATTCTCTCCTTCTCTCTCTCTCTCTTCTCCCCCCAAAATAAATATTTTAAAAAATACTTAAAAAGGGGCGCCTGGGTGGCTTAGTCGGTTAAGCGTCCGACTTTCGCTTGGGTCATGATCTCGCGGTTCGTGGGTTCGAGCCCCGCATCAGGCTCTGTGCTGACTGCCAGCTCAGAGCCTGAAGCCTGTTTCAGTCTGTGACTCCCTCTCTCTCTGACCCTCCCCTGCTCACGCTGTCTCTCTCTCTCTCCTAGAAATAAATAAAACATTAAAAAAAAATTAAAAAAAAATACTTAAAAAAAAAAAAAAAGCAGACCCAATGTCCATAACCCATTAGTGACAAAGCCAGGATTCGAACCCAGGACTTTATGACTCTAATGCTTGGTTATTGGGCAGAGTCCAGCAGGGAGCCCCCCACATACGCACAAATTCATGAGTATGCCGAACCTGTGAGTGTGACCGTATTTGGAAATAAGAGTATGAGCGAGACGTCCTCATCTGATCTGGCGCGCTGATTGAAGAGGGCAGGTTGGACCCAGAAACCAGATACGCACAGGGATTCATGGAAGGAGCAGGCTGGGATTGGAGCGATGCAACCGCCATCCGGGGAGCGCCAGCCACCGCCGGCCACCAGAAGCTCTAAGGGGGAGGCTCCTCCTCTCCTTCCGGGGAAGAATGGCGCTGCCGACATCTTGATTTCAGACTTCTGGCTTCCACAGCCGTGAGACAACACATTTCTGTTGTTTTAAAACGCCCAGTTTGGGGGCGCCTGGGTGGCTCAGTCGGTTAAGCGTCTTACTCTTAGCTATGGCTCCGGTCAGGGTCTCACAGTTTGTGAGTTCAAGCCCCGCGGCGGCCTCCCCGCTGACAGTGTGGAACCTGTTTGGGATTCTCTCTCTCTCCCTGTCTCTCTGCCCCTCTCTGCTCGCTCTCTCTGTCTCTCAAAATAAATAAACTTCAAAAATAATTTAAAATAAAAACAAAACACAAAAATAAAGGTCATGGTGGGGCACCTGGGTGGCTTGGTCGGTTAAGCGTCTGACTTTCGCTTGGGTCATGATCTCTCAGTTCGTGGGTTCGAGCCCCGCGTCGGGCTCTGTGCTGACTGCCAGCTCAGAGCCTGGAGCCTGTTTCGGAGTCTGTCACTCCCTCTCTCTCTGACCCTCCCCTACTCACGCTGTCTCTCTCTCTCTCCTAGAAATAAATAAAAATATTTAAAAAAAATAATAATAAAGGTCATGGTATTTGTGTTACTGTAGCCCTAGGAGACTAGCATAGGTACTTTGGCAAGATGGAGTTTCATGGGTGGGGGCCCTGGGAGAGGCCGGGGTGGGTGCCCCCACTGCACACCCTGTCCTACCCTGTCGGAATGCCATCCATACTCATGTCTCTGCCACCACCAAGCTTAGGAAGCTGTAAGACCAAACTGCTTCCTGGCCCCTGATGAGAGAAACAGAGGCCAGAGCGACCGAAGTGACCAGTTCCTTCCCATTCCGTTTCTTTTCCTCAGGAATCTGCCCTCAACTAGCCGGTCAGGGCGAAAAAAGGGCTCCTTCCCGTCTGTAAATGACACGAGGGTGTCCTGCCCGTTAGCTGGTGGCTCGGTGGCCCTCGCATCCATGTTGGGTGATGCTGGTGGAGTTTTACCTCAGAGAGACCAGGCCACGCGGTGAGGTCCCTTGTCCTCTGAGGAGCAGAGCTGCCGTTCAGCATTCCAAAACGCAGCCCCGTGTCCCAGCCAACAGCCCAGAGACATCTTTCTCGTTTTCCTGTTTGAGACTGGAAAGGCCTCTGCTGTCACCCTGTGTCCCCAGGGACGGCCCTGGCAATTCCCTCAGGACTCTGTGGTTGGGTCCACCCTCCCAGGAGGCCGGCCTGCTGGGGAAGCCTCTGAGAAGGAGCGTGTCGCCCTCTGTTTGAGCGAGTGTCTCTCAGGAGAGACGTGAGGATCAGGTCAGGTTATCACTCTTCAGCTGCACCCTTCTCTCGTTGGACAGTGGCCCTGTTTCATTTCCCAGTGAGTTCCCAGGAGCTGGCACAGACCAGGCTCTTTGTGTTCATGGACTGAACAAACCCCCGATTCAGTGGAGAGAATCGTTTTGATTGTGTCCGCCCAGTCCATTTGTTGATTGAATGGTTTCCACCAGCAGAGCCGCCATTTTGGACCTCTAGTCTGTGCCTGTGGTCTGCTATTTGTCATCCCATGAGAGGGATGTACTACTGCAGACCAGGTGACTGAGGCTCATTCGCTCAGGCCCACACAGCTGAGGCACGTCAGAGGTGGCGTTTGAACCCCAGTCTGTAGAACTCTGGGGTTCCCTCCGTACCCAGTGCCTTTCCAGGACCTACTCCCCCCACACCAATCCATCTCTTTGGAGACAGCGGACACACAGCCTTAGTCTAGTTCTTTCAAGAGAGTAGAGGCAAAAACATCCCATCCTGAAGTCCAACATTCTTTATACTGGGTTTGTCAGAACCTCATCAGCCCACAAGGCTGAGGTTCCTCGAGAAGCCAGCGGACACTGACCTCCTACCAGGAAATCCCATTCCTGCGGTGTTTACTCCACCCCTCAACAACTCTGTGCTGGAAGGTCCAGGAGGGTGGGGTGACTTTTCTCAGCCCCCTCAAATCTCTGAGCTTCGAGATTCTCAGGATCCCTATAGCCAGGGCAATAGTCTTTTCTTGGGGGAGATGATGGTGATGACCATGATATTTTAACTCTGACGATGAGCACAGTCTGCACTGTACACGGTGCTGAACTTTCCCACATCTATTTAGTCCTCAAGCAATACCCCCTCTGCACGCGGACACCATCCCCATTTCACAGACAAGGAAACTAAGGTCACTCTCGCAGGACTGAGACCCCATTCTGAGCAACAAGCTGCCTCTTAAATCCATGACACTCTGCTACCTTCAGAGCCACCCACAGAAGGTCTTCAGGGATGGGATGTTTGAATGGGTAACCTACCTCCTCAGCCCGGGGTTTTGCCCCTGAGACACCAACAGAAGATTCCATTTACTTCTGCACAGAGCCCAGCAGGCTCTCCTTGTGCTGTGGCCCCCAGGTAAGTGGGACCCAGCGGGAGGCCCAGCTCTCTTTGACCCCCCGGGGTCACCTAGGCAGGGAGGCTCCAGCCTCCCTTTGACTTGTCAGTGGAATTCCTTCAAGTCACCCCAGTTTTCCTCTGTTTAAAAGGAGACTAATCACAGCTAAGCAGTTTGAAGTCGTGGTCTGAAAAGCATCATTATTACTTGCCTGGGGGTCTTGGCATCTCAGGGCCTCGGAGAAAAAAGAGAGAAACCCACACTGATTTCTAATGCAAATTGGGTTTGAAGAGGGTCGCTGGGCTCTCTGGAGTTCCCAGTCACGCACAGAGGAGAGCACACCCCAGGGGGGGCTGTTGCCTTGGGCAAAGAATTTCCTCTCATCAAGACAAAACCCAGACATGGCCACTACCCCCTTTCGGACCCCACCCGCTGCCCGCCCCTAGCATCCTTCTGGAATGTGGCTCCGGTCAAAGCAGAATTCGCGAATCTGGGATGATCTGGCCGTTTTTCTCTCCCTCTTCCTTCCCTTGCTTCCCTTCCACTGCCTCTCCCCACTGTGCGCATGCTCACGCGTGCACACGTACATGCTCACACACACATGCACACATGCTCATACCTGTGTGCGCGCACACACAGTCCTCACACACACACCAAACATGTACAGACACTCGCATACGCACACACGCATCCATGCGGGACGCTCATGCATCCTCGGGACACGTGCTCACACTCACACACGTGCTCACACTCACACACGTGCACCCTTCACTGGTAGCACCCATTTCCTTGTCATTTTCTTTGTGCCTCTCGGCCTGCCCATCACCCCCTCTCTCCAGACCCTGGGATCCTCCATCAAGATGTCAGAACACCGCGTGGGCCGTGGGTGTCAGACACAGAGCAAATGCACCTGCGGTTTGATGGAAATTTGCTTCCTGTAAGTGGCCTGTTAGCTTCCTCCTGCTGAAACACAAAGGGAAGGAAGTGGGCTGTTGAAGGCCTTCCTGGTTCCTGGCACCGGGCAGGGGCGTCTCACCCTCCATGCCGCCCTGAGAGATAAAGATTATCTTTCCCATGCCTTGCATGACGAAGTCAAGGCACAGAGAAGCTCCGTGACTCATCTCTGTTGAATCAATTCTTTTCAAAAAATATTTATCGAGCGGCTCCTCTGTGCCAGGCCCTGTTCTGAACGGAGCACAGCACCTGCTCTCTCCCCGCCCCCGTCTACGTTCACAAGGCTAGTGGATGGGGCAGCCAGGAGTCCCCCTGTGGGGGGAATCCAGAGTCCACGATTTTCCTAGGCCCCTCCAGGGCCACTTGTGTGCCCCCTAGGTACTCTGGTGTTTGTGGGCCACATCCTCTCTAAGTGTCATTTATGGCTACAGACAAATGTGATCCAGGCCAAATTGTAACCTTTCCTTCAACCCTGAAAGTCCTCTGTCTTCAGATTTTGAAAGAAGTCAAGGCACGTTCATGGGCCCTCGGCACCACGCCTGGTGTGCAGAACATACAGAGGGTCTGTTGGCACTGTGTCCCTTAACACCAGAGTAGGGTTACCTCCCCCCCAAAAGTGAGCCTTGGGACCCATTCACCATAGCCAAAAGGCAGAAACGTCCAACTATGCATCAACGGGTGAATAAGCAAAACGAGACGTAGCCAAGCAATGGAGTATTATGCAGCCGTGAACAGGGACGGAGCCCCGTCGCACATGTAAATCTTGAAGGCATCGTGCTAAACAAAAGAAGGCCGATACAGAGGGTCACACGTTGTATGATTCCGTGTGTGCGAACTATCTGAACAGGCAAATTTACAGACACAGACAGAGTCACAGCTTTCAGAGGCTGGAGGGAGGGGGAAATGACTGCTTCACGGGACAGGGTGGCCTTCGGGGGCCAGGAGGAGGTTTTGGGACCGGGTGGCGGTAAGGGCTACACGATGTTGGGACTGTACGAAATGCCACTCAGCTGGACACTTTAAAATCGTGAATTTTCTCTGACACGCATTTCACCTCAATTCAAAGCAAGTAACAGTGAGCCATGGGGTGTCTCTTCCCACATCACAGTGGAGCCTCGGGGTACAAAGCCCTGGCAGTTATCCCCATTTTCCTGCCCCCGCCCCCTCCTCTGGGGCCCTCCCCTTCCCCTTGCCAGGTTCCTCATCTTGTCGTTCCACTGGCCTCACAGAGAGACCTCGGCCGGGGAGCCCGGGCTGTCAGGATGTGCTGTGGGGCCGGAGGCCAGAGATTGCGGGCTGCTGCCTCCAGGGCCCTGGCTAGCCTATTGACAAGTTTTCCTTGGCTCATACATTGTTCTTAAGAATCTCCACTCAGTTGCCAATGTTTCAAAACAGAGATTTTCCATGAAACACACACACACACTGACACACACGCATTTCCAGCTCCTCTGGAGAATTTCAGAGGCCCCGACTGCCGTCCCGGGTCCCCGTTCCCCTCATGGCTGCGGAGGGCAGGCTGCTGCTGTCTTGTTACAGAGGCTCCTGTGTCCTGCCCGCAAGTCCCCACCAGGCCTCATCGTCTCCTTAGATGGCTTCTGTTTCTGCCGGCTGGTCCCTGCGGCCATGGAGTTTGTGACCGCCGCCCCCCCCCCCAAACCCGAGGCGAATGACTGAGCCTCTCCAGACCTCATCAGCAAAACTGGAGGTGGATTAGGTGACCTGAAAGCTGAAAGTCTGTGATTCCTAGCTCGCAACCTGGATTTCCACACCCGCCGTTTTGCTGGGTCGGAGAGTCTACCGGATGTGAAGTTCAAGGATGCTGTTGGTGCCCTGACGTGGCCCCTTTACGGGACCAGTGCCGCGCCCTCCGCTGTGTCTCAGCCAAGTGGGGGCTCCCTGGCCTGTCCTCACTCCCGGAGCAGCCCCCAGGCGAGGACTGACCGACAAGGTCAAAGAGCCGACACACTTACCTGAACGCAGGGAATAACGGGTGTACAGCTCTCCCCCAGCACCTAGCATGGTGCCTGACTCATCTTAAGCACCAGAGAAACGACTGTTGGCACTGAGCTCAATGAAGATCGTGTGTGTGTGTGTGTGTGTGTGTGTGTGGCCATCTCCCTCTTGGTCAGTGTGAATAATTAATTACCACTCTTAATATCCTTATGATGAGTATCAGACAATGTGCTCAATCCTGCCCAGGCGTTATAGCTAACCCTTGTTGCAAGATGGCTTGATATCATTCTAGAAGAGAACCCCGAGACAGCAAAAGTAAGCTGTGATAGAATATGAAATGTGTACTTAGTTTTTGTCCCGTGCACCTTTCCTGGCACAAAGCTCCTCAAACCTTTGTAATGTCCTAGGTGTTAAGAATCATGCTTCCTGCGTGTCTTTTATTATAATATTGGGGTTATTGGGGTTCCTGGGAGCTGCAGACAAACATCTTGACTCTTGATCTTGGCTCAGGTCACGTGGAGTTTGTGAGTTCGAGCCCCACATCAGGTTCTGTGCTGATGACGTGGAGCCTGCTTGGGGTTCTGCCTCTCCTTCTCTGCTCCTTCCCCACTCTCTGTGTGGGGAATTAAATTTTTAAAAATTTAAAATAATACTAGTTTGTTTCTGTCCCCAGTTCCTGAAAACCCAGGGAGTGATAAAGCCCTGGGAGTATCTTTTGTTCTTGGCAGTAAACCTCTTTCAGCCACACCTGAGTTTATTCTAATGAGGTTGACTTAGGGTGGAGCCCCAACGTAGCCTCAGGACAAGGCTGGTCACCGGAAAGGCCATGTGATTAGAGGGCTGGAACTTTCCATCGCATCCACCAGACCTCTGGGAAGAGGGGGGACTGGAGATTAAACTTCTCTTGAACAGGGAGATGTGACAAACTGCTGGGGTGGTGGCAGTATCCCTGTGCCGAGAGGGTGTGCACCCCAGCTTTGTGGGGACAGAAGCACCTGCACTTGGAACCCTTCCTGACCTCCCCTATGTACCTCTTCATCTGGCCGTTCGCCTGTTTCCTTTATAAAAACCTACATATCCTTTATGGTAAGTAGATGTTTCCCTGAGTTTGGGGAGCCGTTCTAGCCAATGATCAAACCCCAGAGAGGGTGGTCGTGAGAATCCCTGATTGATACCTGGTTGGTCAGAATCACGGTAACCACTGGGCTTGGGTTGGGGTCTGAAGGGGGGCAGTCTTGTGGGACGGAGCCCCCCTAACCAGCAGTCTGTGCTAGCTCTGGGTAGCGAGTGGCAGAGTTGCGGATGCCCAGCTAATAAACAGGGAATCAGAGAAGTGGTCGGTGGCTCTAGAAAACATCCCAGAGATGCTGCGTGCCTGAAGTCACATGGCCAATGAGTAAATGAACTTAAGACTGAAAGCTAAAGCCTCCTAACTGATGTCTGGGCGGTTCAGTCACTGGAAGGCCGTGGGTGAGGGCACACCCTTGGTGCATACTGTCATCTCTGATGACCTCTCTGATGTACAAGAGGCTTCCTGTTTTGTTTTGTTTTGTTTTTATTTTTTTAATGTTTATTTATTTTTGAGAGAGAGAGAGAGACAGCATGAGCAGGGGAGGGTCAGAGAGAGAGGGAGACACAGACTCTGAAGCAGGCTCCAGGCTCTGAGCTGTCAGTGCAGAGCCTGATGTGGGGCTCGAACCCACGAACTGTGAGATCACGACCTGAGCCGACCTTGGACGCTTAACAGACGGAGCCACCCATGCACGACTATTTTATTTTATTTTAAAGTTTATTTATTTATTTGGGGGTGGGGGTGGGGAGGGGCAGATGGAGAGAGAGAGAGAGAGAGAGAGAGAGAATCGTAAGCAGTCTCTGTGCTGTCAGCACGGAGCCCAGCGCAGGGCTTGATCTCACAAACTGTGGGATCATGACCTGAGTGGAAATCAAGAGTCGGACGCTTCATGGACCAGCCACTCGGCGCCCCCGTTTTACATGGTGATGATTCCTCCTCTCGGGCTGCCCCTCCCCCTCAGCACCCACACGTGCTTCCTGCGTGTCCTTCCAGTGCATCTGGCCGCCAGCCAGAGACCAGCACTCCCCACGTGCTTATTCACCTATAAGTGAAAATCTATACCATTTTGTGCGCATTTGCTTTACATAAAAGTCATGGAGCAAAAAATCCCATTCTGTCGCCTTTTTCACTCAACACCAGGCTCTTGAGAAGTATCCGTCAGAAGCCATCACCGTCTCTCCTCTAAGGCTGCTAGTTTTAGTGAAGAACAAAACAACAGCTATCAAGTTCAACTGGAATTTCAGAGGAACCATGAATACGATTTTCAGTGTAAGTATATCCCATTCGGTGGTTGGGATATACTTATGTTAACAAAGCACCTTCTATTTTATGTGGCCGGACTCCCCTCTTACAGATGAGAAAAAGGAGGCTAGGAAAGAGGAATCAATTTCTCTTGTAAACTGCCGAGCCAGGAGCCAAAGCTGGGTCAGTTGCAGTGTCTAGAAGATTCCTCTGCCTCTGGCCCCCAAGACACCTGGGAGAATGGGAGCAGTTGATACGCAGGAAGCGTTATTTAAAACGAGTAAGGCCAGGGGTGCCTGAGTGGCTCTGGCAGTTAAGCATCTGACTTTTGATCTTGGCTCAGGTCAGGTTCTCACGGTTTGTGAGTTCGAGCCCCGTGTTGGACTCTGTACTGACAGCTAGGAGCCTGGAGCCTGCTTCAAATTCTGTGACTTCCTCTCTCTCTGTCATTCCCCTGCTCATGTTTTCTCTCTCTCTCTCTCTCTCCCCCCCTCAAAAATAAACGTTAAAAAATTTAAAAAATAAATAAATAAATAAACAAAAAAAAGAGAGAGAGAGTAAGCCCTGCCGAGGTGGGGGAGGTGGCTGGCTGTTTCCGCATCTGTCTCGCTCTCCAGATCTGTTGATTTTCTGCTGGCATCCCCCCTCCCCGCCCCCCGTGGTGCCCAGTGGACCCTGCGCACTCAGACGGGGTTTCATCTCAGCGGAGCGAATGATCGGTCCGGCAGAGCCCTGGCCTTTAGCCCAGTGCCTGGTGCATAGTGGGCGCTCGATAAACATTTGATGGCTGGGTGATCATCGTTATGAGGTCAAGCAGCACTCCCCTCTCTGACCACGTGTCAGAGGCCACCGCACGTCGGGAAGCCCTCAGTGGCTGCAGGCTGAAACCCGCAAACCACGGAACACCTTGGTGGCCGTGCTGCCACCGACGTCCGTCTCCCTCACCTGTGAACGGTCTCTGGAACTCACTCATAATCATGACTGAAAGCGACGCGTTTCCGATTTCCATATTATTAGAAAGAGGTGGAGCTCGCCATAAATGATTCAAGATGTGTCAGTCAAATGACAATACAAATGATGCATTTATTTATTTACGCCTCTCATAGCCGGCCTGCTTTGTTCCAGTGTTCTCGTTCTGGGGAGTTTCTCGCACCCTCCTTTTCTCTTTGAAGTGCGTTGGCTAATATTTTATTCATTATAGAATTTAACAAAGGCTGCGCGGTAAAAGAATCCAGGCTAGCGTCTGTATAAAGTGCTTAGCAGAACTATAGAGGGACCTCAGGGCTCCAGGAGGTTCCAGCTGGTTCTTCTAAGTTGATTTGCTTTGTGCAGGAGGCATTGGGGATACAGCCGTGAACAGGACAGATGCCATCCTTGCCTTCATGGAGCTGACATTCGAGCTATGACAGCTATTGTGTGACCCAGGGCGGAAGCTTAACCGTTAGGTCAAGTCCCAGGTAGCCCATTTCAATCCGTTTCCTGCCTTGGAAGGGGATGAACCAGCCATCAAAATGTGGATCTCTTTGATGCTATCATTGCATGTCCAAGACTTTACCCATAAGAAACGATTAAGGATGTGCACGAAGACTGACCCACAGGGGTGTCCGTCTTGGCGTCTTTCACAGGGGAGAAAAGTGGAAAGTCTCTGCCCATCAACCTCACAAAGTGGCTGCTATTATTTTTTTAACAATGTTTTAAAGTTTTATTTATTTATTTTGAGAGCGAGAGAGAGAGAGAGAGAGAGCAGGAGAGGGGCAGAGAGGGAGAGAGAATCCCAAGCAGGCTCTGCGCTGTCAGCAGAGTCCAATGCAGGGCTCAGACTCCCAAACCGTGAGCAGGACCTGAGCCAAAATCAAGAGTCGGACGCTTCACCGACTGAGCCTCCCGGGCGCCCTGCTGCCATTGTTACCCCCAGTGTACTGGTGGGGAAACCATGCAGAGAAGTGAAGCAAGCTGGTGGGCTGCAGTCGGAAGCCCTAGACCGTGCACTTCCAACACCTTCTAGCAAAGTCTGCAAGAGCGAAGGCAATAGTGATGGTCCCTGGTGGTTGGACTCTAGGCAGTTTGAATTTTTTTTCCCCTTGTGGCCTGTGCGTAATCTGAGTCTTCTCCTAGGACCATCAGTTTCTTATGCGCCCTGCCAAAAATAAAACGCGAAAAGAATTATCATGTATTTCAATCAATCAGTTAATCAATCACTCCATCAATCAGTTGGCGGTGCTATTGCAGTGTGTCCTCTGCTCTGAATGAACCAGCCACCCCCAAATCACAGCCAAAGTCATTTGTCTCCAGACGTTATGGCCAGCAGGGCCCCCGCCCTGTGGTGTCAGCCAGAGCGTACATGTCGTACATGTCGTTGGCTTCAGTGATGCCTCCCTGGGTCCTGTAGGGCTTGTGAAATCAAGACATGTTGCATAAGAGTGGCTTAGCCTGGAGACGTGGGGCTGTTTATCACCCGTGAGTTATTTTTATTGGTGTGTAAATCGAGTTGTCCTCCTTGGGAACTTCCTGGGGCTGCAGAGAGTCCCACGGCCCTTGCAGAGGGAGGAGGGTGTTGGCCAGAGCAGGGTAGGGCGTTGGGCTGGCATTTTGCAAGGGGGCCCCCTATTCCTGAGTCAGAAAAAGGTGTCAGAAGGAGCCGGATGTCTAGCCAGCCACCCCGGGCATTTGCCAGGCCTGCTTGGGGGCGGCGATGATGGTGACGATGATGATGCTAATGCTGATGATACGAGAAAAGCAGGCAGACCTTGCTTTGCATGGTCGTGCAGCAGGGAAGCATTACTGCACAAGCAGGAATGACACAGAATGATCTTGCAAACCAATGGGATGAAATCAGATTATTCTGTGACCTTTAGCATTTTTTTTTTCGTCAAAACCTTGAAAACTCTTCGAGCGCCTGGGTGGCTTAGTCGGTTAAGCGTCCGACTTTCGCTTAGATCATGATCTCGCAGTTCATGGGTTCGAGCCCCGCGTCGGGCTCTGTGCTGACTGCCAGCTCAGAGCCTGGAGCCTATTTCAGAGTCTGTGTCTCCCTCTCTCTCTGACCCTCCCCTGCTCACGCTGTCTCTCTCTCTCTCTCCTAGAAATAAATAAAAATTAAAAAAAAACCCTTGAAAACTCTCTTACTGTCAGTTATAAATGTTCAAGGAAATGAAAAGATAGCAACACTAACGTGTAATTAATAGACTTTAATTTAGAACATCGGAAATACTGAGAATTGGAGTCTTTGCATGTCTTTGTATAAAAATTGTCCAGAATACTTTGAACAGTGCTTCCCTCCTTCTTCCTAATACTACGGAGGGAGCATCTTCTATGCCTTGGCAAGTCATCATCCTCCTTTCTGAGATGGGATCAGCTTCCCACATTTTGTCCTTTGGATTTCCGGCGTCATGAAATTCTGAGTTCCCACTGGCCTCGCTTTCTCTGGGGTGCCATCATCTTATTCATCAGGACCACTTCCCTCATTTATGTCAGTAAATCTGTCTTCCTTTGGTTGCAGTTCTAGAGCCTCTTAAATAGAAACAGTATCACATCTCCGGAATCATCTCTTTCTTCTATAAGCCTATAATCCTTGGGGAGCCTGGGTGGCTTAGTCGGTTAAGTGTCCAACTTTCGCTTAGGTCATGATCTGGCGGTTTGTGGGTTCGAGCCCCGCGTCGGGCTCTGTGCTGACTGCCAGCTCAGAGCCTGGAGCCTGCTTCAGAGTCTGTGACTCCCTCTCTCTCTGACCCTCCCCTGCTCACGCTGTCTCTCTCTCTCTCTCTCCTAGAAATAAATAAAACATTAAAAAAAATTAAAAAAAAAAAGCCTATAATCCTTGAATGGTTATTTCATGTCAGCTCAGCTAGGCCACGGTGCCCAGATATTTGGCCAAAGGTGAGTCTAGGTGTGTCTGTGAAGGTCTTTTTCAGATGCAATTAACATTAAAATTGGTGGGCTTCGAGTAAAGCAGATGATTTGTCATTGTGGGTGGGCCTCATCTAATCAGTTGAAGGCCTCAATAGGAAAGGACTAATAACCTCCTGCAAGGAAGAGGGAAGTCAGCCACCAGATGGCCTTTGGACCGAGCTGCAGCATCAGCTAGGTTTCCAACCTGCCAGCCTACCCTGCAGATTTTGGGCTTACCAGCGTCTCCTATCAATCGGTCGATCAATCATCTATCTTTCTATCTGTTGGTCTGTCTAAAGAGTGTATATACATATCATATCTGTGCATCGTAATTTTTATGTGCATCGTAATTGCAAGATAGATTTGGTTCTTTTTCTCTGGAGAAGCCTGACTAACACAAAACCCACCGATGTTCGATTCAGCTTTCATTTCCAGCACCGCCAGCGTTACTTTTCTTTTCTGCCCTGCACTTTCACCTTTGCTGGCCAGGTGCTTCTTTTTATTACCTATTTGTGTAAAATGTCACATGGATTATCCCCAAGCGGCCAGGAGGCCACCCAGCTGCACGCCTAGCTGTCCGTGTATGCACCGAGCAACAGGTGCCTGTTGACTGTCAGGGGCAGACACTGAAAGAAGTGACATGCTCAGTCACTGGTTGTGATGCACATCTATTATTTACGCAGTGATCTGGGGGCCAAAGGGGTAGCAGCACAGTTTGTGCTTTGCGCGAGGACTCACACTCCGGATGCCGTGCTAGGTGGACTCTGAACCATGTTGTTGGGGGGCTGGTGTCCCGTGTAAGCGCGATCACTGAGATGCGTGGATCTGGGAAGGCTGCAGAAGCAAGGCCTGCTGCGACATCAAGCATGGACTGTGGGCCAGCCACTGACCAGACTCACCCGGAAGCCTAAGCCTACGTGCTTCACATTTATCGAAGCAACTCATGAATGTAAAACACAGAAAGCTGATCGGGTGTGAGGCTAAAACTTGGGAGTCACCTGCTTGCTTGGCCCTGGTGGCTCTTCCTCAAGGCATGAACTGCCTTCCAGGGGCACATAGTTTGAAGCACGTTACATTTTGTCCATTCTGACTCCTCCGTGATCTTGCAAGCCTCCATAACTTTACATTTGTCGCAACCTCTGGTGAACTCTCATCCACCCCGGACTGGAAGCCTGGATTGGCCACCACTGGCCATGTGACCTTGGGCAGAGGACGTGGCCTTCAGAGCCTTGCAGACCTCAGCTTTTCCATCTGTAAAAGGAAGGCTCTCCTGTGCATCAAGCGGCATAGTAATACGCGTAAAGGGCGTCATAACTGGCACGCGGCAGATACTCAAGAAGTAGAAACTAGCCCCATCGGTGTCAAGCAGACGTCCCCGTACTTATAAGGAACTGAAATCATTTCCACTCCCTGCCTTCCTGCTTACAGAAAATCCACTTTTCAACCTCTGGTCTCAGCTCCCTGTGCAGCGGCTGGCCCGGAGTGGGTGCACATTAAAAGCTTGTTGAGTGAATAAAAGCTAAGTGACCTCATTTCCTGGCCGGCCCCCATTGAATGCGACTGCAGAGGTTAAGCAGTAACCATCTTTGAGGACTTGTCACGTGCCAGGCACTAGTGGCACCGGGCCCTGTGCGTGCATTGTGTAGCTCCCTCTCCAGGATGCTGTTAGGTGGGCAACACTCTTGTCTAAGCATGTAAGTAACAGATCAGTAAGGCTGGGATTTCAGCCCGGGCTGCAGGGTGGTCTATCTTGGGGTCTCTGTCCAGCAGGGTCCGGTGAGCCGGCAAGAGGGAGGGGGAGAGGAGGAGGTGCAGGGGGGTGGTGGGGGAGCGCTTTTCAAAGAGGTGAGAGCCCTCATCTGCAGGGTGCAGACTCTGGTGCCCCGCAGAGGGGCCATTCTGCACGCAGCCAGTCCTTACCGCCTCGCTTTGGAGGGTCTTGCTTGTGACTCCTCCCTGTTCGAACTTTCCCAGCCCAGTTTCATCACCCCAGGCTCCAGCCCCCTCTTGCTGATAATGGGCGGTGCTGGGTTGCTCAGTTAGGCAGCCCCGTGCTCTCCCTTGACCACCCAAGTCACTGCCGCAGCAGCTGATGAGGGAAGCAGATGTGACTGTGGGACAGCTCGTCGGTTGCTAGATTGAGCCGGTCCTTAACTTTTTATTCTTCACGTTTTCACAAGTGGTTTGTTTCGTGAGCTCCTTGTTCCGTTCCCTGAAGTGACTCCCGGCCACAGCCCCCGTTCCGGGCTTGATGTGCGATAGATGCTCACGAAATTCTCGGTGGGTTATACTGCTATCTCATGCGCCCTGGTGAATCGATGCTTTGTACCTCTAGAGCCGGAAGAAAGGGAGGAGGGTCTGGTGAAGGTGCGTGGGGCGCCCCAGGCTCATGGCCACCCACCCTGTCAACCCTCCTCCACCCTCCAGCATGCCAGAGCCCAGAAACACCAAAGAACTGAGTTCGAGAAACTCAGTTGACCACTTTCTCAGTGGACTGACCTGTTTTCTGTAAACTTCCGGAGAGTGGCTGGCTGGAACAAGAAAGCCCCTGGGCCCAACCCTGATTTGCCTTCTGGTTCTGTTACTTACTACTTACTTGACTCACAGTAAGCCCCCTTAATCACCGGGCCTCAGTTTCCTCCTCTGCAAAATGGGGATGATCAGAAATACCTATGCCATACCATTGTTGCGGTGACCACATTAGCTACTAAAGTCACTTGTGAAGCACAAGACAGATGTGCGCAGATCCTTCTCCCACAGCAATCTGTGTGCAAGAGGCACCAAACAGATGCTGGATGAATTCCCCAGGGACCTCCAGGAGCAGTTTGAATGGCGGGAATCTCCGGTGCGGTGATAGGGCTGTGGGTGATTTGGGGGTGGGGGGGTGCTTATTCTGCGAGGTAATCCTCCAGTTTCCTCAGTTGTACAGCTATGACTATGTTTATGTGTAGCGCTGGTCCTGTCCCCATAACTCTTTGAGCCCAGACCGCAGTTCTCTGAGAAAGAGAAAGAGGAACTAGTGACTTCGCAGCGCCACCCCTCCCCCCTGCCCCTCCAAGTTTCCTCTTCTCCTTGGCATGTGTTGGGTGGAGCCAGCTTCCTGTGGCCCCAGGAAAGGAAACCTGGGCTCTGGTCTACACATCTTTCTCTGCCTGGGACTCACCAGCTTACACGAAGGTGAGGATGGGTCCCTTGAGAAGCGTTAACTGAGCATTTGCTACATGCTAAGGATTTACAAGGGTTCACTAATCCTCACAACAGCCCTGCAAGATAAGCATGAATATTAGCCCCATTTTACAGATGGTAAAGTGAAGTGTAGCAATGAAAGGAAAGCAGGAAGGGGCCGAGTCAAGCTTTGGGGGCCAAATCGGATGGGCTTCAGAGCCCTTGCATTAACCACGGCCCTGTACCTCCTAACGCCTAAGCCTCCATCAGGACCCGGTGCACACTCCAGGTTGTAGTCAGCTGCGGTGATGCTCTTGCTTCCCGTGGGGATCCCCTGTTTCCTTGTAAAGAGACCAGATGGGCTACTTCAGCTTCAGACTCTGAACTTGCTCCAAAGATCTTTAGGCCTGGCTCGTTGTGGTTTATAACTGCACTTCCCCAGGTTCCCTGAGGGCCGTTGGATCTCACTCATCGATTTAGGATTTGACATAAAACCACCCATGCTGTGCCACCCTCTGTGCAGGGCCCCGGGGGTATAAACATGGCCCCATCCACAGGACAGGACATCACAGAGATAGACAGGTAAACAGATGATGGCCTTTGGGACTTGGGTCTTCTTTTCTCTCCTGGGGTGGAGCCCAGATCCACTAAAGGAGACCCTCGGAATCCCAAAGATTGCCAACCTGGCCATCCCTCCTGTTAGTTGTTTGTCTCCACGGAGCAACGTTCCCACAGGCTTAGGGGCTTTGAGCAACACGTGTTCATGATCCCATAGTTCCTGTGCACTGGAGCCCACACAAAGCTTATGATCACCCAAGGCTGCAACCAGGAGATTTGGCAGGGCTGTGATCTCATCTGAGGCTCAACTGGGAAAAGATCTGCTGCTGTGGGAGGAGAGGGGCGGAGCTGCCCATGAGGGTCTGGCCTCAGGGGGCGTAGCTAGATGATACATTTTTCACTGAGAATCCTGGCTCCCACTGGCTCCTCTACACCATACCGGCTAATATCCACCTCCAAATACACACTAAGAAACAATGAGATACCATTTCATGCCCATTTGGTTATAAAAAATGGACGAAATCTGATGATTCCAAGTGTTGGCAAGAATGCGACAAAAATTAGAACTCTTATTTGTCCCTGGGGGGTTGGCATATTCTGGTGGATTAAAATTTAGAAATCTCAAGTAAAACTAAAGACACACATACCCTATGCTGTAGCAAATGCATTTCTAGATGCATACCCTAGAGAAACTCAGACATGTGTGCACAGAGACCTGTACAAAAATGTTTATTATTGCATTATTGATATGAACAAATCGTAGAAAGCAATAGTTCTCTTTTACTGAGAGGGTAGATTAATAAACTGTGGTTTATTTACAAATTAGATTACTATACAGAAGTTAATGTGAATAAACCAGGTGTCAACATATATATAGAAAGGCAATTATGAAATAACAAATTCCCAAATTTTATATATCTGTGGAAGCATGTCCAGAATGGGAGAGAAAGGACCTCTGAAATTCTACCCCTCTATTAAAGCCACAGGGACACTATAAAAAATTGTCAAAATCACTTTTTTTAGGACTTTGGAAATTAATGAAAGACAACAACCCAGGGAGATATATCTATCTCTATCTCTCAGAGACAGAGATAGAGATAGATAGATATAGTTGTTGTTGTTAATGGCTTATTTAATCTCAGTGAGAATAGTGAGCTTTGCAATGTTTTAGCCTAATCCCACCCTCCTCCCCCAGTTCTGTGGTGGCCTTGGTTTCTAAGGCAACCGTAATAGCTCGGAAAACCAACAGCCTCACAGCCTAGCAGTCACCGGAGGGGTCAAGTGTGTTTAGAGCTCCCTAAAAGTCCCATTCCCAGAGAATTGTCACTGCGTGGCCTTGTCTGACAGCCAGCTGGAAAGCTCCATTCTTAGGGTTTGTCTGCATCTGACCTGACTCAGAACTCACTTAGTTACATCCCCAGGGCATTTGTCAGAAACAATCAGCGGCAATTCTTTAGCATCACGGTCACTGGGGCTGTTTCACCGTCGGGGGATAAAAGAGGCTCACTAAATAACTGGAAAGAAAAACTGGGCTATCAGCTGTCCATGAAAAGCTCTGATATAGTTCTGGGAATCTGGAAGGCCATGCACACACGCAAAACTGTGTGTATGCCCAAGAAACACTTGAGGAAGCCCTCATCTCTCGACTCTGGCTGACTTTGAGGATCTGCAAAAGGAGAAAGGAAGCCTAAGACAGTTATAAACTGCCTGCCACAGCATGGAAAGTATGCCCAACACATACTCTCAGCAAAGCCTGGGAGACTAACTAATTCAAGCCATTTAATAAACTCTTTGCCCAGGGGCACCTGGGTGGCTCAGTTGGTTGGGCGTCCGACTTCGGCTCAGGTCATGATCTCACGGCTTGTGGGTTTGAGCCCCACATAGGGCTCTGTGCTGACAGCTCGAAGCCTGGAGCCTGCTTTGGATTCTGTGTCTTCCTCTCTCTCTCTCTGCCCCTCCCCCAGCTCACGCTCTGTCTCTGTCTCAACAATAAATAAACATTAATTTTTTTTTAAAAACCTCTTTGTCCATTAAAATCTTACCACTAAGCTAACCAAGCAGAGATTTCAGTGGCTATGTACAACAAAGAATGAAGACTTTATAGGTCTAGTCCAGGAAAATCACTAAACTAACAGTAAAACAGCAAAAGCTCCCAGGAATGAGGAGAGTCTGATTTACAGAGCTGCCTCAATAGATCACTAAAAATGTCTAGTTTTCAATTTAAAAAAAGTAAGACATTAAAAGGAAAAAAGGGACTATATGGCCTGCAAGACATTGGACTTACTAGACAAAGATTTTATCAGCTGTTTTAAATATGTTCAAAGAACGAAAGGAAAGTATGAGATCATGGATTACCAAATAGAGATATCAAGAAAGGGAACTTATACAAAGAACTAAATAGAAACTCTGGAGTTGAAAAGTACAATACAATAATTAGAATGAAAAATTCAGTAAGGAACTCAAGAGCAGATATGATCTGACAGAAGAAAGAATTAGCCAACTGGAACACAGAGGCCAATTGAGAGGCATACAGTTTGAGTAACAAAGACAAAAGGAAAAAAGAATGAGGATCAATGAACACAGCCTCAGAGATCGGTGGGATCCCATCAAACACACCGAAATATGTAAAATGGCAATCCAAAAAGAAATGGAGAGAGAGAACGGGGCAGAGGGATATCTGAAGACTCATCATGGCTGAAATATCACAAATTTGATTTTTGAAAAAAAAATTACTGTGCACATCTGAGAAGCATCACAAATTCCAAGTAGGATAAACTCTAAGAGATCCATACTTAGACACAGCTATGTCATAGATGGTTCAACTGTCAAAAGCAAAAGACCAAGAGTGAATCTTAAAAGCCTAGAAAAGTGACTTGTCGTCTCCATAAAACGAACAGTGAATTTCTCATCAGAAACCGTGGAGTTTAGGATATCTGCGGGAGAGGATGTTGAAGGTGCTGAACGGAAAGGGCTGCCAGCCAGAATTCTATACGCAATAAATCTGCCCTTAAAAACCAAGATGAAATGATGGCGGTGACAGACAACCAAATCTAAGAACAGTTCTTGCTTGGAGACCTGCCCTATAAGAAATCCTAAAGGGAGTCTGTCGGTCTAAATTGAAAGGACAGTAACTTGAATCCACACAAAGGGATAAAGAACACAGGTAAAAGTAATCACATTGGTAAATATAAAATAAGGCATAAGTGGATTTTTTTGTCCTTTCTTGTTTAAAGGACAACGGCATAAAATAAGAACTATAGACCTGTGCTGATGGGCTTATAATGTATGAGAGCTGGAGCGCCTGGGTGGCAGTCAGTTAAGCATAGGACTTCAGCTCAGGTCACGATCTCCTGACTTATGAGTTCGAGCCCCGGGCCGGACTCTGTGCTGACAGCTCGGAGCCTGGATCCTGCTTCGGATTCTGTGTCTCCTTCTCTCCCTACCCCTGCTCATGCTTTGTCTCTCTCTGTCTCTCAAGAATAAATAGACATTAAAAAAAAATTTTTTTAATCTAGAAAAATGTGTGAGAGCTGTAATTTTTCTTTGTATTATATGGTAAGATACCAATAGCACAGAGGAGTCAAGAAGCAGAGGTATACTGGAGCAAAGTTTTTGTTTACTGTTGAAATCAAGTTGGCATTCATTTTGTCTTAAGTTAAGATGTTATTTATAAGCCCCACGGCAACCACTAAGAAAATCACCCCAAAAATACAGTAAAAGAGAGAACAAGGGTATTAAAATGGTACCCTAGAAAGTATATACTTAACACAAAAAGAAGCAATAATAAAGGAATAGAGGTAAAAACAAGACATAGCCACTTACGAAACAAATAGCAAAATTCCAGAGACCTTATCAGTGATTACATTAAGCCCTGGCTTATCAGTAATTATATTAAACATGAGCGAACTAAACCCTCCAATCAAAAATTTGAAAGGAGCAGAACAAATGAAAAAAAAAAACCCAACTGTGTACTGTCTATAGGAGGGATACGTTAGATACAAAGACACAAGTAGATTGAAAATTTGAAAAAAGGAAGAGAAAAGATATACAGTGCAAGTAACAGCCAAAAGGAACTAGAAAGGCTATACTAATATCAGACAAACTGCCACTGAGACAATAACAGTACTTGAGACAGAGGACATTTCATCATGGTTAACAGTCAATGAACCCAGGTGATAGAATCATTATAAGTATGTAAAAGCAAAGCTCTGAAATGGACGATGCAAAAACTGACAGAATTGCAAGAAGGAAGCTATCCAAGAATAATAGTTGGGAGACTCCCATAATATCCTTTCAATAAGGCAGAGGATTAACAAAGAAATAGAAGACTTGAACTATACTATACACCGACCGATCCTCACAGATCCGCAAAGAACACTTCACCCAACAAGAGCAGAAAACATTCCTCTCGAGCGCACATGGAACATTCTCTAGGGTAGACCATATGTTAGGCCATTGAAAAATCCTCATTAAATTTTAAAGGATTGAATTTGTAATTAAAGAAACTTCCTTCGAAGAAAAGCCCAGGCACAGATGGCTTCACTGGTGAATTCTGCCTAACATTTAAAGAAAAACGAACACCGATTCTGTATATGCTCCTCCAGAAAATACAAAAGGAGCGAACACCTCCCAAATCATTCTCTGTGACCAGTATTACCGTGATATCAAGCCCAAGACATCGAAAGAAGACTATAGACCAATATCTCCTGTGAATGTAGATGCAAAATTTCTCAACAACAGAGAGCAAGTCCAGCAACATTTAACCAGGGTTTATACCATGACCCAGGAATGCAAGATTGGTTTAGCATATTAAAAAAACAATGTAATATGCCAAATTAATAAAATAAAGGGGGGAAATCACACAGTCACTTCAATAGGTGCAAAGGAATATTTGACCAGGACAGGGGTACCTGGCTGGCTCGGTCAGCAGAGCATGTGATTCTTGATCTCAGGGTCATGAGTTCAAGCCCCATGTTAGGCATGGAGCCTACTTAAAAAAAAAAAAAAAGATAAGGGGCGCCTGGGTGGCTCAGCTGGTTAAACGTCCAACTTCGGCTCAGGTCATGATCTCACAGCTCGTGGGTTCGAGCCCCGCGTCGGGCTCTGTGCTGACAGCTCAGAGCCTGGAGCCTTCTGCAGATTCTGTGTCTCCCTCTCTCTGACCCTCCCCTGTTCACACTGTCTCTCTCTCTCTCTCAGAAATAAATAAATTTAAAAAAAAAAGATAAAATTCAGCGTCCTTTCGTGATTAAAAAGACTCAAGAATGAGGAATAGAAGGGACTTTCCACAATCTGATGAAGGGCATGTATATATGGAAACCCACAGCCAATATCATACTTAATGATGAGAGAGTGAATGCTTTCTCTCAAGGTCAGAAGCAAGATAAAGATATCCGCTGTTGCCCCTTCTATTCAACATTGCACTGGAGGTTTTAGCTAGGGTAATTAAGCAAGAAAAAGAAACAAAAGGCAACCAGATAGAAAGGAAGATGTAAAACTGCCTCTATTTGCAAATGGCATGATCTTGTATATAAAAAAATCCCAAGGAACCCACAAATGCAAACAGCAACAACAGAAACAAAAAACCATTCAAACTTAAGTATGAGTTAAGCAGAGTTGCAGGATGCAAAATCAAGCACACAAAAATCAATTGTATTTCTATACATCGGTAATAAACCACCTGAAAATAAAATTAATAAAATGATTCCACTTAAAGTAAACATAAAACACTCAGGGGTACAGTTAACAAAACTATAAGACTTAAATATTCAAAACTATAAAAGACTATTGAAAACTTAAGAAGGCCTAGGTAAATGGAAAGACATCCCATGAGGGGCACCTGTGTGGCTGTTCGTTGAACATCCGACTTCAGTTCAGGTCACAACCTCGCGGTTCGAGGGTTCGAGCCCCGCATCAAGCTCTGGGCTGACGGCTCAGAGCCTGGAGCCTGTTTTGGATTCTGTGTCCCCCCCTCTCTCGGTCCCTCCCCCACTCATGCTCTGTCTCTGTCTCTCTCAAAAATGAATAAACATTAAAGAAAAAAAAAGACTTCCCATGATTACGGGTTGGAGGACATAATACTGTTAAGTTGGCAAAATCACTCAAATGGATCTACAGATCCAACCCCACCTCTGTCAAAATTCCAGATGCCTTTTTTTGCAGAAATTGACAAGCTGATCTCACCATTCATATGGAAATGCAAGAGACCCGGAATAGCCAAAACTGTCTTGACAAAGAAGAACAACGTTGGAGGGCTTACATGTCCTCATTTACGACTAAGCTACAGGAATGAAGACAGTGTGGCACTACCATAAAGACAGATGGAGAGATTAATGAAACAGAATTGAGAACCTCGAATTTAACTCTGACATTTGTGGTCAACAGATCTTCAACACAGGTGCCAAGCCAATACAGGGGAGAAAGAATAGACTTTTCCACCCGTTGTTTTGGGGCAACATGCGAAAAGAATGAAGCCAGACCCCTACTACATGCCATATACGAAAATTAACTCAAAACGGATCACCTAAGTGTCCGCGCTAAAACTGAAATTTTTGGAAGAAAACATAGGCATAAAGCTTTAGGACCTTGGATTGGGCGATGTTTTCTTTGAAAGTTTCAAAAAAAAAAAAAAAAGAAAACATGACAAAAGAAAAAAACAAATTGAACTTCATCAAGATTTAAAACTTTTGTGCCTGCTTCCACAGAGTGGGAGGAAATATCTGCAGATCGTATATCTGATAAAGCACTTGTATCCAGAATATATTTTTAAAACTCTTACAACTCAAAAATTTTTAAAAACCAAATATGCCAATTTTTAAGTGGGCAAAGGACTTGAATAGACAATTTCTCCGATGAAAATACACACATGAAAAGATGCTCAATATCAAGAGCTATCAGAAAAATGAAAATCTAAACCTCAATGAGATACCACTTCAAACCCACTAGGATGGCTATAATCAAAAAGATAGCCAATGATGGATATTGACAAGAATAGGAGAGATTGGAACTCAGCATTGCTGGTGGTAAAGCGAAATGCTATAGCGACTCAGGAAAACAGGCAATTCCCCAAAAGTTAAACAGAGAGCTACCATATGGCCCAGCAATACTACTCCTAAGGAATGCAGACTGGTACAGCCACTCTGGAAAATGGTATGGAGGTTCCTCAAAAAGTTGAAAAGAAAACTACCCTAGGATCCAGAATTGTACAACTAGGTATTTACAAAGGATACAAAAATACGAATTCAAAGGGGGTGCACGCATCCCGATGTTTAAGGCAACATTATCTACAATGGAAAGAGCCCAAGTGTACATGGACTGATGAAAGAATGAAGAGGTGATATATATACATATACAACGGAACATTACTCAGCTATAAAAAAAGAAATCTTGCCATTTGCAACGACATGGATGGAGCTAGAGAATATAACGCTAAGTGAAGTAAGTCCGTCAAAGACAAATACCATATAATTTCACTCCTTTGTAGAATTAAGAAGCAAAACAAATGGGGGGGGGCAGGGAGGAAGAGAGAGAGAGAGGCAGACCAGGAAACAGACTCTTAACTACAGAGAACAAACTGATGGTTACCAGAGGGGAGGTGGGTGGAGGGATGGGTGAAATGGTTGATGGGGATTAAGGTGATGAGCACTGGGTGTCTCACGGAAGTGCCGAGTCACTATCCTGCACACCTGAAACTTAACAGTACACTGTATGTGAACTAACTGGAATTTAAATAAAAACTTTAAAAAGCAGAGGAAAAAAAATATCACTCCTAAGTATGTACCCAAGAGAAGTGAAACATAATGTCCACCCAAAAACTTTTTTTTTTTTTAATTTCTAGGGGAGAGAGAGAGAGAGAGAGAGTGTGAGCAGGGGAGGGTCAGAGAGAGAGGGAGATACAGACTCTGAAACAGGCTCCCGGCTCTGAGCTGGCTGTCAGCACAGAGCCCGACGCGGGGCTCGAACCCACGAACCGCGAGATCATGACCTAAGCGAAAGTCGGACGCTTAACCGACTAAGCCACGCAGGTGCCCCAACCCAAAAACTTATACATGAATGTTCACGGCAGCATCGTCATCATAGCCGAAAAGCAGAAACAACCCAAAGGTCCATCAGCCAATGAGTGGATAAACCAAATGTGGCACATCCCCGACATGGAATATTACCAGCCATGAAAAGGAATGGACGAGTCCATAGAGGCAGAGAGGAGATCAGTGCT
Source organism: Hyaena hyaena (assembly GCF_003009895.1). Lineage (NCBI taxonomy): Eukaryota > Metazoa > Chordata > Mammalia > Carnivora > Hyaenidae > Hyaena > Hyaena hyaena. The sequence continues at coordinate 9,548,768 of NW_024080632.1, read as the reverse complement.
TGCCAGAGGCTGAGGGGAGAGGAAACAGGTATATGGGCTTCTTTTGGGGGTGATGAAAATGTTCTGGAATTAGACAGAGATGATGGGGGCACAATTCTGCGAATATACTGAAAGCCACCGACTTGTACATTTTAGGAGTTTTCTTTTTTTTAAATTTTTTAAATGCTTTTATTTATTTTTGAGAGAGAGAGAGAGAGAGAGACAGCGTGAGTAGGGGAGGGTCAGAGAGAGAGGGAGACACAGAATCCGAAACAGGCTCCAGGCTCTGAGCCAGCCGTCAGCACAGAGCCCGACGTGGGGCTCGAACCCACGAACCGTGAGATCATGACCTGAGCCGAAGTCGGACGCTTAACCGACTGAGCCACCCAGGCGCCCCTAGAAGGAGTTTTCTGATGTGTGAATTATATCTTTATAAAGTGGCTAATTTTTAAAAGGATATAAAAATTTTAAAGCGCACACGAACTAATACCATCAATTATTTAACGTTACATACACATGCAATGGAAGTGTAACAACATGTACCAGAACAAAAGATGAAATTCAGGACTGCGGTTCTCTCGAAGGAGAGAAGGAATGTGTGTGTGATGTTTTATTTTATTTTATTTTTTCCGAGACAGAGATCAGAGCAATTATGGAAAAATGTTAACATCTGTTAAATTTGGATTCTGGGTACATGGATAACTCTTATTTTATATTCTGTACTTGTTTATATTTGAACTCGCTAATGATTGTTGAGTTTTAGCGGGGGGCAAGCGAGTCCTTCGATTTCCTTAGCCTGCAGCGGGCCGAATGGGAACCCCCAAGAGATACGCCCACCTGTGGACGTGACCTTATCTGAAAAATGGGTCCTTGTAGATGTAATGAAGTCAAGGATCTCCAGAGGAGATCGGTCCGGGTTAAGGTGGTCCCCAAATCTGATGATGAAGGACCTTGGAAGAGAAGGGAGAGGCTGTGTAAAGACAGAGACAGACATTGGAGTCAAAGCGGCCACAAGCCACGTGCAGCCACCAGAAGCCGGAGGATGGGAGGAGGGAATCTCCCCCCAGAGCCTCCGGAGAGAGCGTGGCCCCTCTCTCCCAAGCGTCTCCGTGCTGACCATCCCCGAAGCCCCAGCCTTTCTTTCTTCCCTCCCCGATTTCCTTCTGGCTCAGCCGAACCATTTTCCCCGCCGCAAGGACAGAGGTGAGGTGCTTTTGTGGCCATATTCGGTGGGGGCCACATCAGACCTTCATCTAGGATATAGTTTTCGCTGGTGATTTGCTGGCTTTGGAGATCTCGCTGCTCACCCCGGCAGCTTCTTACCGCCTCACCCCCTGCTAAGTCTCTCAGCGCCCCTGCACCCCTGCCTGCCTCCTGGCCCACGGCTCCTCCAGCCTCTCCCGCACCCAGACTCCGCTTCCTGCAGCCTGAGTACCGCCTTCTAAATAAAACAACACACGAGATGAACTGCAAGGAGGGGAGCGAACGCTTTAGCTCCTTTCACGTCTATCATCTCACTTAAATTCATGAAATAGGTACCGTTGCTATTTTTGTCCTGAGATGCTCGGAGAAGGGAAAGAAGCACAGCCAAGCTGAACCGGGCTTTGAACTGGGACCCGGCTGAGTGAGGAGCCTGGCACAGCCACTTAGTGGCTCTGTGAAATGAAACCTGTCGCTTAACTTCCCGGCACGTCCATTTCCGCCTCCGTGGAAGAGGAGTAAGGATCATTTCTGTGTCTGAAGCTTGGTGTGTGGATTCCACAGAGTTCCCCTAGGAAGCCCTCGCTCGGGACACAGGAAGCGCTCAGTACATGTCAGCCAGCGTGCTCAATGTCCAGTGATGGTTCTAGTGAATTTGTGTTCAGGGTACATGCTACTCATTTCAACACTCCACGGGGAAAGGATTTTGTTTGCTTGGTTAGTTTTTTTAAAACAAGGGCTCGTTTTAATTTTGTTTGGAGCCCGTGCTCTCTCTCCGAGTGGACTTAGATGTGCATTTGAGGGTGGCCTCCAAGTCCAGTCTACAGTCAGGCCTGGGACGGGCGCTGGGGCCAGAGGGCAAGTTCAGAAAGCCTTCTGGTTGCGGGCTGTGCGGGGCTTTTGCAACACATTTGCTTCCTTGGAAAGTTGAGGATCTCCAGGCTCTGAAGTCTCCGTCACAGGGAAAAATGCCTTCTTTTCTGGCTTATTTGCTCAAGGTTTAAAAGGTATTTCTGGGCTTTGGCTGAGAGGAAATTTAGCTTTCGAGCAAATCCTGGTGCACCGGCTTTCTGTAAACATCTGAATATAGCGTGTGCAGCTTAGAGCCCACACCGGTTGGCTTTTCCTGGATTTTACCGCCAGTGGGGAGGGAACGAAGGAAGTCAGCTTGGTATGGGTATAGTGACGTCCGTCCGACATCGGGCTTGACAAGCAGGTTCTAGATGTTGCCATGCTGGGGACCTGGCAGGGAGGAGGTGGGGGTTATGGAGTGAGTGTCAGGAAAGGGTGGAGATAAAGTTGCATGAGTAGGACTTTCTTCTCGTATCACCATGCGGGAAGCTTCCCCTCCACCGATGTTTGCAGGAGACCCACTGTGTGTGGAGCTCTGGGCTTGACCCTGGGGAGAGTCCACCTTTTCGAAGCTTGAGTTTTGATGGAGGTGAGCCCTTCCCCAGGGAAACCCTAAACCACAATTTCATTGTGTCATAGAGCTCTTCTGGAAATGTCTGTGATGAGTGAGGGCAGGCTAGCTGCTGTAACAAGAAGCCTCGTCTCAATGGGCTCCTCAGTAGAGGTGAGGGTCCTCATACAGTCCAGAGCATCTGAGCTGGGAGGCTGGAGGGAGCCTGGCTCCGTGCAGTCACTCAGGGACCCAGGCATCTTCCATTCAGTGGCCCTGCCATCCTTCCCCTCGGGTCTCAGAATCTTCCATGGAATCCCCTGTGTCTGGCCAGCAGAAAGAGAATCATGGGCTTTAAATTTTTTTTTAGTATTTATTTAGTTTTGAGAGAGAGAGAGAGACACAGAGTGTGAGTGGGGAGGGGGCAGAGAGAGAGGGAGACACAGGATCCTAAACTGGCTCCAGGCTCTGAGCTGTCAGCACAGAGCCCAACGTGGGGCTCGAACTCATGGACTGCGAGATCATGACCTGAGCCGAAGTCGGATGCTCAACCGACTGAGCCGCCCGGCCTCGAGAATCATGGGCTGTTTAAAGAGCCAGGTCTGGGAGTGACCTTCCACTGCCTAGGATTCGGTCATGTGAGTCAGCTACCTGTCGGGTCCCACATGCCTGTGTGCCCCAGAGAATAAAGTCATGGGCTTGGTGAGAGCACAGGGCAGTCCCTGTCACAGCATCTCTGCACCCAGGACCATGTAAGGACACCAAAAGGAGCGTCCGCGGTGCTGATGGCCAGTGTGACCAAGCACCAGGCTGTCCGGTCACAAGGCAGACAGGGCGACCTCCGAGCCCAGGCTGGCTGCTCTCCGCTCAGCTCTTCCGTGTAACGGCTGTGCCTCCTTGGGCACCTTGTCCAGACCTCGGTGCGCTCAGCCGGCACACAGAGATGCTAATGACAGTCCCCGCGTCACTGATGCGTGGGAAGAGTAACCGGCCGGGAGAGGAGAGGCCAGTTCTGAGGCCAGTGCCTGGCACGTGGTCAGCCCCTTAGAAATGTGGGTCACGGTGAGAAGAAGCTGGCCTGGACTTCCCGCCACGTATGAGCTGTGTGATGCCCGCGGCGGGGTCACCTTGACCCCCTCCCCCCCACCAGCTTCAGCCTCTGCGTCTCCAAAATGAAGACAATAATCCCGCCCGCCCCGGAGAGCAGCGTTAGGATGAAAAGCGGTGCATCAAGCAGGTAAAAGCTGCTGACCCTGCAGCTTGACGTGTGAGTGTTCAATGAGTCTCCGCTATTTAGTCTCCGTAGACGAGCGTGTGCACACGCGTTACCTGGTTTAATCCTTGCGCTGACTCCCTGGGAGAGAAGACGGCAGGGGAGGGGGCCCACGTGCGTCCGTGAAAGAAACAGTCACGTGCCCTCAGAATGAATGAATGCAGGGAGGAATGAATGAATCATCACGATAACCTGTGTCTTTTGCGGTGGTAGGTAGTCTCCATTTCTCGCAGCGATGGTGACGCCTGCCAAAATAAATTAACTTTCCCACATCAGTGACTCATTTGGCAGGAATAACAGCCTTGCAAACTGAATAAAGAATGAAGAGTGGGGGGGGGGGAGGCCACAGGCAGGGGGGGGGGGGGGGGGGAGGGCTGGGAGAGGAGCATTGTAATGACTCAAAGATGGAAGAACCGGCTTCTTATTCCCTCTGTCTGTCTCTCTCTGCTCGCTCTCTCTTTCTTTTTCACCAAAAACGTAGCTCCGAGGTTCACATTCAATCTTTGAAGTCTGGGAAATAGAGCCTCCAAGCTATTAAGTGGTTTCGGACAGAAGGAGCAAAGAGGGCATCACTGTCCCTCGCTCAGCGGTCGGGTGTTCGGGGCTCGCCGTGGCCACACCGTGCGTGGCAGGTCAGTCTGGGGGCCGGTGCCCCTGGGTCAGTGCTGGGTACTCTACACACTTCCCCTTGCCCGGCCCTCCTCACACCCTGGCCACACCTCCTCCAGTAGCTGGGGAGGCTTCAGGGCAGAGGAAGAAGGAAAGATCAAAGACTGAGACCATGAGTCCTAGAAAGGAAGAGACTTAATTACCTACTTCTTGTCTGCACGGTGGGGGGGGGGGGTTGGTTTACGAGGAGGGCTCTAGGAGGGGAGGGATTCTGCCTGTCTCCTAGAAACCAGGCCAGAGGCAGTGAGCCTGGAGTAAAAGAGATTGATGACAGACACAAAAAGGAACATTCTCGGCTCCGAAAAGGATGACGTGGCCCCCGAAACAGGGCTTGAATGGTTCCGATGGGCTTACTCTCCCGCTCAAACTTTCTCTGGCTCCCCACGGCCGCGTCCATTGGAGAATAATGGTTAAGACCCTGGGCTCGGGGCCAGAGAGACCTGGGTGGGACTCGCTGCCTGGGAAATTTGCTCAACTTTCCCAGCCATTCGTCTCTGAACTGGTGAGTGCGTTTGCTAGGGCTGCTGTGACCTGTCACTGCGGAACTTTGTTCCTCTGAATGGGCGGCTTCAACACAGAAATGTATTGTCTCACCGGTTTGGAGGCCAGAAGTTGGAAGTCAGAGTGGTGGTGAGGTTGCTCCCTGCTGAGGGCAGTGGCGGGAAGGGCCTCTTCCCTCTGTGTGCATCTCTGCGTGTGTCCAAATTTACCCTTTCTAGAAGGACACCAGTCATACTGAGGCAGGGCCCACCCTAATGACTTCAACTTAATTGATTATACCTGCAGTGACCCCACCTCCAAACAACAGAGGTCCTGGGGGTTAGGACTTGACCGTAGGAACTTGGGGGGAGGGTATAATTCAACCCATGAGCAATGGGTACCTACTAGAACATCTCTCGAACGCTGATGGCGAAGATCGAATGAGTTAATGCAAGCAAAGAGCATGAGGGCAAAGCCTGGTGGGTTTTGTGAGCTGCCAAAAAACTGTGAGTTAAGATAATCATCATTATGGCCATAGACACGCTGAGTCACTCACCCGGTGACCCCTTCTCTCTTCTTTATTGATAAATTCCCCTGATGATGCTCAGGACAGCAACCTGTCCAGGCCCAGAAAATGGGCTAGGTCTACATTTTTTTTTTTAAGGCATTATTGTTCCTCTTTGTCAGTGATTGGTCGAGGGCTGGGAAGGTGACCCAGTTCTGGCCAAACAAATGTAAAAAGAAGTCTGGGGGCGGGGGAGTCTTGGAAAGATTTTCTTTCCCAAAGAAAAAGAATTGCATGAGAATACCTCCTAGCTCTTCCTCGTATTCTGCATTTGGCTGTCCTGGGAGGATGGGATGTCGGGTGCCGTGGCAGCTCTATTGTAACCATGAGAATAAGACGTGGTCAATAGTTTGAGAATGACAGAGGGAAAAAGTAAAAACTAGACTATGGTATGTTGAGCCCTGACAGTAGCGGGACCATGTGCCTTAACGTTATGTTAAAGAAATAGTAAAGATTCATATCGCTTAAGCCACCATTAGTGGTGTTTTCTGTGATATGCAAATACAGAACTGATTATTAATTGTGCCAGCCAGGCACCAAGATGGCATCTAGTGATCCCTGACTCTTAGGGGTCACACCCGTCCTTGAGTACCACTGCAGCCCCTTCGCCAGACTGAAAGTACTGAGCTGCATATTGGGGAAAGGATGGATGTGACTTCTAAGGCTGGTCGTACATGACATCGTGGCTTCTAACCCACGCTCTCTCTTGGAGCGCTCACTTGGCGGGAAGCCAGACACTGTGTCGTACGGAGTCTCAACGAGCCTTACGGGTGGCTGGTCCACATTGTGAGGAACTGAGACCTCCTGCCAACGGCTAGCACCAATTTGGCAGGCACATGAGTGCGCCATCTTGGAAACAGATTCTCCAGCCCCAGTCTAGCCTTCAAGTGACTACATGCTCTAAGAGAACCTGAACCAGAACTAGCCCCACCCTCCCTCCAAGCTGCCCCTGAATTACTGACTCACAGAGACTGGGATAACCAGTATTTATTACTAGGAGCCACTAAGTTTGGCGATGGTTTGTAACATGGCGCTAGATCACTATACACCTATTATTCAAGACCATCTAAGATCCGACCCCATCTTGCTTTCTTAGCCCTTCATCTACCCCATACTCCCGTCGATGTGACCCATACACGTCATGCTTTTCCAGGCTCCTGCTGCTTCCCTTGCCTAGAACACCCTCTCCCACAACCCTGCAAACTCTGTCCAGCTCATCCTTTCAAACCTAGTGGCTCAAATTTCTTCTTTGTGAAGCTTTTTTTAGTCCTCCTTGAAAGTGATTTCTCTTCTCTGCACTTCTAGAGCACTTGATACATACTTTTAGGACCAGCAGACGTTTATAGAGCATCTGCTGAGTGTTAGATGTTGAGGATGCAAACGGGGATAATGCATGGTATCCCTGAAACTGAAGATCTTATGTTTTTAAGTGGATGTTATGGTTACATATGTAGCCCTAATCCCTTGAGACCAGGTTGAATAACTAATTCTAATCCTTATACCCCCAGAGCTCCCAGCATGTATAAAACTCAATGAATACCTATTAAATGAATGACTAAAAGAGGGTTTCTTTTAAGCTTATTTATTCATTTTGAGAGAGAGATTGAGAGAGTGCAAGCAGGAGTGGGGCACAGAGAGAGAGAATCCCAAGCAGGCTCTGCACATGGAGCCTGACATGGGGCTCGAACCCATCAACCGTGAGATCATGACCTGAGCCGAAACCAAGAGTCAGATGACTGAGCCACCCAGGTGCCCCTAAAAGAGGTTTTAATAGAGGCTTTAATAAATAACAGAACCCCCACAGAAAATGACTTAAGCAGTAAACAGTATTTATTAGATTATATAACTAAAACTTCCATAGGTAAAGCTTCAGGCAAGGTTGGATCCAGGGGCTCAGACAATGTCATCAGGGCCTGGAATCTCTATTTCATGGTGCTGTGTTGTTTCATTCTCAGGTCGCTCGTCTTCAGAAGGTAACCTTTGGGCAGCTCCCAATCCTGAGACTAAGGGACAGAACATCTCTTTCCCCTCTGATCTTACAGAAGTCTCAGGATCAGCTCTGATTGTCTCTGATTGAATCGCACAGACATCCTTGAGCTAATTCACTGTGGCTACGGGGATGCAATGCTCTGGTTAGACCTAGGTCACATATTCGCCCTATATTAGCTATCGATTGCTGCATAACAAGTTACTCCCAAGGTTAGCAGTTTAAAACAATTCACCTTTGTTATCCCATAATTTCTGTGGGTCAGGAATCCAGGCACAGCTTAGCCGGCTCCTCTGCTTCACATTCTCTCACGAGGCTGCTCTCCGGGTGTTGGTCCTGGGTCCATAGTCTCATCTGAAGGCTCAACTGGGAAAGCATCCACTTGCAAATGCACTCAGTGGTTGTTAGCAGGATTCGGTTCCTCGTGGGACGTTAGACTGAGGGCCTGAGATCCTCACTGGCATAATTACCTTGGCTGGAGGTTGCCCTTAGTTCTTGCCACATGGGCCCTCCACGTGGCAACTTATTTCCTCAGAACGTGCGTGCTGAGAGAGCAACAGAGATAGTCCATGAGCAAGATGGAGATCACCATCGCTTATAATTAAATCACAGAGGCAACATCTCATTACTGTCTCTGTGTTCTATGGATTTGAAGCCAATTCATAGGGCCAGCCCACACTCAGGAGGAAAGGATCACTCAAGGGTGTAGATACCAAGTGAGAGGGATCATGGGGCCATCTTGGAAGACCCTCTACCACACGCCTATATTAGTCAGAGGTGAAATCAGCCCAAACTACGAGGATGGAAAGCCAAGGGAGTGATGCCCCCAAGGAATACGGGGGTGCTTTTACCAAAGAAGGAAGGACGGCTTCAACATGCACAAAGAGCAAAGTCCTCTCTGAAACAACTAGGGGTCTCTGTACTGATCACCTACGTGGGCATCATGTCATCTACCTGGCTTGTTCCTACAAGACTGTACTGTGTACCCTGGATGAAAGAATGTCCAACTCGCCAAATTTTCCGCAGCATTGTCGTCGGGGTCCTCAACGTTACTTTCTCTCAACGTTACTAGTTTGAAAGTTTATAAAAGTGATTTCTAAGTGTGGTTTAGCTTGTGTGTCCCTAATAATGGCTGTTGAAAGGAACGGCATTTCTCTCTTGACCGTTCTTCAACCATTTAGCATATGCCGGCCTTCAAATTCCCAAACAAGATTATAAAATCCCCAGGAGTAAGGATCATGTCCCCTCTAGGGCACACAGGGTAAGTCTTCTGCCCTCATAAAGACAGAACAAACGGTGTTTACCAACCCACGAGTTTCAGGCTTTTCTGATGTTTGCTGAGCTTGCGTTTCTTTCACAAGAGGGACTTTGAATCTACATAAAAATATATGTGTAACTGGAAGAAGCAGTAAACTGTTCCGGGTCCACGGAGTTCAGAACCGCAGCTCAAGTCAGCTCACTGGGGAAAGAGCGGCTTGGTTTGAGGCCGGGTGGGCAGGAATGTTATTTTATTCTTGGGATAAATGCAAGCTTAATTTTTCAGTCTTCTTTAAATAACCCTCGAAGAGGTGCTAAAGCTGAAATTACTTCTAATTGAGCCAACTTAGCAGTAGCTCCTGAATATTCGCTCACGTGAGTGGAATGAGATTTCACTTGGTTTCAGCCTTGAACCTGTCTCTTTCATCTCACTCTCTCACCTTCCCCAAGGCCAGGGATTTAGCCTGCTCTCCAAATCAAATCGGAGGCCTTCTGCAAGGCTGGAGTCTCGTCTCTGACCACTTGCTGCTTCTAGCCACCAAACACAGGGCAGCAGCTGGGGGTTGGGTAAGGTTGAGAAGGAGTGAGCTTCTGGTTTTTTGGGTTTTTTTGGTTTTTTGTTTTTTCCTGTCTTCAGCAGACCTGAAGATTTATCAGTGCAGTGGAAATGGCACAAACTGGGATCAAATCCTGGCCCACCACTTGGGCAAATCACTTCGCGTGCCTGAGCTACAATTGCTTCATTCGTTACAAGGAGATTATAATCCCTCCCACCAAGGTCGTGATTAGTGGTGTGCAGATAAATGTGTAAAAAGCAGCTCTCTCTCGAGGAAACCCCGGTTTGTAGCATTTGCCGATTACCATGGTGCAAATACTCTCACCATGCCAATTTCAGGCTGCCAATATGAGGTTGCCGAACAGAGTTGGAAAGAGATACACTGTAGCATATGCCGCTGTCTGGTGTTACCATCATACAGACTGAATAGAAGTAATCCCCAAAGCGCAGATAGCAGAAAACTGTGTAAATTAATTGAGGGATTTTGAGTATTTATTTCCTTTGTTTGTAATATAGTTAGTTGCAAGTTTATACAATTTCTTTTTAAAAGTAATAGCTGTTCCCCCCTGCTCTCAAAAATCCTATACCTTAGGGGCACGAGGACCCAAAGCTGAGATGGAGGAGACAAGTCTGCTGGTGACTAAAGTACAGTATAATTTATTGGGACGTTAAGGGCCGGGAATGCAAAGTCAAACAGACTCGTATTCAAACGCTGTTTCCCCAGATGAGCGCCTGGGTCAGGCAGTTCACCCTCTCAGTAAAATTCTCTTCTCATGTCAAATGGTTTACGCTCATCCGTACAATCCTCCTCTCCTCCGGTTATTGTGTCTGAATGAGATAACGAAGGGAAAGCGCAGAGCCTGGTACATAGTAACAGCTCAATAAATGGTACGTACGTGTTCTCCTTATTCATGTGATAATGATGCTAATGGAGAAGTGTGAACGTCAAGTCAGGAGCCTAGCAGAGGGACAGACTAAGGAGCTGGGTTCGAGCCAGGCGTGAGGAAGCAGGCGGGGGGGGGGGTGCATTTGGAGCTGGAAAATTGGAAGTGAGGTTGCCTTGGGCAGATGGGCACCCCTGCCCTTGAAGAAGAAGAACCCCAAATAGAAGCCTTGAGCCTGCCCCTCGCGTTGGATGTAAGCCCGTCTCTGAGGTGGGAATCAGGGACAGGGGGCAAATCAGCGGGCTCAGAAAGGAAAAGTTGGAAACTCACATGAGATGCTGCCTGTTTCCTTCACCCCAAGGCCGTGGTGGGGTCTCTGCCCGGAGAGCTGTGAACCCACGGTGGTCGGAGTAGGAGCCGCCCCCTCAGACCGAAGCAGAACTTCAGAAAAGATCGGTTGCTTGGATAAGGAACAGATTCGGTTACTCAACCCGACCTGTCCTTATCGCCAGAGACCCAGCTCAATGCCCTCTCAGGCTCAGACGCAAACAGCAGGACTCTGGGCCGTGACCAGCTTGCGTCCTCAGAGCTGACTGTGGGGGGAGCCTGGGATTCGGTCTCCAGTGCTCCTCCACCAGGGGACGTCCCGGATGGTGACCACAGGACCTTTAATGGTGCTTGTCCGCACGGGAGGAAGAGGCCGGCAGGTGCGGCTCCCCGTAAAGGGCTATGAAATTTCCCAATGAGTCTGGGTTTTCCTTAAACCAGAAATTACCACGAACCGTTAACGCCGAAGATGCACCTCCATCAGCCCATGGGCTTGGCGGGCCACCTTTGAGCCGCTCCCAGATGCAGCTGTCACTCACGCCACTACCCCCCTAATTTCCTCTTTCCGAGCTGCAAACACACGGTGACAGTAGCCAACAAAAATCACTGAGTGCCAGCACTTTATCTGCGGACTCTCACTTAGTCCCCACAACAGCCTATGGGGTAAGTTTTATCCTGTTACAGCCCCATTTTATAGATGAGGAAACTGAGTTTGAGTAAGAGAACACACCCTTCCACGGTCACCCAGCTCGCAAGTGGCCAAGTGCAGGATTTAAACCCAGGTCTGTGTGCTCCACAGCCCCCCTTCCCTAGCTGCTCGTGCCCTGGGGGCCCCGTGTTCCCAGATGAATTACTCCCCCGGGGCAGGCCGGGACTGGGGTGCGGGCGCCGCAAAATGGAGGGGAGGGCTCACTCAGGTTCACGTCCCCTGACGCCTGCCCGGCCTGCACCTCGGGTGAGGCTCTGCGCCCCCAGGGCAGGCTAAGGGGCTTCTTGTCCACACCAAGGTCAGGGCAGCTCCCAGACAGGAAAAGCGTTCTGGTCAAACCAGCTGTGACCAGAGATCCTTTCTCCCAGCGTCCTTCCCCAGGGTTCTCTTCTGCTCTCTCCCTGGGAAGCAGGCTTGGAAAAGGAATTTCCGGAGGCCTCCTGGACCCCCAGCCAGGCGGCCGAGGGCGCCCTCATTTGGTTTTTTCCTGTGTTCACGGCGGCTCCCCCCTCCTGGTTGTCCCTCTGGGCGAACTCAGTGGTACAGGCTCTGGGTGAGGTCATCACCCAGATCTGGCTTTGAGCCCGCCTTCACTTCCAACCACCTGTGTGATTTTGGACGATGGACTTTTCTCTCTGTGGGCCTCGGTTTCCCCATCTGTAAAATGGGACCAAGGATGCATGCTTTGAGGGTGTATTCGTTTCTTGTGGCTGCTCTGACAAACGACCACAGGCGATAATAATAGTCATTGTTTACCCGCACCGTTCTGGAGGCCCCAAGTTCAAAATCAAGATGGCAGCTCCTCTGAGAGCTTGAAGGGAAAATCCTTTCTGGCCTCTCCCAGCTTCTGGTGGCCCCACACAGCCTGTGGCTGTGGACCATGTGGACCATCACTTCAATCTCTGCCTCTGTCTTCAAGGGCCTGGTTTCTGAGTCTTGGAAGGACACTGTCATTGGGTGTAGGGCCCACCCTCATCCTGTCTGAGCTCATCTCAAGGCCCTGTTTTCAAATAAAGTCACATTCTGAGGTTCTGGGGGACGTGAATTTGGACACGACACAGAAATAGGCCTAATCTCCCCTCTGCTCTCTTCAACCCCTCATGGAGGCTGTGATATTGATTGATTGATTGATTGATTTATATAAATGTTTGTTTTTGAGAGAGCGAGGGGGGGAGGGGGAGGGGCAGAGAGAGAGGGAGACAGAATCCCAAGCAGGCTCTGTGCCGTTACCGCAGAGCCCAACGTGGGGCTAGAACTCACAAACCATGAGATCATAACCTGAGCCAAAACCAAGAGTCAGTGCTTAACTACCAGGCCACCCAGGCACCCTGCAATATTTAATTTTATGTGTCAGCTGGACAGGGCCACTGGGAGCCCAGATGTTTGGTTCAACATTATTTCTGGGTGTGTCTGGGAGGGTGTTTAAGGATGAGATTAACATCTGAAAGGGTAGACCGAGTTGGGCCGGTGGCGCTCCCCTCCCCCACAGGGGTGGGCCTCACCAGCCCCTGAGGGCCAGAATGGAGCAAAAAAACAAAACAAAACAAAACAAAAAACAGCGTGGAGGAGGGGTGAATTCCCTCTCTCTTCCTGATTTTGAATTGGGACGTTCCTCTTCTGCCCTTGAACTGGAACTACACCCGCAGCTCTCCTAGGCTCCACCTCGCAGACAGCAGGTCGTGGGACTTCTCAGCCTCCATAACGCATTAGCCAATTTCTTATAAAAAACTTATTTTTCTCCCTCTCCCTCCTAAGAAGTAGATAGATCCATAGAGATAGAGATAGGTCTATGTGATATCTATATCATATACTCTATATCTATATGTCTCTATGTTAATCTATATCATATAAGATACATATCATAAGTGATATGTGATACATATCACATATAGGATATCTATATGTTTATATACAGAACTACTTAGATAGAATTTTATATTTTCTCTGGTTTTGTTTCTCTAGAGAACTCTGACTAATCCAGAGGCTTTTCCCCCGTGGAAAGAGAAGGGCAGCTTCCAAGAGCAGTGTGCTTGGGCGGATGACTTATGTCCCCTCTGCTTACAGCCAGTTCCCTCTTCATCGACAGGCTCTTCTCTCCCACTTCTGAGTGAGTGTGGGGGAGGATGAATCAAGGCCAGAGTCTCCACTCATCTGAACTGTACTTTCCATGGAAATAAACTTTCCCAGGGAGGCTCACTGCCTCCGTGCTATTCTCTGTCCAGAGCCAGAGTTCAACAGCAACGTCAGTCATGACGAGAGAACCATGGCTGGCGGGAGCCTGGCACGTGGGGAGCCTGGCATGTGGGAGCCTGGCACGTGGGGAGCCTGGCACGGGTGTCTTGCGGGGGAAATCGCGAGAATGGAAGTCTTCGGGGGGAGGAGCGGTCCAGTAAGGAGCCCAAGGGTGTGCAGCTGGGCAGAGGTGGCGGTGTTGGGAGGTTATGCCGATGGCTCGGTGCCGCAGCCCTCAGCTCAGACGATTTGAGATGACGCTTGCCTTGTGCCGGGCTGGGCACGGTCATGTGCTCGCTCCATCCTCACGGCCACCTTATGAGGCCGTTGCCCCAGTCGGCAGACAGGGCTCAAACAGAACAGAACCAAAGTTCAAAGAAGGGCAGTTCTGACTCCGTGAACCTGCAGCCGTCGGAGTCAGGGTCAAACCTAAGGCTGCCCATCCCCCAAAGCCCTCTTTTTACCCTCCACAGAACTGTCTCTGATTCCACTCTCCTCTGTCTTCCAGATCCTTCCCTGTGTGGGGGCAGGTGTGGGAGGAAGGTTTCCCAGAAGCGGGGGGGGGGGGGGGGGGGGGGGGGGGGGGGGGGGGGCAGGGTAGGGAGCTGTCTCCTTCATCTGGTCTTCATTCTACAGAGAATGAGAAAGATTCTGGGTGTGTGTGAGTGTGTGTGTGTGTGTGTGTGTGTGTGTGTGTGTGTAGGTAGGGGAGGGACAGGGATTGGGGTGGGCACACATTCCTCGGCGGTTGGGCCAGAGGCGGTGAAGGCATCTGCCCCTCCCCCTCCCATCCCCTCTCCTCCCCTCTGCCCCCCATCGCCCCTCCCCGGAGGATTCTGCTAGGCAGCCTGGGACGAGTGAACGAGTGAACGGACTGAAAGCCCGGGCGGGCACACGGCAGGGGTCAGCAGGGGCTAAGCGGGTCAGGGCCCTCGCCTCTGCCTCCCCGGGCTCCTGAACACTGAGGATTACAGCTTCGGCTTCTGCTGTTTAATCAGCTGGTAGCAATTTAACCATTACACCCCAGTGAGAGAATCCAAGACATTTCCTAAGGGGGGGGAAGGGGAAGGCTCAGATGGGAAGAATGCAGAAAGGGGGGTAGAGACACAAAACAGCTTTATTAAAAAGAAAAGGGGTGGGGGGAGGAACATGATCTGTAATTGTATCTCAGCTTGAAATAAAACTCCCAGGCCTGGGTAGGGAAAGAGCCCCCGGAGACGCTCGGGTGAGGGAAGCTGGGGGTGGAAGTGGGGAAGGTGGGTGCAGGCTGAGGGCGAGGGGGACATCAGAGGAGCTTGGAAGTGGGGGGTGGGAAGGGGTTTGGTCTCCTGCCACAAGGGGCGGCCTCCGCGCCCCCCCGCCCCGAGAAGTCCCTGCCCCTTGCTGGATGCAGGCCCCTCTGACTCGGGGACAGCAGAGCAGCTGAGCAAGGATTGACTCGCTTTGCGCCACTGGCTTATGTGTAAGTGCTTGGAAGAGGAGATCCGAAGGCGAGGGGAGATTCTTCATCAAATGCATTTTCATTCTTTAAAAAGCAAGGCCAAAAGCCTTCCCTGCTCGCTGCCATTTTCTCTGTGCCCCAGTGCACCCCACGTGCCCAGACCTGAGCCCAGGTCACTGACCCTGCAGGTCACCTGCCGCACGGGGGCTCCCAGGCCAGGCGGGAGGGAGCCTCCTCTGTGGCCTGATGCAGAGCACGGAGGATGTCCCTGGAAGGGGACCTTGGAAGAAAGCAAGGACGGCCTTTGGGCTATAGAAAGAGCACCCGCGTTGAAGTCTGATTCGAACCCCGGGCTGTCCTTGCCCAGCTGAGTTAACTGTGGCAAGTTGCTAAGCCTGTCTGAACTTGAAGTCTCCCTCTGGGTGTATGGGGGCTGGCACACTTTCTGCGAAGGGTCAGGAGGTCTATATCCCGGCAGCCCGTACAGTCCCAGTGGCAACTACTCAGCGTGATTTCTGTGGCCTGTGTGTGGCGATGGCCCTGCACAAACGAAGAGGCTGCATCCAGTACAACCTTACGAAAGCAGATCGCTGGCCCGCAGGCAGTGGTTTGCTTCCTGATGGTCTAGAAAATTGGAAGGAGGAAGCCCACCTTCTGGGGCTCCAGTGAGAAGGAGACGCGGTGGTGTGTGGTAGCATGATGCCGGGGTCCAAAACAGCTTGGCCGATTGGCGGGGCGACTGAGACGGTGAGATTTTTCTGCCCAACAATCTTTCTACCGACTTTCCATCATTTCACATCAGGCGCTGGCCAGACTCAGCAATTAAGTTGGTGGATAAGCCACTCACTGGTGGGAGTCTGAGGGGACAAGGGCCTGGGCACTGAGGGGCTGGGCTTTGCAAGGTGAATAGGAGTTTTCAGAGAGACAACGTTGAGGATAAAGGGAAAGAAATGACATTTCTGTTTGGGAGAATAGCGCGCGTGTAGACACAGAATCAGGAGGGTCTGGGGTGGGCTGTGGGTATGGAGAGGGGTGTTGAAGAGAAGGGAGAGGTAGCAAGGCAGATGTCAAACATCAGGCCTCTCCCCATACCCTACCTTGGGCGAGAACAGGAAGGATTATTTCAGGCTGAAGGGGTCGCTCATCAGAGGCCTGACAGACCCGAGGGCTTCTGAGCGCTCTCCGTTGAACTAGTCCTTTCCATTTATTCTCAATGCCTTACAGTCTCAGTGAGTGACTCTCCACTTTTTCGAGGCCAGGAGGCTGCGGGATATTCTGGTTAAAATGACCGACATTGGAGTCATACCGCATTTGTTTGCTGTGTGGTCTTCGGTAAATGTCTTCACCTCTCTGAGTCTCTATTTCCTCATCTGCAGAATGGGAGTTCTAATCTTACCCGCTGCTGGGAGATTAAATGGGAGGGTGAATGCAAGGCCTGGCACGTAGGAAGCACGGATAAGCAGAAGAACGCCCCTCACAGAGAACGACCAAAGGGGTTCAATGAGGATGGGAAGTTGGGGGCCTGGGTGGTGGCCTTGACCCTTCATTCCGCCGCAGGCCATGGTCTTCAAGCCCTTCGAAGGCATCTGGCCCCACTCCCTCGTCGTTAGATTGGGGAGGAGGGAAACTGTGCTGGTCATAGAACACCCACAATGGCTCTGCTGTCCCATACGGACTCCCCAGCCCCATCGTCCCGCCGAGGAAACTGAGGCCTAGTGAGGCTGTCACTGACTTCCTCAGAATCAGATGCCTCGTACAGTATCTGGCAGAGCTGGTCTCTGAAACTAAGCAGCGGGCGTTCCAAAGCCCAGGCTCTCTCTGGGCCACAGTGAGATGCCCTGCTAAGAACCCACCCACCCAACTGTCAAACCTGTCATCTTGGTAAGGTGCCCAAGGATCCTGCTCTGCTCAGAAGGGAGGAGGTTCTGGGAGGCCAGAATTGCCGGGCTAACACAAGGGCAAAAGCACTAATCTGAACAGCAGGCCAACACACCGCTGCCCCCCACCGCGCCCCCCAGCTCGCCTTCAGGCGCCTGCGCTTCCCTCCTGCCTGCAGACCCCTTTTCCTCCGTGCCCAGTGGTGCTGTGTGTGGGTCGAGCCCTCCCGGGCCAGCGCTGTGACTCCCCGTGGATTTCCCAAAGCAAGGCTTTGTGAACTCACCTTCGGGCGCACTGTACTCAAATTAAAGCATTAGTTAAAATACATAAAACACGCGCAGCGAAAGCAATGGAAACAGCGGAAATAGTATAATAACACATGTCATTACAGCAGATTAGGATGAAAAAGAGTTCTTGCATTATGCCCCAAAGGTTGGCAAACTGAGACTTCGTAAATATGTCAGGAAATGTACACACAAACGCACACGCACAGATATTTATATACGGAGTCTCAGAAAGCAGTGGCAACAGCTGAAGGGGGAGAATTATGTGCATTTCATGGATACGGCCGCGGTTTATACAGCACACACTCGGATCTACCAGGAGGAAGGGGCGGCCGAGCCAGGGCAGAGGGCCCCGGACTTTTCCATCGAGGGGTCTCTGCGAAGCGAAAAGCTATTTGTACAAGATCAGCTTCGCGACCGCCGCGTGCTCACCTCTCTGAGGTCTCCCTGGACTTTCACCTTGGTGGATGCGGCTCCTGCGCGGGTCCCACGTGACCCCACATTCTTGCTGCTAATGGGCTCACAGTCTGTTTTGCCATATGGGGGAAGGTAGGGTTTCTTCAAGGCTAGGTGCAAGCCTGCTTTTAGCTGCTGCTGCTCCCCCCGGGGTTGACTGTCTCTGGCACTTGGGCCACCATCCCTGTGTGCCCAGGATTGGGCCCAGAACACATCCTGGGAAACTCCACAGTCCCAGGTGAACTGGGATGGATCCCCTCCCCCTCGATCCCCCACAGTAAAGCCCCTATGGCTTTTCCAGACTGGGGTTTACCTCTGTTACGTTTTTCAGTTAACGATGGGCAAAGCCTTTGAAATCACTTCAAGTCATTCCTCAGACTCTCTTCTCCCGCTGGGTGCCAAAGGCAACGTGTAACTCGGGCAAGAAGAATTAGCAGAAAGATATGAATGGCGTGTATGTCACCAAAGGCCTACTGTCCACTGCCGATCAGCAAATTAGCCAATTGCTTCTAGGGTTGATCTTTCTGGCGGGTCTTCGCGTCTGTTTTATTTAACTGACGGCATCTGTCTCTGATAGCAGGGCGCTCCGAGTGATAAATTGCGTCCATATTTACTCTTCTTCCTAAAGCTAATTGTTGGGGGGGGGGGGGTTTAAATACCTTTTTGATGTGGTAAGAGCTCCCTGTGAGGTAAATAAACAGACTGTTAGGTTTAGCCTGGAAGCAGAAACGCAATCTCCTAATTTCTGGTCGTTAATGGACATTAACCTCTGGTCGTCCCTCTCTCTGTGCACCCCCTCACCCAGTAATCATTGTCATTACTTATAATAACATTTCACACTTGTGGGTCAGCTTGGCTTTCTAAGTGCTCTGGTCTCGCCTAATGAGTAGCTTTTGAATCTAAATAATGAAGTACTTGCCCTTCTCGGGTTTCCACATCTAGGGCAGAGAATGCTCTTCTCCTGACCTTTGGTTGGGCACGTGCTCGTGCAGGCACACGCATGCACACACACACACATTCAAGGGCACGGGCGCTCACACATGCATTTACATGCCACACACACCCCCACTGAGTTACCACCAGGCACGGATATCACTTGTCATTTCCTTGTCTTCAAGATGCAGTCGTCACGACAGCTACCATATTTTGAGCGCTTAAAATCTGCCCCGTTGCTATGCTCAAGGCACTTGGCGTGCATTTCCTTTCCAAAGCAACAGTGCGGAGTAGGCGATCAGCCCATTCTGCAGACTGGGAAACTGAGAGCCTAAGAGGTGCAGCGACTTTCTTACGGCCACACAGCTAATAAGGTAACAAAGCACTATTCCAACCCTTGACGGTCACCAACACCCACACCCTTAGCCACCACTGACCTGAATGCCCTTGCCCGCTCTGTCCTTGGGCACACCTGCGGAGAGAAGTGTACCGAGGAGCCTCTTCTGATGGGTAGCACTTTGCAGCCACCGACCTCTTTAAAGGGCCAGAAATGGCACTGGTCCCGGCATGACACGGGCCATCTAGACCTGGATCTACCATCTCCCCGACGACGTCTCCAGTCGCCTGCCTCCCCTTCCGGGTGGACACAGCGCTGCTTGCTCTCCCCAGCCAGGAAGAGGGAGAATGGCCCTGTAGTGTGTGTGACAGCGGCCGCCGCCAGGCCAGCGCCTCTGAGGGCTGGACGCCCAGGTTCCTGTCCCTTCCAGCCTTCAGGAGATGAGACCGTGGCAAACTCAGCATCCTCTCTGCTGGCAGCTTGAAGCTATTTGAGGCGTCAGACGTCCCCCGTTTGGTTTGGAGGCAAACGCCACTTGGCTATGGGAGGGGCCCCCTTTCAGCAAGTGCTGGAGCAGAATGCCAGAGACCAAAATTATATGCCTTCCCCTCACGGCTTAAAAAGCCGCCTTCAAGGGGGGTTTGCCCATGTATAATTCAAGAAGCGCCAGAGCTGGAAACTGCATCCTCGGATGGATTTTCCTTCCCAGGGAGGACCTTTGTCTCAAGCCACAATTGTTTAAAATTGCGGCGTCCCGTGCGTGGAAGGTAATGGCTCGGACCTCGCGTCCACGTGACACTTGTCAAGCCCTCCTCATCGAGGAGCCTGCAAGGGGACACATGGTGAAAAACCGCAGGGGCTTTGGTCTGCATCCAAAGTTCTCTATCTCTCGTTTTCTTTGTCCTTCCCTCAAGAACACAGGACACGAAGCAAACAGCAACTCGCCCCGCTGGAGTTTGCTGCTGGGCGTCTTCGAGGCTCTGAGGACATCGCGCTGTCGGAGATGGCCGCTTAGATGCACCAAGAGTCTCCAACAGCTGGCCTGAGCATGCATGTCACCCCCCCCCCCAAGGTAGTAGGGCAAGGACACCAGAGTCCTCTTGCTGACCGCTTGCTCCCTATTGACCTTGCAAGAGCTCGTGCTGCACCTAAAACAGATCGCTTCCATGACCGGTGGAGATCATCACCCAGGCGCTGGCAGCCTTCCAGACTATTTCATGCCCTGGGGTGTGGCAGGAGGGAAGACTCCAGAAGCCGGTGGATCAGGGTTCGAATCTCTGCCCTGCTACTCCCTGGGTGTGTGACCCTGAGCAAGTTGCTGAAACTCTCTGGGCCTTCTTTCCCTCATAGATAAACTAGAGCTGAGAGTGGCTGCCTTGTGATATTAGGAAGAGTCCAGGATTATGCACGTAAGTGCTTGCCCATAATGCTCAGGGCCAGCTGCTCTGCTGGGCCCAGCAAGCACAGTGCCTGCAGCCACGATGCGTCTAGGAGCCCACAAAAACATTTCGCTTCTTGCAATAAGCGAGACGCGTACCTTGATTGAGCCGGCGTAAAGGTGAATATCGCTGAGGCTGAATTGTTTTCATCTTTATAACCACACAATCATAAAATAGAATTTTTGGTATTTTTTATAGGGGAAAGGGCCCACTAAAGTCTTCCTGTGGCCCTGCTGATATGTGCTCAGCATACCATAACCATTTCCTATAAAACCTCACTGCCCTCTGTGGGTACTGTGAGCCCTGTTTTAGAGGCAAATTGCTTAGGGCTCAGGGAGTTTCAATGACTGTCAAGGCCGCACTCTGATAAGCCCTGTGCTTTTCTTGTTAAGGGCCCGCTTTAGATGGCAAGTCACCTTCATATAATAAGGGACAGATGTTAACCTGGTCCTGCTTCCTGTGGGGCTACAGGTCTTTGCCCAAACACCCCCATCCAGGGATTCGTCACAGCCATGGACTACCTGTGCTATACTCAGTAAATTTCCTTGTTAATGAACTTGGTTCTTTATTTATTGAAACTAATATATTTTAAAAGAAAAAGAAAAGAAAAATGTCATCTGTCTACCATAAATGGAAAGCTGGGATCACTTGCCATAACTTTTTAAATACACCTAAGTATTGAGGTGCCCAGGTGGCTCAAAATAAATAAATGAATAAATAAACAAACATGAAAATATGTATACACACACACACACACACACACACACACACACACACACAGCTAAGTGATAAAATTTAAAACATTCACATACGGACCACCTAAAAATCAGCTTGCATCAGAGCTGGGACCTAGTGAGACGAGTTAGTGTCAAGGTCATGCAAGTAAGTGTCAAGGACATGTGAGTGGAGGTCAAGGACATGAAAATGAGGGTCAAGGTCATTCAAGTGAGAGCAGGAGTCAGGTGAGTGAAGCTAAGATCCCTGTCTTTATTATAAATGTTGATATTTGTTCCTCATGGGTGTTTTCCATTAGTCTTATTTTTTTTTTAAATATTGCATTCCATATTTTATCTTGATGACTGACTCCTTTGGCGGCCACTTGAATTTGGGGCCAGAGGGGTCCCGGTCTGTGCTGCATACAGAAGGAGTGTGTCCCACGCTTTGAGTCCTAGGTCAGTGACTTCCCGGGTATCTTGGAGTAAAAGTCAGACCAAGCAAACCCTGAGTGGTACTGGGGAGATGCGGGTGGGGCGCGGAGACCAGTGTGGGCAGAAGTGGTTGGCAAATGGATTTGGAGAACTATTTTCAAGGCCGAATTAACTTGCAGGCCTGGGGGGACCATTAACTTCTGCTCTTAGACTCCCCTTAATGGACCGAATGCTCACTCCCCACCCGAGGTAAACTCCTACCTTCTTCCTCCCTCGGTCGCCCCAGGCCTGGTGTTTATAAAGCCATTTGCACTCCCCAGAGAAGGAGAATGTATTGTGATTGTTTCATCATTAAGTTAACGCTGCCACAACTCGGACACAGCACAGAAGTGTCCCCGTTCTGTTTTCTTGCTGACTCACGAGTGTCTGCTGTTCGTAAATACCGCCCAACACTATGAACAGGTGTAAGATCCAGCTGCATGGGCCCCGGCCGGGGCTGGAATGCAGAATTGCACCTTACGTTTAGGGGGTCTCCGGCTGCAGAGTTCCAAACATTTCACAGGGCCTTTCTAGCAAAGCTAATTAACTTCCTGCTCCCCCCGGGCACCGGTGTAGAGAGCAAGGCATAGGAATTATTGATGTGACCGAGTTTCCTAACAGCTGGTGGGTTGGGGTAGCCTTCTTGTGCTGATCTGAGGGGGCACTGGGACCTTGAACTACATACACATGCATAGGAGACCCCACGACAGGATATCATAAAACTTGGGGGGAGTTTTCTGAAATGTGCTATGAGATGCCGCTCTCCTTGAAGGGGGTCCCTTGAGACTGCGAGTAGCTAATATCACATGGTTGAGGTGTATTCTCAAAGCTAGTGCTTGGGGTGGACAGGACGCCTGAGAGAAGACAGGAAAGCTGGAGGGGGCAGAGGGAGATGCTCAAAAACATGCAGGGAATGTATTGAGAGTATAGTAGGCATTAGTGTAGCACATTCATTCATTGATTCAGCCAATATTTACTGAGTACCTGCCATGTGCCAAGGGATTCAGCAGTGAATGAGACAGACACACAAAATCTCTACCCTCATAGAGTTTCCAATCTAGTCGGGAGACAAACCATAAGCAATGAAACAACTCCTTATCTCACCCTTTAAGGTCTTTAAGGATCTGGCCCTGGCCTTGTCTCATCCCTCCCCTGGACCATCAAGCTCGAACCACTTGGCTTGCTGTCCATCTCTTGAATACACCAAACTTATTCCCACCCCGGGCCCTTTGCACATGCTGTTTCCACTGCCTGAAGCACATTTTCCTTGGGTTTTTGCGTGACCCTCTCTTTCTGAGTCTCAGATCTTGTCAGAAACATCACAGCCTGAGAGAGGCCTTCCCTGACCCCCCCTCCCCCCCCCCACTTCTAAAGTGCCCCTCCTTCTCTGTCACTTTTTACCCTGCTGCCTGGCTTTATTTTCTTCTCAAGCGCTTATCACCATCCTGGATAACTATTTGTTTCTTGGGTTCAGTGCCTTTCTTCTCTATTTAAATGTGAGCTCCTTGAAAGGAAAGCCCTTGTTTAGATTAAGGAGGCAAACAAAAAGTTAATAAGTGATTGGGATTTGTGACACAGTGAGTAGCCAGTTGAGACAGGTGTGGCCTGTTCAGCCGGGGGTTCATGGAAGTGCTCCCCGAAGGCTGAAGGACAAGGAGGAGCCAGCCTGGGGAGTGGTTAGGGGCTGGGGAGAAGGTGTCGGGCAGGGGGGCTGTGCACACAGGGGAGAACCCCGAGATGGACTGAGAATAGTTGGCATTTCTCAAGGAACTGAAGACACTGCTATGGATGGGTTTGTATCCTGGCTCTGCTGCCTCCCAGCTGTGTGACCTTTGGGAGGTTCACTTCACTCTCTGGGCCTTAATCTCCTCCTCCATAAAATGGTGATTAAAATGCCTTCCTTGAGCCATGTTTTAAAAATTATGTAAGCTGGGGGCGCCTGGGTGGCGCAGTTGGTTAAGTGTCCGACTTCGGCTCAGGTCACGATCTCCCAGTTCGTGAGTTCAAGCCCCACGTCGGGCTCTGTGCTGACAGTGCAGAGCCTGCATGGGACTCTTTGTCTCTCCCTCTAAATAAGTAAATAAATAAACAAACAAACAGACAAACATTAAAACACTATGAACGATAATACATACAGAGTTTAATATGTGGGAAGAGCCTAACTGGTGTTTATTTCTACCTCTCTTCTCTTCAAGAGGATGCCAGGAGACACGGCTGGCTGCCAGGGCTGGCCTTATTTAAGAGAGGACCCACTCCACCCCCACCCTTTTGCCCTTCTCTCCGTGTCTGCATCTTGAGCGCCCAGCCACCCGCATCACCCGCTTACACAGCCTGCCCGGCCCCCTTGGGTCCTTGTCTGCAATCCCGTCACTGACAGCTACCCGGACGAGGCCGCGCAGCACGTGCTGTACCTGCCCTGAGTGGGAACTGCACCCCCAGACCATCCAAGACCTGCATCCTCTCCATCATGCCAGACTGAGGCTTAGAGTCGTGAGCTTGTGGTTGTTCAGGTTCGAAGATGCCGCACCCTTCACGTTCAAGACCCAGGACGCAAGAGCGCTGACAAGCCCACTTGTTCGCTGAGATCCGGCCAGCAGGATACCAGTAACTCGGTTACCGAGCCTTGCCAGGAACTAGGTAGGCCGCTAAGTTCCTTACGGGCATGACCTGATTCTGCCCTCTCAGGAACCCAGGGAGGTGAGTATTGTATTCCCATTGTACAGATGAGCACATAAAGTTCCTGTATTTGGGGACTTTGAAATGAGGGATCCCTCTGCTAGTTCAGACAGCTTGGGAGCTGACCAGAGGGCTGGCCCCAGCACCAGGGTGAAAAGAATATGGGACGTAGCCAAATGGTCACCTCCAGGAGGCCAGTCAGTACACTGTGAAGGAGCCGGAATACCCCAGAAGCATGGGCCTGGGTCTGGGGGCAGCCAAATGCAAGAACATGGCACGGTGAAGCCAGACATGGCGTGGCAGACCTGAGATGGCCGCGGGTGACAGCGCAGGCAAGATCTGACTCCCTAGGCCAAGCCTCATGGGTCTGAGCGCAGTCCAAATTCCTTCACGGTATTCGGCCATAACTCCTTTAATTCCATTCAAGAACAGCAGCCCTTTGGTCAAACTGCCTGGACTTGACGCCCAGATCCATTACCTGTTAGCTTTGCAAGCTTGATCAAGTTGCTTAACCTCCCTGTGTCTCAATTTCCCCATCTACAAAATGTTACTGCAGTGATGATTATGTAAATTGTGCTTTTTAAGCCCCTTGAGCAACTATTCACTCTCCTCCTGACGTGTTCACACCTTATATTGGTTAGGAATCGTGCTTGCCTGCTGGTAATAGAGAACTGAAATAATAGTAGGGGTTTATTTTCTTCTCACTTAAAAAGAAGTCCAGGGCTGGTATGGTGTGGCCCGTCTTTATTTTGTTTGTTTCTCTGTTATTCTTTATGCATGGTTTCCATGATCAAGGTCACAAAATTGCTGCTGCAAACTCCAGCCATGAAGTCATCATTCCAAGCATGCAGAAATTGGAAGAGGGAGCCCCATTTTTTAAGGAGCTTTCCTGGAAGCTTCCCCTAACTGCTTCCCACATACTATTGATCAGAAATGGCTTGGCAACAAAGGAAGGTGGAAAGTGTAGTGTTTTCAGCTGGTCTATTACCACTTCTAGCAAAAGTCAAAGTTTAGTTGCTAAGGTAAAGGAGGTCTAGATATTGAGCAGGCCACCGCAGAATCTACCTCTTTTTATCCATGATATTTTTTTGTGTGCTTGCTATATCCCCTCTCTATTAAAATCATACTGGTCCTTTGAAGCTTAGCTCAAATGCTACCACTTTCTCTGCAGTCTTACGGAGAATTGTCTGTTGGACACGCATCCCTTTCTACCTGCATTGCTCAATACGATAGCCACGTGTGGCCACCAAGCACTGTAGTGAGGCTGAATTTTTCATGTTTTTAAACTTGAATTAATTTAGATTAAAATTTTAAACACCTAATACTGCATTCAGTTATTGGAAGACTTTACGCATGTGTGGAATAACTTGGGTATGTGAATCTAATTTTTCAACAGTAAATTTTATGAAATCTAAATACAGATCAAGTATTTAACGAAAATTTAGCATCTGAATATCTGAATTAGGCTGGGCTGAGCTGAGTTACACAGATTTCAAAAGATGTAGCCCCCCCCCCAAAAAAAAGAATGTACACTATCTCATTAATTTCATATTGATTACATGTTGAAATGATAATATTTGGGGTATATTGGGATAAATTTAAAAAATCTTATTAGACTTAATTTCATGGGTTGCTTTTTACCTTTTTGATATGGCCATTAGGAAATATTTAGTTACTGGGGCGCCTGGGTGGCTCAGTTGATTAAGCATCTGACTCTTGGTTTCAGCTCAGGTCATGATCTCACGGTTTCATGGGTCTGAGCCCTGCGTCAGGCTCTGTGTGGGAAGCACCGAGCCTCCTTGGGATTCTCTCTCTTTCCCTCTGCCCCTCCCCTGCTCACGCTGTCTCTGTCTCTCTCAAAAGAAATAAAAACTTAAAAAAAAAGAAAAATGTCAGTTACATACGTGACTCACAGTATATTTCTGTCACACATCCCTATTTTCTCCCTTCAGTGTTCCAGTTGATGTTAATATACATGTTTTTTTTAATTTAAAAAATGTTTAATACTTATAGATTCACAGGAAGTTAAAAAAAAAAAAGGCGATCTCATATACCCTTCACCCGGTTTTCCCCAATGGAAACATCTTGCACAATTTTAGCACAGTATCCAAACCAGAAACTGGCATTGATATAATTAATTGACTGATTATTCATATTTAGCCTATTTGGGTTTGCTCACTTGAGTGCGTGTGTGTAATTCTGTGAGGTTTTTCCACGTGTAGATTTGTGGATCACTGTTGCAGTCAGGACTCAGAACGGGTCCAATGCCAAAGGACTCCCTCCCGCTGCCCAGACACAACAAGCCCCCCACCCGCCCCAGTCCCTGGCAATCACTAATCTATTCTCCGTTTGTTATTTTGAAAATTTTATGTAAATGAAATCATACAGCATTCAAACTTTTGCAAGTGGCCTTTTTTCATTCACTTAGCCTAATGCCCTTGAGATGCCCCTGAGCTGTTTTATGTATCCAAGTGCATTCTTCCTGTGGCTGTGCAGTATTTCGTGATATGGGTATACCACAGCTGTTTTTTAGGGGTTGTTGCTTTGTTTTGTTTGTTTTTTTGTGGGTTCTTTTGCTTTTACTCACCCCCCGATTGAGGGGCAGTTAGGTTGTCTCTAGTTTTTGGTAATCAAAAAAAAGCCACTATAAATATTCACATTCAGATTTTTGTATGAACATGGGTTTTTATTTCCCTGGGCTAAAGTCCCATGATTACAATTGTGCGCTCCGTGTTTTACTATAACGCCATTTCTCTAGATCATCTCTGTTGCAGTAGGCAGCCCGCTAAGGAGAAGAACTCGGCTCAGAAGAAACACCAGGATTTGTATCTTGGTTCTATCGCATAGAGTGGGTACTGCTCAGTTCACTCCTCTGTCATAAAACGGGTGTGTTTAACATAATTGGCAGGATTCGTGAGCTGAGAGATAAGCGTGTGCTCTGAGGACACCTGCACTGGGGCTCTGTGAAGTCAGGTTTCTTCCCCTGCGTCCGTGGTGGTTCCTAGCACGGTGCCTAGAACATGGAAGGTGTCGGATCAAGGAAGGAATCCGGGGGTAGGAGGTGGGCCGGGCCAAGCACATAGTCTGGCTGGAGTTTCAGAGCAGGGGCCAGGCTCACAGACTCCGCACACCGCCGGGCTCTGGCCTAGAATTGAGGCCACCTGCTCTGGCTGGACTGGAAGCCTTTCTCGGAGTGGCAGGTGGCAGGTGTGTGCGGCTCGCTCGGCAGGTGCTTGTGGCTGGCAGTGTCAACAGTGGCTCTGAGTCGCTGGCCACAACTGCAGGGAAGGCCTTCTGAGCCCTCCCCTCTCCGCGGTGACCACTTTGCACCGGAGGTCAGGAGAAGAGAGCCCGTCTCTTCTACAGTAGGTTGTCTAGAATTAGCTTATGGCCGTTACTTACTGAGCATTTACTATGCACCAGATGCTGTGCGTAAGCCTCCACACAACCTTACGAGGGAGGGATTTTCGTTGTCCCCGTATTACAAATGAGAGAAGTGAGGGTCCAAGAGATATTAGTTGCCTACCTTCATGTGACCTGAATCCTCTTTATTTGAGCTCTGTACTGTGAACTACACCAGAATAGTGGTGTAATATAATCTTCCCAATCTGTCACCTATAAGCCATCACACTAGTCACAGCAACCCTCTCCCTCCCCCACCTATCAAACAGAAGAACCGGTAAGAAACGACACAGGGAAGGGACCAGTGTAGCCGTAAACCCATCCTTGAGATGAAGGTTTGCCCGGTGGTTGGAGGTACAGGTGAGGACTCTTACTGAGTTAACAGAAACTCAACTCAATCTGACTTACATAAAAAGGAAAATATATTGGCTCCATTGACTAAAATGTACAGACAGCTTAGGGGCGCCTGGGGGGCTCAGTCAGTTTAAACTCTTGATTTTGGCTCAGGTTGTGATCTCGTAGTTCATGGGATTGAGCCCCAATGCTGTCAGCCCCGAGCCAGCTTGGGATTCTCTCTAACCTCTCTCTATGCCCCCTCCCACTTGCACACAAACTCTCTCTTCTCTCAAAACAAATTAATAAACTTAAAAAAAAAAAAGTACAGGTAGCTAGTTTCAAGCATGGCTGGATCCATATGCTTGATCAATGCTTGAACAACATCGCCAGAAATCTGTCTCTCTCTTTCAGCTCTTTTGGTTCAGCAAAGGGGTCGGGGCGTGGGGAGGGGGTGGTCTTGACTTCATTGTTGAATAGCCTCTTTCTTTGTAGGGGCAAAGATGGTCACCATTGGCTTCAAGATCCTAATGAGAGAAGACAGCACCTAGTCTCAAAGCGTTCCCATCAAAGTCCCAGGATTGACCATGACTCTCCGTGTACTTGATCCAGTCACTGTGTATCCAGGAGAATGGAACTTGCCGCCATCCGCCAGGCCTGGGACATGTGCTCGCCTCTAAAGCTGCGCGGGCAGAAGATCCCCCTCCTTCCAAACAAAGACCATGAAGGTAGGTTGATTCTCCAAAGTAAAAGCAGGGATGGTATTTTCAAAAGTGAAACAGTATCTGGGCAAACCAAACAAACAAGGCTGAGAATACCACCCCTTCCACCCTCCCCCCCCCCCCACAAATAGTTTCTTCTGTGTGACTCTGTCCATGCCAATGTGGGGACTGGGGATCCCCTGCTGTGAGGTATTGCAAAAATTTTCAGTAGCTTTAGGAGACCAAATAGGCAGTGTCATACTTGCCGCCAGACATTCCAAGGGCGATTGTTTGGGAAAGACCAGCTTTCTGGGTGAGTGAGGCTTGGAGTTACTTTGTTATCTCTCTATACACTTCCTCTCTTCTGTTCAACAGACTTCAACCTTTCGGAGGTATTGCATTTGGGGGCCTCACGTTGAGGGGGGCGATTGTCAGAAGCTCACAAATCAGAGGACTTGAGTCTGTCTTTGCCTTGAGCCTGAAAGAGAAGCAGGGAAAAGTCGGGACGCCCCCACAGCCTCGTATGCCTCCCTTATCTTTAGGGTCCAGATTACAGCCAAAGACTTCCACCAGCTGAGTCACAGAGCTTGGGCCGGCCTGGAGCTGCCCGGAAACCACTAAGTTGAAGAGGTCAGGTCCCTACAGCTCATTTGGAATTCACAACTTCCCCCTCCCTCATCCCCACCTCCCTGTCATTTTTGTCCCGAACACCCTAAGTAAAGGGACAGAGCCGCCACACAGAACAAAACGCTCCTGGGCCCTGAGCCCTTCAGCTCTGACTGTACATGAACACTTTTCCTCCCCCTAATAAAGGAAATGCAAGTAATAAAAGCTCTTCAACTTGTCCAAGAAACACTCCGACAGCACTTCTGGCCGCGTTTGGGCTGGGCCTTTGTGACGTCACACCAGCAACCGGCCAATGGGAAAGTGGTTCCGACTTTCTAATCTGCATATTGCGGCGCGTGTGGTTCAAATTTCAGGGCCGTCCGAGTGGTGGTGGTTTCTTTAAATTCAAGGTTACCCGCGGCAGGCAGAGGACAAACTGTGCTTCTAGCCTTCCAGCCCGGCTGAGATTTAAGGATTGGGATGGGGGTGGTCAGTCCCTTTTAGGAAAGAGGCCACGTGGAGGTTATGAAGTCCAGGGGGGCGTGGAAGGATAAAATGTGGACAATCCTAGCGGCAGGAGTTGGCTTGGTGACCCCAGCTTTCCTATCTTGACCCCGCCAACCTCCCCCTGCATTTCCCAAGTGATTTAATTATCTGCCCTTTATCTCAAACATCGTCAGCCCTGAAATTTGGGTGCGGAGAAGCCAGACAGACACAGGTTACTTGAATTATTTGGGTTGATTTTTATCTTGTAGTCTGGTAGTAGTTCGCGCATGTGAATTGAGCATGCACACGTTTGCACCACAACTGCATAATTCCAGATCATCACATTAACAAGGGGGAAGCAATTGAGTACTTGCTGCTTTCTCTGAAGCTCAGTTTTCTGAGAATGTCCTATTATTTTTTAGCTGTCTGGAGGCGGGCTTGTAAAATGGAAGGAATTTGTAGCAACCAGTGGTAAGAAAAATGTAAGGAGATGGTGATATTAAAATATAGTCAGATTCCGCTTAACTAAGTTAGCATTTGATTTGGGTTTGGTGTTGGGGCGCCTGGGTAGCTCCGTCGGTTAAGGGATCAGCTTTGGCTCAGGTGATGAGTCAGAGAGTTTGAGCCCCACATGGGGCTCACTGCTGTCAGCACAGAGCCTGCTTTCCATCCTTTGCCCCCCTCTCTTTGCCCCTTCCCCGCTCTGTCTCTCCATCTCAAAAATAAACATTAAATTTTTTTTTAAAAACTGGGGTTTGGTGTAAAAACCTTCTCTTTACCTTGGCAGTATTGATAAACATGGCATCTATTAGCCCTCTGGTTCTGAACACCCAAGGTTTTGATTCAACAGGTCTGAGCAGAAGTAAAGAAAAAGAAAAAAAAATTTTTTTTAATGTTTAGGTTGAGTGCTGGACTCTTGGTTTCAGCTCAGGTCATAATCTCCCAGTTCATGAGTTCGAGCTGACAGGGCAGAGCCTGCTTGGGATTCTCTCTCTCCTTCACTCTTTGTTCTGCCCTCGCTTTTCTGTCTCTCAATCAAAATAAATAGGTAAACTTAAAAAAAATGTTAATGTTTATTTTTGCAAGAGCGAGCAGAGGTTGGGCAGAGAGAGGGAAACAGGATCCCAAGCAGGCTCTGGGCTGACAGCAGAGAGCCTGACACGGAGCTCGAACTCACGAACCGGGAGATCATGACCTGAGCTGAAGTTGGACGCCTAACTGGACTGAGCCACCCAGGCGCCCCCAAAATAAAATAAATTTTAACAAGTGTTCCAAGCGTTTCTGCCAGAAGAGGGCTACCCTTGCGAGGCTCTGCTTTGATTTTTAAATATTTACCCCATGGTCTCCACAAACCATTGGAATATCTCAGCAACTGGAATATTTTAGCATGCAAACTTTATCTCTTTGGTTACCTCCCATACCCAAAGGCAGTGCAGGAAGCCCTATTCCAGACTTCCACTGATTGAACTTGATATTGGAGCCACTGTAACTATACAGAGAGGTGGGGCAACCGTGATAATGTGACTTGAGGACTCAGTGCTGGCTTTGACTTCCCCAGGTCTTCTGCTCCCAGCCAATGGGAGCACAGCAGTAATAATACACCTAGGAGCCCACCAAACCTTCCTTAGACTGCACGGTGATCTAGGATGCTCTCACAAAACCTTCCTTCCTCTCCTCACTAAGAGTCTCATGATGGTCCTCCTAACCTTGCCTTGACTCTCTCATTTTTCTTCTCACACAGACCTTTCCCCTAACAAAATCCTTCTAAGTCCCATTTGTGCCTCTGGTTCTAGGGATATCAAGACTAACACAAAAGGATTTGACATAGAAATTAATTGGTTAGGGGCATCTGGGTGGCTCAGTCAGTTAAGTGTCCAGACTCTTGATTTTGGCTCAGTTTCGTGAGTTTGAGCTCTACTTTGGGCTCTGCACGGACAGCATGAAGCCTTCTCAGTTAGTTAAGTGTCCGACTTCAGCTCAGGTCATGATCTCACAGCTCGTGGGTTTGAGCCCCGCGTTGGGCTCTGTGCTGACAGCTCAGAGCCTAGAGCCTGCTTTAGATTCTGTGTCTCCCTCTCTCTCTCTCTCTCTGTCCCTTCCCCACTCACTCCCTGTCTCTCTCTCCTTCAAAAATAAATACACATTAAAAAAAATTGAAAAGAAAAAAGAAAGAAAGCAGACAGAGCATATGATGTGGGAGAAGCCCAAATCTCGACACAGAGACCAAGAGTAAAGAGACCTTCTTGAGGACTCCAGTCACCATATGCATAAAACAATTACGTCCCATTATTCACTGAGCCTTACCTGTCCCTTTGAGTAGACCCTCCACCACTTCCCAGCACTACTTCCTTCACTATTAGACTTTTTTTCTAGGTAATTAAATAATTTCTTTCCAAGTAAATTCTATCACTTGAGTCACTTACCCTTAGATTTTCTCTCCTCACCCAGTTCGAATTAGTGAATTCAGATTTCCAGATGCCATGCTGTATTAGCTAAGAAGGTATATATGGGGGCAGAGGGAAAAAGAAACTTTACTTTTTGAGGTTCATTTTGCTCCTGACTCTAAGATACTGTCTTACTACGTGACGCCTATACTGCAGGCGTCTCCTGGTGGCTTCCTGCCTCGTGGACACCAGAGTTCAGCGTCCTTCTAATTCTTATTTAGGATCAGATCATTCTTCAAAAGCCCTTATCCCCATTATCTTGGGGGCAGGACTGGCAGCAGTCGTGTTTTCGGTAATCTGGCAAATTCCTTCCTTGGGGCAGAGACAAGACCATGTCCACTGGGGAGCCTAGCCCCGGTTCCACTCTCCTGGGTTGGGGTTACCCGCGGTCAGCCGTGGTTTGGAAACAGCTGGTCCTCCTGAGTATGGTCAGAAGATCAATAGCAGCCTCGCGGCTGTCGCAATGCCTACGTCACCTTACTCCGGCTCATCGTGTAGGCATTTTATCATCTCACATCATCACAAGAGCAAGGGTGAGTTCAGTACAGTAAGATATTTTGAGAGAAAGAGAGACCGCATTCACGTAGCTTTGATGACAGGTCATTATCATTGTGTGTATTATCGGTTATTGTTGTTCATCTCTTACTGTGCCTGATTTTATAAAGTAGATTGTATCATAGGTATGTATGCACAGGAAGAGAGACATGCTGTATACAGGGTCTGGTACTATCCGTGGCTTCTGGCATCCGCTGGGGGTCTTGGAACAAATCCCTGACAGATAAGGGCGACTGCCCAACTCCTTAAAAGAGGGCTGGTTTGATCAAGTCTTCCTCTGTATGGAGAGTGCCTGGATGGCCCTCCGGAGCCTGGCCATCAAGGCGACTGATGGCATTCATAGTTGCTGAAGGCAGAGGGCAGCCCTCTGGGGCATCAGTGCTTCCCCTCAAAGGCAAAAGTGGGTCTGGTTTCCAGGGCAGAGGACTTGGGGTCAGCGATTCCTTGAGGTTTCCCTTTGGAACCCATTTGGCGTCTGGCAGCATTTCTTCTCCTCCATTCTGGTTCTGACTGTTCTTTGTTGGGGGGGGGGTGCCCTGATGGTTCACAGAGCACTCATACTTCTGGTCTGGCTCTTAACACAAGGCATTGCCTGTTTACATAAATGTCTCTCTGCAGCGTTTTAGTGTAAAGACTATATCTCTAGGCTACCATTAAATCCCTAGCGTCTGGCACATTGCCTGCCACGTAGTAGGTATTTGATAAATGTTGGATGAATAAAAGCTGCCCAGAGAGATCAGAGGAGGCTACTGTTACATGATCTGGTAGAGACATCCTTCTCTAGATCCTGGGGCCAGATGGACCCAGGAGAGAAAAGGAGATAAGATGCTGGGGACCTGCGGTCCTGGATTTGGCCAAGTGTTAACCTGTAGCTGCCAAGGGCGATGCCATCAAAGGGATTGGCGTGAACCTTCATTGAGGAGGGAAGGCAGAGCTCAGTGACACGACTGTGGGTGAGGAAGTCAAGTGCGACTCATTGTTCAGGAGGGAACCATAAGATCACAGCCGATGGTGTGGCATCATGAATTGATCTGGGGGTTAGTGTAGGTGTTGGAGCCTATATTATTTATACATTTTTTAAAAATGTTTAACACTTATTTATTTTTGAGAGACAGAGAGAGGCAGAGCATGAGCAGGGAGGGACAGAGAGAGAGGGAGACACAGAATCCAAAGCAGGCTCTGGGCTCTGAGCTGTTCGTCAGCACAGAGCATGACTCGGGGCTCAAACTCACAAACCATGAGATCGTGACCTGAGCCGAAGTCGGATGCTCAGCTGACTGAGCCACCCAGGTGCCCCACCTGGAAGATATTAGGAACAAAAGTCAACCTGGCTGGGTCAAGGCAAATGGGTCCGGATGAAGGTTGTAAGTGAGCTGAGAGTGTCAATGGCTCATTTGTACTGGGCACCGGCCATGCGGCTAAGATGAGACCTGCCAGCTTAAAGGTACGTGGCCAGGACAGGCCCCATCAAATGTCTAAACATTGGAACAAGCCCAGGATACAGACATCCCAAGCCCAGGCACACAGGGCCAGGAATCTCCAGCCAGTTTGGGGACCTGGGATCCCTTTCAGGGGAAAGAGCCTATTACCCAAGATCCAAGTAAACCCCAGGCCCAGCCAAACAGAACGGCCAACCGGTAGAGATCTAGGCAGATGGATGGCTCAAAAGTAAATAATACATAGCAATTATTCCTGTAGAACCGAGATTTGTGACTGGGAACCCACTGTGTGTAGAGTGCATCCACCTATCCGTGCATCTAACCATCCAACTGTCCAATCCTTCATCCATTCATTCTTTTATATAGTGGGTGACACGGATAACTCAGTATCCCAGTATCTGGTATGCTAACCTGGAAACCTAGTCCTTGGCACTGAGGTCCTGACGTCTGTGCAGGGCCAGTTATAATCTCATTGTTGCATCTTTGAAGCTACGGACTACCTTGTAACTCTCAAAACAGTGACAGAGTGGGTCAGAAAATCTTGGGCAAGACCGAGCCAGTAGATAGGGTTTTAAGGAAGCCCAGTTTCCATGAATTGGCTAAAGCAGACGCAGGACACCAGGCACACAAGCACACACACTTCCCAGGCCTCAAATATCTGTCTAGTTGACCTTCCTGATATAGACAACTCTTGACTGCCAATATATGGATTATCTACCTAATGATCCCAACACCTAGCAAACTTCCCCCCACCATCACTCAATCTGTGCAAAGTAATTTCTGTGTTAGCCAAAGAAGAACATAATTAGGAAGGTAAATTTACAGATTTCAAATTACATAACGCATTCCAAAGTCAAATAGAAATTATTATGGATTAGCACAGATAGTGATGGGGTGGAATTGGTGGGACTCGATCATTCATGCATTCAGGTCCTCGCTCAGCATATGTTTGTACACGGGCAGGGGCGGGGGAGAAGGGGCTGTAGCCCCTTGGGGTTTTAAGCCTTCTGCCTTATCAGCTTTCGACCTTATTCTGAGCGGCAAGTGAATGAAGGGAGAAGGTTGTAAAATTAACCTCATGGGAGATAACCAGAGAGACAAGATGCTAAAACCTGTTGAGGAAGCAGAGGGGGCAGGGCATGTAGCCTGAGGAGAACCCAAAGATCCAGTCGGGTGTCAGCGGGTGGAGCTCTTCTCGTCCCTGATGGAGACCTGTTCATCTGGCCCTGATGTGCCCCAGCCTTCCAGGTTCGATGGAGGTACTTCCTCCTCGTCCAACTAACCTGTGGCTGAGTTTCTGGCTTAGCAAAAGGGGGCTCGGCTCTCTTGCATTCTGCTCCTGGCCTCCCTGCCAGGACCGGAATTCGAAATTGCCGAGCCTACCTGCTAATCTGACTCTGGACCCCAGACACCCATGACTTGGTGCTTAGGTTGGGTGCTCTTGGCTTTGAACAAAAGCCTATCTATGATCAGCCCTGCTCAATCAGCCAGGATTACCTCTGGTAGCCGTCTGTGACCAAAACCATTACCATGGCTAAACACACAAGGGCCCACTTTGTCACCAAATTAAAATGATGGTGTTGGTTGAGTGGCTCAGTCATGTCAGCACTACTATCTCTGAGAGTCTTTTGACTACTTGCTCATGATCATACCATGGCTGCCACAGCTCCAGCCATCACTATCCCAAGTCAAGGCAAGAAGATGAAGGCAGAGGCAATACCAGCCGTGACCTCATCTGTCAAGAAAGCAAAAGCCTTCTGCTCAGGTCTCATCGTCCAAAAATGGGTCACACGACCAGACTGGCTTAGGCCCTTCATGATCCAACCTTGGAGACTGGCACATTGCTACCCCCAATGAAATTGCGCGTATTAAGAAGGAATGGGTAGTGGGTAAATTTCCACCAGGCGCTACACAACTGTCAAAGCTGCTAAAAGGCAGGAGTCAGATTCCTGTCCTAGAGAAATTCATTAATAAACATATGAACCCATTACTGGGGGCTTTAGGTGAGACGAAGACTTTGATTGGGCCGGTGGGGAACAAGCAGGAGGGAGTGCTTGGCAAGGATAAGTAACCATGACAATCTCTAGCTTTTACTGGCTTCCGAATGTTTTGGGTATCTTGTTTCGTTTTACCCTGAAAATACCCCCTGGGAGACTGTCTTCATCATCTACCTTGTTTGGATGCAGAAACTTGGAGCACACACCGCTTCGGCGACTCGCTCTGCCTCCCACAGCAGCCAAGGCTCATGTCCTCCAGGTGCACGCCCTGTGGGTTGATGAAACAAGCTGAGGGGCCTAGCAAGCCTTTGAACTATGTTTCAGCGCGGCTGCTGGTGTAACAGTTCACCAAAAACACCGCAAGAGCCGCGTGCACTTTTCTCTTGTTTGGAACGCGAATGTCTGAACCCCCTTTGCATCTGGGCCACCGCTAGTTATTTTTCAAAAGCCTCTCATACTCTTCCTCCTCCAGGAAGCCTCTGAGGTTGAACCTTTAGCCCAAAGTGATCTTTCCTGAGTTCCCTGCATCATGGGCCTGATACCCGCCTCGACTTTATTGAGCTCCTTAAGGACAGGAACCATGCTGCTCTTATCTAGAATAGTACCTGGAGCTGAGATATTAAGTGACATACTTTTGATGAGTCTATTATTTTTTTTCCCCTTCACTTAAAAAAATGTCAGGGGCGGGGCGCCTGGGTGGCTCAGTCGGTTAAGCATCTGACTTCGGCTCAGGTCATGATCTCACAGTTCGTGGGTTTGAGCCCCACGTCAGGCTCTGTGCTGACAGCTCAGAACGTGGAGCCTGTCTTCAGATTCTGTATCTCCCTCTTTCTCTGACCCTCCCCTGCTCATTCTGTCTCTCTCTCTCTCTGTCTCAAAAATAAAAAAAAAATTAAAAAAAATGTCAGGGGCACCTAGGTGGCTCAGTTTAGCATCCGACTCTTGATTTTGGCTCAGGTCATGATCTCACAGTTTGTGAGATCGAGCCTTGTGTCGGGATCCACGCTGATAGTGTGGAGCCTGCTTGGGATTCTCTCTCCCCTTCTCTCTCTGCCCTTCCCCCCCAAAAAATAAATAAACAGTAAAAAATAAAAAATGTCAATGCCTTCAATGCCTGCAGAAGAATCCTAATTACTTAACCCGGCACAGAAGCCCCTCGCTGTGGAATGAATGAAGGAGTGAATGAATGACGGCGGTCATGAACCATTTTGGAATGGCCAGACGTTTGCTGCGCTTGGGGAGGTGAAGTTTGGGCCTCGGCCAGTCCGTACCGCTGGGAATAAGGACATGCCTGCAAATACTAGGGTATTTAACACATCCGCTGAAATGATACTAACAGCTATCGACCAAGACCCGTCTTGGGTCAGGCACCAAGCCAGGTCCTTCACACGCTGTGTTTCATTTAAGCCTCCCAACGAGCCTGTGACGGGGGCACCCTGAGTCCTTTCTCTTTCGGCGATCTGACGCGACAGATGGAGGTGGAGGAACTGGGGGGCCAGAAAGACTTGGAAGGGGAGGGCCGGGGAGGGGGGGTCTTCCAGGGGGAGGGGGCGTGGAAACGGGAAGCCTAAGGCGGGGGGCGTGGCTCCTCGGTGGGAACAGGTGGGTGAAACAGGAGCCCAGTGGGTGGAAATTTCAGGAGAACTGGGGTGGGTGCAGAGGCGGAGCCCACACGGGCTTTCAGGCACTTAGGAGCCACTGGCTGTGCAATATTTGTTTTTATTTCCCCCGCATGGTTAATTATTGAAGCCAGCGTGTGATAAGGCCGCGGCCCTCCCGCCCGGAGAGCCAGGGTTATCTGCCGTTTTACAGCCCCCGTCACGCAGTAATGAAGCAGATAAGCCGTTCGGTGGTGGCTGCTTGGACCGTCATTAACAACCCTGCAGAGAAGTAGTCCCTCAAGATGTGGCACTAACCGAGGCAGAGAGAGACGGAGGCGCAACGAGAACAGAGTGGGGATCAGGCTGGCCTAACAGCCCCAGGGCGTCGGGACCTCAGCCCTCCCGCTTCTGACTAGCCCCCCCCCCCCCCCCCCCCCCCCCCCCCCCCCCCCCCCCCCNGCCCCCCCCCCCCCCCCCCGCACAAAGGGAGACTTCTCTGTTCTAGGACCCAGCCTGCGACTCCTCAGCATAACCCCAAGTGGCAGGTGTCAGCCCATCTTCTGTCAGAGGAAACAGGTTCGCGGAGGCCAGCTGCCGCCTCTTAAGCTCAAACTATTGCCTGTCGGGTTCTGTGTCATTCTGTGTCAAGAATTTCCCCTTTTTTTTTTTAAAGGTATTTTCTTTACTTATTAATTAATTAATTTATTTGAGAGACAGAGGCTAGTGGGGGAAAGGGGCAGAGAGAGAGGGAAAGAGAGAGAATCGTAAGCAGACTCCATGCTCAGCGTGGAGCCCGATGCCGGGCTCCATCCCACGACCCTGGCATCGTGACCTGAGTCAAAATTAAGAGTCAGACTCTTTTTTTTTAAAATTTTCTTAATGTTTAT
The DNA here is from genome assembly GCF_003009895.1 of Hyaena hyaena. Lineage (NCBI taxonomy): Eukaryota > Metazoa > Chordata > Mammalia > Carnivora > Hyaenidae > Hyaena > Hyaena hyaena. Next base: position 9,510,166 of record NW_024080632.1, on the reverse strand, counting down.
TTTTGAGCGAGAGAGACAGAGCACGAGCAGGAGAGGGGCAGAGAGAGAGGGAGACACAGAATTGGAAGAAGGCTTCAGGCTCTGAGCTGTCAGCACAGAGCCTGATGGGGGGCTTGAACCCATGAACCAGGGGATCATGACTTGAGCCGAAGTCAGATGCTTAACTGACTGAGCCACGCTGGTGCCCCAATTTCCTTGGTTTTAACTCAGGACTTGGCCAAGTTGGCACCTCCACTTGTTTTATGTCACCTGTGAGCTAAGAATGTTTTACACACCTATATGTGGTTGGGAGAAAATCGAAATGATATTTTGTGACATGTGAAAATTACATAAAATTCAGTATCTATAAGTTTTTAAACAGCTTCGTTGGAATATAATTAATATCAGGATCTTTTGAAAGTGTACAATTCAATGCTTTTTAAATACAATACTCCCTTAAATACAAGGCAGTGTCAAAAAAACTCAATATCAAGGTAAGTAACGTTTTAATATGATTTTTTAAAAAATATTTTTATTTCTAGGAGAGAGAGAGAGACAGCGTGAGCAGGGGAGGGTCACAGAGAGAGGGAGTCACAGGCTCTGAAACAGGCTCCAGGCTCTGAGCTGGCAGTCAGCACAGAGCCCGACATGGGGCTCGAACCCACGAACCGTGAGATCATGACCTAAGCGAAAGTCGGACGCTTAACCGACTAAGCCACCCAGGTGCCCCAATATGATTTTTTAAATAAAAATTAATGCACCCCCCCAAATCCATGGTAAACAAACTATCAACATTTTAAATTAAAGCAGGTCAGTAACAGTGCCATGCCCAACAGTCTATATTGGGCCCTGCAACCAAAAACAAAAACAAAAACAAAAAAAAACCAAACAACAACAAAACTCATTCTGATTCTATAAATTTAAAAATTAAAAATTTAGTATTTGTTCATTATGGAGTTTCCCATTAATTTTAATGCTTTTAAAAATAAGACATTGAAATACTTGCTGTGATTAAAAAAGGAAAAAAGAAAAGAATAAAATATTTACTGTGGTTACTGAATTTTTTGATGTCACCTTAGATTTTGACCCCAACGCAAGTGGCTCACACACCTCGCCCTAATCTCAGGCCTTTGTGTGAGAGCCCCAGTCTAGAGGGAGTAGCACTCAAGGTGGAGGCAGGGCATCAAGGCAGGCCTGCAGCTGGAAGGGGACAATTTTGCTCAGAGTCCTAGAACTAAGGTCACAGTTGTAAACGGCAAAATTTTCTTGCATATTGTAAAAACACTCGAACAGCATAAACAAAGATTTTACGAAAATACTTTGTTTCTGATTCTAAAAATAATAGAGGCGCCTGGGTGACTCGCTCAGTTAAGAGTCCAACTTCAGCTCAGGTTACAATCTGACAGTTTGTCAGATGGAGACTCGCGTCCGGCTGTGCCCTGAGGCGAGGTGTCTGCTTGGAATTCTCTCTCTCTCTCTCTCTCTCTCTCTGTCCCTCCTCTGCTCACTTGATCTTGCATTCTCTCTAAGTAAATAAATATGCATGAAAAACATTTTGTAATATAAATAAATAAAAACAATAAAGGGTTCTTGCAAAAACAAACAAAAGCAAAACCCCACAGAAACCTTCAAACAGGACAAAGAAAAGAAAGTTCACCCCAAATGCCATGCCCCAGAGATAAGCACTGTAAGTAAGCATGTTCAGGGTCCCCTCCTTCCTTCCAGATTAGTCTCCACATATTTACAGAGAGGCATCCGTATTCAGTTTGCGTAGATGACATCACACCATGCATGCTGTTCTGCGATGTGCCTTTTTGCCTGACAATATCTCCTGAACATCCTTTCATCTCCCGGAACGCAGGCCCCTGGTGTCATTTTTAAGGCTGCATAGTAGTCTGTCATCAGACACAGCCCGTGTGCCCCAAACCTCTCAAGTCACCAGCACGTGGCTGCTTCTTTTCAGAAAAAGAAATCCTTTCCACGTACTACCCAATGTAGGTTTCCGTGTTTTGCCTCCTCACCGTCTGTATGTCTGAGACGTGCAGTCACATAGGTGCTGTCAGAGCGAGCATTCCATTTCTGCTTTGCAAAGCTCAGTGTGTTGTAAACGTTTCCTCAAGTTGTTTTATGGTCTCCATCCAGTTTTCCCTCACTCCGGGGTCAGCAGACGTCACAGGGTCATTGTTGGTGTGTTTGTTTTAACAATCTTTTAAGAAGGCTTTAAAAAAAATAAACAAGACTGGGGCGCCTGGGTGGCTTAGTCGGTTAAGCGTCCGACTTTCGCTTGGGTCATGATCTCGCGGTTCGTGGGTTCAAGCCCCGCGTCGGGCTCTGTGCTGATTGCCAGAGGCTCAGAGCCTGGAGCCTGTTTCAGTCTGTGACTCCCTCTCTCTCTGACCCTCCCCTGTTCACGCTCTCTCTCTCTCTCTCTCCTAGAAATAAAAAAGAATAAATAAATAAAAAATAAATAAAAATTTTTAAAAATAAAAATAAATAAAAAAACAAGACAAACGGAAAAAATTCTTAGCTTGTTGGCCGCGTAAAAAGGGCCAACGGTCGAACCTGGACCCTGGGTTTGCCAGCCTACAGGCCGCTTTGCCATCCCTGTGACGGGGCTGCAGGGAAGGCCTCTATGTATACAGCTTTTTCCTTCTTTTGAAACACTTCCTTTGGGTAACTTTCCAGGAATGAGATTACCGGATAGTTGGGCAGTAGTGTTTTTACGGCCCCTGATATACGTTGCCGCGTCTAAGATCTGTGCCAACCAACAACTTGTGAACGTACAGGTTTCTTATAACCTCACCAGCACCTGGTATTCGCAGTTTAGATTTTATGCGAACTCAGTAGCCAGAAAACGGTACCTTGTTTTTATTGCTACATCCGATTGTCCCCAGAGTAGGAGAGTTTTCTCGTGTGTTTGGTTTGGTTGTTCTTTGTGAAGTCACTTTAGAGAACCCGGCTGTTAGAATCAGCTGACGAGGAGCTATCCTGAGCCCTTTTCTTCCGCTCAAAGATGAACCGCTCCTTGGGTTCAAACGCAAGTTTGCATGTAACTTCTCGGCGAGTTCTGCCGCATTAAAATGGCAGAGCGAAACCCAGTGAGGCCTTATCGCTCTGTGGCAGCAAAAAGGGCTGGAAAGTAGGTCGAGGAATTAATCCTGCCGGTTCCAGTAATTAGAGCAGACAAGGGGGTCGAAAGTTCAGGCTGAGCTGGGGAATGCGGCCGGAGTGTCCCTTACCAGGCCCGGGCACGCTGGCCGCCCCCGCTGCCTTCCCCACTGCCCTTGGACCAGGCCTCCCCATCATCCCAAAGTGGGTTTTCTTTTCGTCCCCTCTTCTAGTTTAGAAAGTGGTTTTGGCTTTTCCTCCCCTGAGAAATCAGATGGTTCCAGAGGCAAAGAAATGGTCCCAGGGACAATCCCCCCTGCTTTCCAAAAGACCTCCCCCCTGCAAGGTTATTTTCCTCCTCTGGCTTCAGCAGCTCGTAAGGAGTATTGGTTCTCCATCTCCGATCAAGTGCAAAACGAACATGAGATGCTCCTTTAATTCTCCATGTGGGTTGGCACATAAATCTTGAGCACGTTCGGTGCATTAAAATGACGAGCAGAGACTGATAAGGTGGGAGTCTGGTAGAAAGATCTCGAGTGTGAGGTCAGTGTTGAACTGAATGTAGAGTCCTGCCAACCCTTTCTAATCAGGCGGCTTACATAAAGCGCCGATGGCCATCTCAACGGGCCACAGGAGCCAGACAGATAATGTGTGACCGAGTGGATGAGGCCATTGGATGCATGACACTAGGTAGTGGTGAGGACTGCGGTGAAACAAACAAACAAAACTGTACATTCCTCCCCGAAAGCATTTGTGGGCCAGTTTTTAAAAATCCTAGTTCCGGCCAAACAAAACAAGTTTGCAAGGCTGAAGTTGGCTCTGTGGTCCGCCCCGCTTGTGAACTCCAGAAGTATTGGCTGCTTCCTCCGCGTCTCCACGCCCCTGTCCTTCCTCCGCTCCGCTCTACGTAGATAGGCTTGCCCTGACCCCATGATGAAAAGAAACCAAACCTTCTCCCAAAGGATCAGCTTGGGGTGGACGGGCGACACATGTCCAGATAATGATGCAATAGTCTCTGCTATGGGCGAAGTCGAGAGTAGGTGGTTTAGTCTGAACATCCTGAGTTGTAAGGATCAGGGTCTTGCTCAGGTCCCACAGACAGGACAGGATGTATTCTAAAGACGGAGTTCTCTCAGAAACTAAGGACAGGGAATCCATAAAGAACAGAGATGCCTACTGAGGCATGGAAAGCTGCTGGGAGGTACTCCCCGGCTGGGATGGACACAGGTTCTCCGACATGGGACCTGAGTATAGGCAGGTATCTTAAAGTGGGTCTATTTGATAGGACTTAGGAACAGATAACATCATCCAGTTGAATAAGCTTGAGATTTTGGCTGTTTTAGACCGAGTGTCCAATGGGTGCCTACCGGAAATATAACCTATTGCTGAGAAACACGCATACACACCCATCCATCTGTTTCCCCAAACTGCGTGTAGAATTCAACTTTCCTCTAAGGTCTCAGAAATGAATTGATAGATGCTCATTAATTAAGCTTAACGAGCTGTGTGTGGCCACCAATTAGGAGATGTGTGGAGAGATTTCTCCTTCCCTGGTGCTGAATTGGAGCCCCATAGAACGAGCCTGGGTAGTGAGATGGGAAGAAAGCCCACCCTGTCTGATGCCTACACTTGTGATTCCAGAGGGGTTCAGACTGGGTTCAAGGCTGGTGGTTAGGGGGCTCAGACCTGGACACCCCAACCTCTGGTTTACCCCAAGCTGAGTCCTTTGAGAGGTGTGTGGTCAGGGATGGTGAATATGAGGTGGGCTAGCACAACCAGGGACGTAAGAGTGGTAGTAAAAACATGAGTCCAAGCTGAAGGATTGGAAACGGAGAATGGAAACAGTCAGGACAAAGAATGAGGATGTTCCAGCCATGCCAACTGTCTTTCGGGGTCTTAAAAATGTCAAGTACTTGGGGCACATGGGTGGCTCAGTCAGTTGTGTCTGACTCTGGATTTTGGCTCAGGCCATGATCTCACGGTCTTGAGTTTAGGCCCTGCGTTGGGCTCTATGCTGACAGTGCGAAGCCTGCTTGGGATTCTCTCTTTCTCTCTTTCCTTCTGTCCCTTCCCCACTCGCTGGTGTACGCAAGCACTCTCTCTCGCTCAAAAGAAATAAACATTTTTTAAAAAATGCCAAGTGCTTTTCTACTTCATATCTTTGGCCACGTGGTTTCCTGACCCAGAACAGTCCTCACCTGATTCTTTGCATGGCTGAATATCTTGCAGGCTTTAGGCTTCAGCTTTCTTTCGTCATCTCCTTAGTAATGCCTTCAATAGTCAGTGTCCATTCATTTTCTCTGCCCAACATCCATGCCACTTTTGGGGGTGATGGCATCCTTTTCAGTGTATTTGTCAGCTTTGCTGCGGTAACAAACAACCCCAAGTGTAGTGGTTTCCAACAACAAACATTTATTTCACGTCTATTACATTTTAGCTGCTGCGGCTCTGCTCTGGGACACAGACCAAAGGGGCAGCCCCACTATGGGACATGTTGCCTTTATGGCTGATGGAAAACAGCCAGTGACGGAACTGAATTGAGCAGTCTCTCTTCAAGCTTTTAGTTCAGATCGGGCATGTGAAATGAGTCATATCTGCTGACGTTCCATTGGCTAAAACAAGCCGCATGTCCAAGTCTGTCAGCGACGGGGAGCTACATACCCCTTCTGGGAAGCACAGCAGTTTCTGCATGTGAAACATTTAAGACATTCCACTCCTTCCTGGTCCCTAGATCCCCAGAATTTCCCTGGTTTCTGGGGAAACCATCCATCTTTTCCATTGCTCCTGTGAGCCACCTGCCGCCTCTCCAACCAACTTCCAGCATCATTTTCTGTTGCTTGCACCCATAGAACCCTGATGGCTGTGTTTAAACAGGGCCTCCCCTGCTATTCTCTGCCTCCATACCTTGTTTTTGTTTTTTAAGCCCCCAGATTTATGTAATTGCTTTGCTGTTTACTTGTGCGATGTCTTTTTCTGATACCAGACTGTAAGCTTAATGCAGACAGGAAATGTGGCAAATGGATCACCACCGTATGCGGTATGTATGTGTATGTCTGATATATTTTAGAGTCGTAATGAATATTCATTAAGTGTATGAAGGAGGTCTTTGGCATTTGGAGGTCAGAACTGGAATTTTAATGTTATGTATGGATACTTGCTGTCTAAAGTGTGTTGTGTGGGTAAGTCATCATGGTTTAAATGTGCGGAGTCAGGGTCGACGTCGGGGCAGCTGGAAAGATCAGGGCCATCAACCTGTGTGTGAGTTGGGGGTCAGCTAAAACACCCCCAGAGAGGAGATTTCCAAATTTCCAGATCTTGGAGCAGTGGCTCTCCAAGTTTTTTGACCTTGGGCTCCCTTAGGCAAGGCCACAGACCCTTCCCGCCTCCCCAGCCCCAGCTTCCACTGTCTGATTTGTGCAGTAGGAGTTTTACACTGTTGGCAAATGTGGAGCAGGAGCCAGGCTTCCAAGAAGAGCCCGGCACTGAGTTCTTGGTAAACCCTAGTAACATCCTAATTTTAGTTATGACTAGTAAACCGTAGTCACTCACTTAGTAGTTTCCTAGAAAGTGGCACTTAGTCATGCGTAAAGCTGGAAATCGACGAATGGATGTGTTGCTTGTTGGGAAGAACCCGAGGAAGAGTGGCCTTTGGGTGGGAACCATGGGCCCACTCAGTGGGCTGCAGGCCAGGATCGAGAGCCACGCCATTGCAGCCTGTAGGCGGCAGAGGTCTGAGGGTGGGGGGCGGGGCTCCGATGTCCCAGCGAGGGCCTCCATATCCCAAGGACAGCTAGAATTGTCCATAGAATGAATAAACAATACCTCCCACACTTAGGCATATGACTAGACTTTTAGTGCAAGGGGGAAAAAATTCCGTTAAAAGCCGAGCAGAATGCATGGTGGTGTTTTCTTGTTATGCCTATTCCCAAACAGGTTCATGAGCAGGTTGGTGAGATTTGGGGAGATTTCAAAGAGGGCATCGCAGTGCTAAACACTGGGGCAGTCAGGACAGTCACTGCAGGGGGGAGAAGTGTGGGACTGGGTTTTGTGCCTCCCTCAGCTATGGAGGCCATGGAGGGACAAATTTGTCCTCACCTGCATGGACGGCTAACACCTCCCACCCGACACTGCTTCCTGAGACTTGCACTCACTTCCTCCTTCCCAAGGCGAGCGCAGAGCATTGGATTTGCATAAGCTCAATGCATGTATGGTGTAACCCCTTGGTAATAAGTTTTCAATATTATTCTTTAAAGTTACATTTAAAAAAAAAAAGCCATCAGGAGTCCCTTTCTGTCCACCTCTCAGCTCTGCCTTCTTTGGGTTGGCTTCCTTTGCAGGCAGGACCTCCCGCAGACGGTCCCCGGCAGCTTCCAGCTCACATTCTACCAGCGTAGCAATCCTACCAAGAAAAGAAAGCCTCTCTCCCCATGGTTTCAGCCAAAAAAATAGCTGCCATTCATTGAGTGCTTCTTCGGAGCCAAGCCCACCTCCTGAGCCCGTTCCAGGATTCTCTCATTTATTCCTCACAGTGCCTCTCTGATGTCGTTGCTATTATTATCTAGCTTTAAAGAGAGGAGACTGGGGTTACATAAACTAGCCCAAGGTCACCGGGCTACTAAATGCCAGAGCCGGAACCCATGTTCTCAATGACTACACTCCACTGCCTGCTGCTACCTTGGGCTTTCCTGCAGCGATCGCCCCAACTTCTGGGGTTGGGAAGGGCCTGTCTTGAACAACGGCTATTACTCAGTATCAGCTCTGTTCTGTCCGGCTGCTTTATGAGTATTATCTCATTTTTGTCCCGACTGCCCAGATAAGGAAACTGAGGCTCAGAGAGGGTACTTCATTCTCCCACGCTCACACAGACAGAGAGTAAGAGAATTCGAATTCAGAAACCAAATATGCTGGATTGTAAAGCTCCACCCTTAAGGGCCTTGGCCCTGGGTGGCTCCTCTGCCTGACCACCCTTCCCCCAGGCGCCTATGTGACTGGCCCACTCTCTTGTCCAATCTGTTCTCATGAAGCCATTCCTGAGTGACCTGTTTAAAACTGCAGCCTTCTCCTCCACTTCCTCCTAAGCCCTTTTACGTGGCTCTAATTTTTGTTCTAGAGCATTTAGAACCTTTTAACACACTAGGTAATTTGCTTACTATGATTTACTACTTCTTGTTTATCTCCCCCTGCTAGACTGTAATTGATGAAGGCGGGGATCTGATATGTCCCAATTTTCTAGAATAGGGCCATGCATAGTAGGTGTGCAATAAACATTTGGTAAGTGAATGAATGATAGGAATATAGATGGCAGGTCAAGAAATCATCCCAAGGTCTTAAGTTCCATATTGAGTCCTGTCTGTATTAGACAGGAGCTTGGAGAGGGGCTAAGGGCATGTGGACCCAGAAGATCAGATGGTCTGTGATAGGTGTAGAAGCCAGGAGGGGCTTGGTTTTGTGCCTTCTTCAGCGCTACTTCTGTAGCGCTACTCCTGTAGTCACCCAGGACCAAACCCAGCCCCTGGCTTTCCAGATGATACTCAACACTTCCCACCTGGCCCTTTGCTTCTGGAAGATCATAGTCCCTTCCTCATTACCAAGTGGAGGTCAGGCTGCCGAGAATGGGTTGGGAAGTTAGAAAACAACGTGAAGGGGACTGTATCTGAGTTCTGAGTTGGCCGTTGATCAGCAGAGCTTAACAGGAGATGAGGAAAAGCTTCCCAAAGTCCATGAGTGATGCCGGCCCTGGGACATGGGGGAAGTCCCGGCCTCAGTTTCCTCCTCTGCAAATGAGCAAATGAATGTTAGTTGTGAAGATCAGTATTTGGTTAGGGTTCTGTGATGACCAGGAATAGAAAGAGAGTCACCTGGATAAAGAAATAATGTTTCGGAAGGTAGTGGCCTGGCTCTGGAATTAAAGAAGAGATGAGCCCGCAGGTCTTGGGAAGAGGGTAGACCAGAACAGACCTGCAGCTCTTGACTACAGGGACTCATGACAGACGACTACCAGATGACTCAGCAGGGGTCCACCCTCTACCCTGGAGAGTCCAACTTCTAAACAAAAATCTTTCACTGGTCTTGCTTGGGTGACACCCAAAGGCTGGGTGGGTCAAGATAGGTTCTTTGAGTTCCTATCATGTCCCAGGCTCTGTCTCAAGATCCAAGGACACAGCTGTAGACAAGATGGACAAGGTCTCTCCTGAGTAGCCTCATGGCGGGGCACACGACCATAAGCACACCAACAAGTAAGGGGATCTTAGGTCCTGACCAGTACTTTGAAGAAAATAAAATAGGGCGACAGCCCAGGAAAAGGTTCTTAGAAGGGGCGGCATCCGGGATGGCCTTGTAGGATTTCCGTGGCAGAGACGGAAGGAGGAATACAGAGGAGGGAACATGCACAAGACTAAGTGCAGGGCAGGTCCTGGGTGTGGAAATAAACCAAAGAGGAGTGTGGGTGTGAAGCAGGAAAAGGATGTTGGAGTCACACCATGTAGAGGCCCCAGGAACTGAGGAGTCTACACTTCACCTCTCAGTTCGGGTGGATCAAGCAGATGGTGTCAGTTCACGCCCAGTAGACCTCTGTTTCCCGTTCCTTTGGGAACCTGCCTTTCTCCCGCTAGAGTAACATTTTAGAATTACAATTCCCATGGGAATTCCAGAAGGCATAGGGGCGCCCCTACTAGGGGAAGGAGGAGGGGGTGCTGAACAGAGTAGAAAATGGTAGATCTCCTGTGATCAAAGTCATTCTTCAGTCGACAGTGAATATGTATTGAGCACCCGCCTACTACATGGCACGCCTGTCCCTGACACGGAGCCGCAGGGTCTTGGCTAGAATCTTCCCTCCAAGGCTCCACTTCTCACTAATGGACTACTCTTGGCTTGCCTTCAATTGTGGTATTTCTTCAACGTCAGATTCTGGTTCTCTTGTGTTTTGAGCCCAACTATATTAGAGGCCATGGCCCGGGTCCACTCAGGACCCATCCTGGAACACAAAACAGCTGACAGCATGGCTCCCTAAATCGGTGGCTTCCATACGAAGGGAAGTTGGCTGGGACGGGCTCTATGTCAACATAGCCACTTAAAGGCATAAGCAAGGATTATTATGGCAGGTCAGCCTTACAATGTCCTTCACTGAAGCCAAAACATCACTCTTGACTTGTGCCCACTTATCTTCATGGTACTGGCTGGGGCCCTGTGCCAAGCTTGCAGATTCAGTCCCATGCACCAGGGAAAAAAGGTTATGAACTCTCCTAATGCAGACAGTAACAACGATAGGGATGCAAATTGTTACTGACAAATTTTTACCACTGCGTTTGCATTACACCATTTAAATACTATTAAATGATTTATACTCTGAAAAGGTCCCCGTGTTCCTTTGCAGGGGATGGGAGGCTCAATTAGCTAATGACTCATAACCTCTGAGGAAGAGGCAGAATGACACAGAGCGGGGAAACAATTGCGTGTGTTGCTGTGGTTTTGTACACTGGGCTTGCCTTCCTGAAGAACAAGTCGGCAATGGGTAGCAAACATTAACAACACACAATCCCTTTGATCTGGCACTTCTAGGAACTTATCTGAAGGCCACAGTCAGAGGTGTATGTGAAAACGTTCCCCCGAGGCGGTTCACTGCAACGTTGATATAATATTGAAAAATTAGAAGCAACCTAAGTGTCCAACATTCAGGGATTAGCTGAGTAAATTATGGCACATCCAAAGGATCGATTCAGTGCAGTCCAAAAATATTGCATAGGAACGTATTAAGTGATGTGAGAAAATATGGCATATGGAAAAGCAGGTCATGAAACATTATGAACGATATGCTATTTTTGTAAGCTCAATTTGGAAAATCTTTGGGTAACAGGACAGAGTGGAGAAATGATAGAGTAGATAAGAGCAAGGGCTTTGAGGTCAGACACACGAGTTCAAATCCCCGCTTCAACACTTATGAGCCTCAGCTTCGTCATCTGTGAAATGGGGCTAGATAGCACCTAGATAACACCTAAGGAATGGTTCTCATTACACAGGTGTTTGTAATTAAAGTGGTGGCTGATGGGGTGCGTGGGAGCACTTGCGTGCACACTTGCATGCTCACTTCGAGGTGCTTTCTGGATGCATTCAATTCTTTCTGAATTAGGCAGGTATTGCTTTTGTAATTAGGAACAAAGTCATTAACATAAAAAAGGCGAGGCAGTAGAGGAACCCTGAGAATATTATTCAACATAAGAAATGTCATTGGGACAGAAGGAATGTCAACTGCGTGCTAATTTGCCATCTCTGCTCTCAGAGTCGGCTGTCTGTTTTGAATCATCCTGTGGCATTTCTGTTCCTCTTTTTCTTAAGGACTTCTTCCAAGAATTAAAAAAAAAAAAAAAAAAAGGAAAGATAGAAAGAAAACCCCCCAAACTTCATGCCACGTGGGTGAGTGTAGTTTGCAGAAAATATTTCCAAAATGTTGTAGCCAATACAGACCGTGTTTGAAACCTCAGCTATCCTAAGCAAATATCTAGATTTTGCTTGTCAACCACAGGAAGTTCCTCTGCTTGGTAACACCTTGCTTGTTGGAGATAATTTAGAGAGAAGTATCCAAGGACATTCACTGGTTTTGCCTGCCCGGCGTTCACCCCTCGCTGAACCCCCACCCGCACCCCGAGTCTGGTATCAGAATCTGGATATTTCTCTGGGAAAATGCCCTCCTCCCCCTTAATCCTGGCTGTTGAAAAGGGCCTACGGGTGGGCAGTGACCCATTCTGATTTTCAAGCGCTCCACTGTTCTGGCCGCTGGGATTGGCTCAAGGGTGGACACATGACCCAAGCTGGGCCAGTCAGAGCCAAAGAATCTTAGACCCGGGGTTTTTACCTTTACTATTGAGGAACAAGTGCTTTTCTTTCCACTGGGATGCCAGGCTGGTAGAAGGTAGAGATGAGACAGCCAGGAACAGCTTTCCCCGGCATATACGGGAAGCCTGTTGAAAATGTAGGGGACACAAAGGAAGAAAAGCCAGGAAATGGACAAAGTCAGTTTCCTGCTGACATCCTTCAAACACGGGGATTCAGCCTTGCCTCATGCTGGCAAACGTTTCTTTCTGTTTCGGCCAGTGTGGGTTGGTTTTCTGTTGCTTGCAGCTGAAAAAGTCCTGGCTGCTACAGGAGATCCGTCTGAAGTGGCAGATACATTCATTTCATTTTCAGTTCCTAAGAGTCTATAGCGTTGATAGTATTTCAGGTGCTAATGACTCATTCAGTGTTTCTTAAGTAGAGCTTCTCCAGGACTGGCTGCACAGAACACCTGAGAGCCTTTTGTAATTAGCTCATTAAAGGAACCCTGGCAAAGTGATTGTCAACTTGCTTGAAAACAGTCGTCTTGAGTAGGCTAAGCCTTTCTCCCCTGCTACCTCCCACACGCGATTGCGGCTTCACAAAGCATTTTTCAGAGTTAGAACAAATCTAGGCCCGCATTCAACCCCTGGCCCAATTAGTAGAATTCTCACTAAAATATTTGAGTGAGTCTTTATTTGTAAGTCGTTCACACTCACAGAAACAGTAACACAAACAAAACATTGCAAAGAGGTTGTGTTTTCTATAGAGAGCCACCAGCCACGTTCTGCATTGTAATGTACTCTGCAGATAACGGTGAGGCTATTTATATTTCTTTTTGTCACCCTCTTTCTACTCTTTTTGGTATTTACCAAGCTACAGATCACCTCAAAATGTTGAGTTCCCAGGTAGTTTTCCTTTCCCCCAGTCTTAAAGGACTGTCAACGATCTGAGGGGTTGATTCACATCCAAACAAGTCTTCACTGGATTTCCAGGGGTTACAGGACAGGGTCAGGTCTGAAGGAGATGGAAAGATGAGGGACTCTAGTCCAAGTCTCCTGGGGAATCACTGCCTGGTTGGGGAGATAAGAATGTGGTTTAGTGTCAAGAGCCCAGTCTACCTGCGTTCCCAGTTCTGGTCTCTCACTTCCTAGCTACGTCCTTGGGCAATTTATTGAAGCCCTCCGTACTCACTTCTTCACCTGTGAAATGGGAATAATAATGCTCATATCTACCAAATCGTTACGTTTAAGATGATTAAATGAGTTAGTCTACACAAACTGCATAGAATAATGCCTAACTCTCAAAAGAAAAAAGTCAAAGTTGTCTTTCTTATTTTCTGTCTTCATAGGTCTGTTTCTTTTAACGTTTATTTATTTTTGAGAAAGAGAGAGACAGAGCACAAGTGGGAGAGGAGCAGGGGGTGAGGGGAACACAATCCGAAGCAGGCTCCAAGCTGCCAGCACAGAGCCCGGTGTGGGGCTCGAACCCATGAGCCGTGAGATCCGGACCTGAGCCAAAGTTGGCGCTCAACCAACTGAGCCACCCAGGTGCCCCGTATGTCTTCATAGATCTCTTGCATAAGGGCTGGTTTTGATGATTTTCCAGTAATTCTCAAGTATATCTTGGGATCAAATGTCAGCATGTTTGATGATAGTCACATATATCCCTCAAAAAAATCTCTTAGGAAATAGCCACACTGGTCATCCACAGACTATTTCTCAATACAGTACGTTCTGTCTAGCCAGTTTATCCCACATTATTCTTTGGTTGAGAACAAGACGAAGCAATTTCCTCAGACTATATGAAAAATGATGACCCTGAACCACTTGGAAAACATTTATAAAGACTGGATTCCCGCTCAGGGCAGTCAAGGGCCACACGTGCAGAGAGACTGATGACTCCTGAAATGGCCAGGGACGAACATCCACAGGCCCCATCCACACTCACCTGGGCAGGTACACACATCATAGCCCACTATAAGAATTGCCTATATTTATCCCATTGTTCTCCCTGTCTCCCCATGCATATGTGACTGAATGCATGTACATTAAAGGTGTGCAGGCTGAAATCTCCCTCTATTCCATTTGCTTAATAGTAAGATAGTTCTGGGGCGTCTGGGTGGCTCAGTCGGTTAAAGCGTCCGACTTCGGCTCAGGGCATTATCTCATGGTTTGTGGGTTCGAGCCCCGCATCGGGCTCTGTGCTGACAGCTAGCTCAGAGCCTGGAGACTGCTTCGGATTCTGTGTCTCCCTCTCTCTCTGACCCTCCCCTGCTCACACTGCCTCTCTCTCTCTCTCTCAGAAATAAATAAAACATTAAAAAAAATTTTTTTAAATAGTAAGACAGTTCAGAAATGGTAGACATCAGGACTAGTCTAGCACCTGAGTCCAGCACTCCTTTACTTTGGAAGTCCTTATGATAAAAAGCATGAAAATGGGCTTCAAAGCCTGATACTTGAGTATGAAGCCTGGAACTACAGTCTACTAGGGAGGGGAATGGGTGGTGACCTTGGGCCAGTCACTTGCCCTCCCCCAGTGGCCGTCTCTTCCTATGAAGAAGAGGATCTCAAAAACATATACTGCTCACAGTTACTGGGAGAATGGAGGTCAATTGTGTATACATGTTAGGATACAGGGCACGTTCATGTATTATTCACTAACTCGACAGACGTAGCGTGGGACCAGGGACTGGTGACCACACCAGGCCCTGACCTCAGAAAGTACCCAGCCACGTGGGGAGACGCAGTAGTAAGAGTGGAATGACGCTGTGATGTGGCAAGTGTGATCGAGATTATTTTATAGGATCTGGCAACACTCTGGTCTTTCTGTAGCTCCGAGTGAAATGATCTGTTTTGTTGTGACGGCTAGTTAATGCGTGTTTGGGTAGCTTCTGTTTTGCGTTTTGGAAGAGAAACACTATTTGGGGTATGTATGCATATACACCCTGAATATCCACATCCTTGCTAGCCATGATGTTGGGAGAACTGGCCAGTAGAAACAGTCCTCTTTGGTTTAGGGAAATCATTTTGAATAACTGCTCATGATCAAATTAGACAGATTTGTTTCCCGCTCATAAACAGCCGCTAATAGTTATCGAGTGTACACTGTGCGTATTTTCTATTGAAAAGCAATGCAGCTTGGCATCAAAGAGGTCCCACCATTTACTAGCTGTGTGGCTTGTGGCAAGTTTTTTTAACATGTATGAGCCTCGGCATCTCCTCTTGAAGCGAGGCAGAAATAGTACCCACCTCACAGCGTCCAGGCAAGGATGCAGTAAGATGGCCTGACTTGTTGGAAAGCGTTAAAAAATGGCAGGTACCGGGGTATCTGGGGGGCTCAGTTGGTTGAGTGTCTGACTTCGGCTCAGGTCATGATCTCACCGTTTGTGAGTTCAAGCCCCGCATCGGACTCTCTGCTGTCAGCACAGAACCTACTTCAGATCCTCTGCCCTCCTCTCTCTCTGCCCCTTCCCCAGACTCTCTCTCTCTCTCTCATTCTCAAAAATAAATAAACATTAAAATAAAAATTTAAAAAGACAGTTATCATCATTGGGGTTGTAGAAAAAGCCTGGACATGAGAGAGAGAGTCTGTGCTGACCCTTTGTGACCTCTGCTGGGCTCCTCAGGAACCCAGTGGTGTTAAATCTAAGGGAAAGGTTAAGTTCTTATGTAAACACGGGAGGCAAAAATGGATGGAGTCAAATTACCCTTGAAAAATCTCTGCCCATATAGTAGGGCATATACAGTATCATGTCTGGATTGGTTGAGCACCACTGAGTCAGACCCTAAGAGGGAATAAAAAGAATGTTGGTCTCCAGCTGCCTAAGGATTCAAACCATTCTGTCTCAGAGGAAGAGGGTCTCGATGGAGGGAAGTTTTGCCCTTCCAGGGGACATTTGGCAATGTCTGGAGACATTTTTGGTTGTCATAAGGTGGGCTATGCTACTGGCGTCTAGTGGGTAGAGGCCACAGAAATTGCTAAACATTGTACAACATGGGACAGTCCTCAACGACAAAGAATTATCCAGCCTAAAATGCCAGTAGCGCAGGAGATTGACAAACCTTGCTGTCATGTAACTATCAAATCCACACTCAGGACTGAGAGATGGGTGGAGTCCACTACGACGTTTATGCCTCTTGTGGGGGCTTACTGAGACGCCGTATATAAGAGACATTAATTAGTACAGGGCCTGGCACATAGTAGGTACCTAATAAATGTTTGCTGGCTTTAGAGTTAGATCTTGCTTCATGGAGCCCCATCGCATACACTCTGTCTCTGAGATGCGGTGGTAAAGAGCTCTACCACCTGCTTCCTGCCTTTCCAAGGGGGCACTTCCGGTTTCACCCCCACGAGTCAGTGACGGGTCTCCTAGAGATATTTTCCAATGACAGGAAGCCAGCACCAAATTCAGGTGTGGCTCCACCATACCACTATTACCAAAATGTTCTTATTTGGATTCAAAATTACTGACCCCTCAGCTCTGGGTGGAAAGACTTCCCTCGCAACCGTGTGATTTAAAAAAGGAGGTCTTATGAACTTGAACTCCACACCCCCCCCCCCCCCCCCCCCCCCCCCCCCCCCCCCGCAAACAAGCTGGATCTTTGACAGGGCTCTGTGAGTCCACGGCAAAGGAGTGGGAAGGTGGTTGGCACTCATATGCTAGGAAACGCTCAAGGACCACAAAGGCAAGAAAATTGCTTTTAAATGAAAGAAATATTTCCATTTCATTTCAACCCTTAATGTATCATATAACTCTAATATCATTCCCTGTCCAGCTGAAATATTTGAATCCAAATAATTCTTAAGTCATTTGGACTCTATTCAAATGTGAATTCATCTCTTTAATCATCTCTGCCCTTATTTTTGAACTACAGACTCAGTGAAACTTAAGAGTCTATTTGTGGACTTTTTTTTTACTTTATGATTTTTTTTTTTTTTTAATGATCACCGTTGCGTTCTTCCCCATCGTTATGTATTCATCAGTGTGTGGAAGATCCTAAACTCGTCTTTTTCACTTTTTCATTTCCCTTCGTTTAAATATTGTGGACGGCAAGCAGACTGAATAAGGATGAATTTGATTAATAGTCTGACTTAATACGTCTTTTGAAAAAGACCTTTTTATTCCAGGGAGGAAGTGTTGTTCCAGCACCAGCATCTGGTGTCACAGTGACAGAGTTGAAAGAAGGGTAACCAGATGGAAGGAAATGGCATTTTCTGGCCTTGCTGATGCTGAGAGGGAGTCATTCATTTGGTCTCCTGTTCCAATAAGTCCAGTGAAGGAAGGGAAATTTCTCCCAAAAGTGTGTTTCTATGTCATGTCTGCCTTGAGAGCTTTCTTGAATAGAAATGCCATCTTGGTGTTTCCCTGTGAATTGGAGTGAGACATCTTATGCTCAGATGTGCTGTGCCTTCTCTTTGGTGTTGTCCTTTTGCCTAGGATATTTATGATAGAAGAGAAGACCATACCAGCGTCCTGGGATAGCAGATACACAGCGGGTTCACCACTCTCCATTCCCTTGCCCATGGCAGACATTACCAATCGATCATAGCACTCTTCCAAAACCCATGCATACAGCCACCACCAATTGATCGCAGAGTCAGCCAACAAGATAAGAAAGATTTTCTGCCTCTACTAGGTAAAGAAAGTTATGCTTAGAAGAGCTTTGTCACCACCGCTGTCTCCTTTTCTGGAAACCTCTTCAGTGCTCCAAATCCCGTTTGCCCTAAGGTTAGAATAGAGGAGGGACACGTTGGTTTTACTTTCTACATAGTGATTTGATTTGAAAATTTGAGTCTTTGAGTGTGCAGAAATAAGCAAATTGAAGGAATTCTCCTTCCTTCTTGATAGAACCCGAGTCCATGGCTTTCAAGCAAGGTGCAGATTTATCCTTATTTTCTTACAATTAACCTCTTGAAACCATATAAGATCCCTCCCTCAAAAAAAAAAAAAAAAAAAAACCACCCTGAAACTACTGTTTTTCTTCAAATTCCTGGCATTATTACTACAGGGGCTTTTTTTCCCCCTTCTTTCCAAATAAGTCCAGATGTTACTTTATCCATTAGGCCTCAGTCTGAGATACAGTTTTAGAAACAATCCAGAACCAAAAATTAATGCTACCATTTTATAATTTGCCCAGTCATATGCAAAAAAAAAAAAAGGTATATGATTTTCAAATACCTTCTACACTTAAGACTAAAAACAGCAGTTTTTTTTTCTTTAAGCAAATGCAATTCTCTAGGTATTTACTGTAAGAGGATTTTAGTCATTGGAGACATTTAAAAAAAGATCTCAAGCAAGAATCTTTCTTCACATTTTTTTTCAAAAGGATATTTACTTTGGGAAAATGCTACATTTAGGAAAATTGTGCCCTTGGAAGACAAATGGCCCACTAAGTTTTACTGTTTTTTTTTTTTTTTGTGAGGGGGGAGAGTGGGGCGGAGGAAGCTGGAGGCTGTGTGAAGGCAGTTGCAGTCACCTACCCGCCAAGCATGATTTTGAAGTTCATTTTCATTCATTGACTTTCATTCATTCATTCCAAAAACCTGGTGAGGGTCTGCCATGTACAGAACACTTGGGACACGATGGGATTATAGCCACGAACAGAATACTTTCTTTGACCTCCTACCCTTCTCAACTGGTCACTGCCAGAGAATGACGTCCTAATGTCCCAAGGCAGGAATTCCCATCAGGCTGATGTTACTCCCCCACCCCCACCCTGGGGACACTGGGCAATGTCTAGAGACATTTTTGGTTGTCACAGCCAGGGGGGCGGTGCTATTGGCATTGGGTGGGTAGGAGCTAGGAATGCCCCCACCATAAAGCATTAGCCAACCCCAAAACGTCAAGAGTGTGGAGGTTGGGAAATCTTGACCTAAAGCGTCTAAGACATGATAGGAATTATCTCTCAGCTACCGGTTCTGGTTAAGTAGCATCCTGAGGAGAACTAAGAAAATAGTAGCTCAACTCATTTCCTGTCAGGCTTTCTTCTCTCATGGGACCCTGACTGAGGAAGGTTGGTACCATTGACCTCAGGGTGCCGGCCATGGGCCAGTGGCATCAGCATCACCTGAGGACTTGTTAGAAATGCAAAGTCTCGGGGCGCCTCAGTGGGTCAGTTGAGCGTCTGCTCCTGATTCCTGCTCAGGTCATGATCTCACAGTTCGTGAGATCAAGCCCCACGTTGGGCTTTGTGCTGACGATGTGGAGTCTCTTGGGATTCTCTCTCTCTAACTCTCTCTGCCCCACCCCTGCTCTCTCTCTCTCTTGCTCTCTCTCTCTCTCAAAAAATTATAAATAAAGGAAAGAAATAAAGAGAAAGGAAAGAAAGAGAAAGAAAAGAAAAAGAAAGAAAGAAAGAAAGAAAGAAAGAAAGAAAGAAAGAAAGAAAGAAAGAAAGAAAGAAAGAAAGAGTCTCAGGACTTAGACACCAGATCAGCTGAATCAGCACCTGCTCTTTAACACGATCTCAGGTGACTTGTGTGCACAATAGTTCGAGAACTGCTATTCTAATCAGATGTCACACAGAAGGTTTCAGTGACAACGTTGCTAAGTGCTACTGCTACAGGCTGAACGTTTGTGTCTCCCTAAATTCATATGCAGGAATTCTAACCCATAATGTGAGGACATTTGGAGGTGGGGCCTCTGGGGGTGATGAGGTCATGAGCATGGAACCCTCATGAAGGGGATCAGTGTCCTTGTAAAACAACCCCCTAAAAGCTCCCTCGCCCCTTCGGCCACATGAGGTCAAAGCGGCCTGTGAACCAGGAGCAGGCCCTCACCGGACACGGAATCTGCCTTGATCTTGGACTTCCCAGCCTCCAGAACTGTGAGAAATGCATGCTTGCCGTCTGAACCACCCAGTCTGCAATGTTGTGTGGCAGCAGCCTGAATGGACTAAGGGAGCTAGGAAGCAACTCAGTCCGACGGGCCAGGGAAGACGTCCATGAAAAATCGGCCTGTACATTGAGAGCTGGATGAAAGGCAGGACTCAGGCAGGAGAAGACTGTTCCTGGCAAGGGGAACAGCATGTGCAGAGGCTCAGAGGCAGACGGGAACTTGGTCAACCGGAGGGTCCAAAGGAAGATGTTTTATGTCTAGAACCCCGTGAGCGAAGGGTGAGTGGGGATGAGGGTGGAGACGTGAGCAGGGATGGGGGTGGAGGGGTGAGCGGGGATGGGGGTGGAGGGGTGAGCGGGGATGGGGGTGGAGGGGTGAGCGGGGATGGGGGTGGAGGGGTGAGCAGGTCCTGTGGGACCCTATTGTAGGGGCAAGTGCGGGCGGTCTGCTGGGTTTGAGCCCCAGGCCCTCGGCTCACATGGCACTGGGAGGCATGCCATCCGTGGCCCTGGGGCAGGATGTGGCCGATTCCTCGGCCCTTCGCCGTGGATCTTCCAGACAGCGGAGCCACCTGGCCAGACCAGGGCCTGAATCCCATGAGTGATAATTGTCCCCCGTGCCCCAAGCCTGCCACGAGACAGAGCGAGAGCAGCACTGCTGGGGACCGGGTGCCCCCCAACCCCTCTGACTTAAGGCTCCAGAGCCATTATGTCGATATATTTTTGTACAGATTTTGTAGTTTATTACACATTCTGGCAACGTTTAGATGCGATTTCAATGAGCCAGAATGTAGTACTGTAAACCTAAATCTGGATGTCCCTTCAAGCTGTTAGAATCTGGCAGGAGAACTACTCCCAATTACAAGCAGTTTCCAACCTCACTGTTCCCGTCCTGAAAGCATTGAAAACAAAATCCATTTTTAATGAGCGACAACTAAACACTTCGCATTCTATTAATGTCCCCTTGGGGCTTCCGAGCTCCAGGATCCCTTCCACGCAAGAAACGACGGCCACTGATTGCCAGGGCACGGGGCATCCTGGGGGCTTGGCTGGTAGTGCAAACACGGCCACCGAGTGAACGGGAAAGAGATCTTTTCTGTTCTCATTCTCCTTGCTTCCTGTCAGCGTGGGGAGAGCCTCCGAGGCTGGGTGGGGATCGGGATCCAGAGAAGTCACCGTATCACAGAGGCATATACATTTGTCTGCCCGACGCCGCATCCCTGAGCATATTACTAATCTTCCAAGCCGTCCCGTATCCACTCGGTAACTGGCAAACGTGAACTTGGCCAACGTCAAAGCCGCATGATGAGATCCAAGTCAGGAGAAGTGGGAGAAGGAGAGAAAGTACAAGGATGAGCCAGACGGTTTTCCAACCTGTAAGAACATGCTGTATTTACCAGGCTGGGTTGTCGGTTTTCTGCTCCGGGCCTGGGTTATGTTTGGTGCAAACGGGTCAGCGCTCCCCCTTTCCTTCCATCTGATGATTGGCGCAGTGTTTAGAGACGATGAGGGATGGTCTTGTGTTCTGGAGGAAGTTGGCCAGAAAGTTTAATTCTATAAAAAGAAACGCGCGGTCAGGATACGGTTTCCTATTCTGAGTCAAGGCAGAGAAGAGAGTCAGAAATTCCAACCCAGAGGGTCAGGACCGGCTCCAGGACCTCTTGAATCACATCTGAAACATGTTCCCTGTGCTCCTGTCTCCTCCCTGTTCTTACAACTGGCCAACTAGGATTACACAACTCGCACTAATTTTATTCCACATGTGGCTGTTTCTTATTAGGAGCCCGGACCTTATTTTTTCCTGGGCCATCTCGTCCTTCTCCTGATTCAGGTGAATAATTCCATTTCTTAACAGGGGGCAATTGTGTTCACACTCTTGGCTGGACTAAAAAAACATTTTTTTTTTTTTTTTAATGCACTTAAAGTTTTAAGGAAAGGGGGAGCCTTAACGTGTTTTTTAGCCCTGTGTTCGTCCTTTCTCTGCCCGGAGTCTTCCCTTCCCCGTCCTGAAGGGCCTTCCTCAACAGGGACCGATGGGAAAGCGGACATCTGAGTCAATTAGTGGGACGCCTTTGGTCACCCAATACCCAACAACTGTTTCTAGAGGGTTTTGTTTTCTCCCCCACCGGACCGGTGCGTTTTCTTTTTTAACTCGCTTCGCCAGATGTTTTGGCAGCGCAGAAACCTGGTTTTCCTGTCTTTCCAAGTGGATGAAATAGGATCCAACTCACAGCACGTGGCCTCCGCTGCTCCCACCAAGTCCTTAATGGTTCTTGAGGATAACGTAAAGGTTGAGTTCAGTTTCCTTTAGGCCGCGGGACCCCGAGATCAAGGTGTTGGGCATTTTCTGGCCTTCAAGGCCTTAGAAGGTTTCTAGGGAAACCCCAGACTCAGGAGCGTGAGTGGATCCCCCCACCCCGCACCCCACCCCACGCCGTTCCCTTTCTCCGTCACTTTTCTTTTTCTGGCCGCGGATCAGAAGCTGTAAAACTGCACACCCCGCCTCCCCCCAAAGCCCCTGTGCAGGGCAGAAACGCAGGAGTGGCACGCTCGCGATTCAACCACATCTGGAGAAAAACTGCTCTGCAGCCCCCCTCCGGGGTTGGCAACTCCGGCCCCCACCCGGAGCCAAGGGGGAAATAGGACTCCTTCCTCGGCCTCCCATCTCCCTCTGCCTCATGCCCTGTTTTGCCTCGAACAAGCCCGAGCACGCCATGCCACCTCGCCAGGCCGTGCCAAGATCGACGAATGGCACGGAGCACACATTAAACAGACGGAACGCAACATACATGTAAAGAAATAAGAGCCCTGCCAGGAAAGTTGGCAGCAACTCGGGAATGCTTTCCACAGTGTGTGTGTGTGGGTAGAGCGAGCCCAGAGTCGGCTAGGGTGCCTCATTCTCAAGAGCTGTTTCTTTTACAGCCGTGACCTGTTTTGCCAGTCAAAATAAATACAGTGTTAAATGCCCCCTTTTACTGGCTCCTGGCACCTTGGCAATGGCGTCTGAAATATGACCTGCTCTCATTGGGAAAATGTCCTTTTAACTGAGTAGAAAGGATGTGCCCCTTCTAGGCGGTAAGTAGGGGGGTCACGGGTGGTGGAGCCTTCTGAAGACAGACACACTCGAGGAGCATGAGCAGGACTGCCACGGGGTCGATACTGCTGGTGGGGAAGTCAGTGCTTCCAGAAGCTTCTTCACAGCCGAAGTGGCTCCTTGGGAGCACGGGGCTGACTGGCGAGGCTCCCCTCCCATCGTGGCTTCAGCAAGGGACAGTAAGGCGGCAGACCAGAATGGCTGGGCATGCCACAGGGCACCTCGAGAAGCCCGGCCGCTCCCTCAGAGAAGGAAAAGAACCGTGGTGAGGGCCACAGGTTTAATCCACTCGGGCCATCTAGCTGTGTGGGTCCCCCACGGCCACAGGCCACTCTGTAACCACATCAACACCTGCCCCGTGTGTGAGTAGCTAGATAGGTCGGCCTGGGGCGGGGGGCGGGGGGGGACATCGAGGCGGCCATCCATCGAGCACCTTTTGTATACCAGGCACATCAGACACGTCTTCTGAATAATCCCAGTATCTCACGGGGTAGGGATATTCGTGCTCCTGCTTTATCACTGAGAAACCAAAGTTTGGCAAGCTTGGGTCACTCATCTGGGACGGCACAGTATGAATAGAGGGAAGCTGGACTTGGAACCCAGGCTTGTCTGCTCTTAACCATCAGGCTGCGAGAGCCCCATGCTGGCTTCTCCCAAAAACCATAATCATCTCCCGTCTTCAGAGCCGCCCAGCAGAGGCAGGCGGATCCACTCTCCACTGAAGATGCCACAGGATGGGTTGGTGGTGGCTTAAAATGACAGGAGTTTATTCTCACACAATTCCGGATGCCAAAATTGTGAAAGCAAGGGGTGGGGTGGGCTGTGCTACCTCCAGAGGCCCTAGAGGAAGATCCTTCCTTGTCCCTCCCGGCTTCCCTGGCTTGATGGCCGTATCCCTCCAGGCTCTGCCTGTCTTCACGTGACCTTCTTCTCTCCGTGTCCTCTCCCCTTCTCTGGTCTTCCAAGGACACCTGTATTGGACTTGGTGCCCATTAGCATCGGGGAGGATCTCGTCCCAAGATCCTTCACTTAATTACATCTGCAAAGATCCTCTTCCTAATAAGGTCACATTCACGGGTTCCAGTGATTTGATCCTGAATCTTTCTGGCCGGGCAGGGGCAGGGAACAAGGGTTATGTGTGTGTGTGTGTGTGTGTGTGTGTGTGTGTGTGTGTGTTTCAGCCCACCACTTAAGGAGAAGACAAAGCAATTTATCTAATAAGGGCCTTTACGATGCTGCAATCCTGCAGGATTTATTCTAAAACTTTTCGGTATTTTTGCCATCCCATGTCTTCTCTTTAAAACAATGAGCACAGGGGCACCTGGCTGGCTAAGTCGGTAGAGCATGTGACTCTTAATCTCAGGGTCCCAAGTTCAAGCCCCACGTTGGGCGTGGAGCCTCCTTAAAAAAATAAATTAAATTAAATTAATAAAACAATGAGAGTCACAGCCAACATCTAATGAATTCTCGCCAAGTTCTTGCACTTAGTGTCCTTGTTTCTCACAGATACTCCACAATGTAGACAGTGTTCTTTCCTCTCTGGATAGGGCAGGAAAGTCAAACGATGAGAGGCTGAGAGATCTCCTAGGCCTCCAAGATCTCACAGCCAGGAGGCAGTAAGGCTAGGACTGGAACTCAAATCTGAGTCTGGAGTCTGCATTCTTTTTAAAATTTTTTTAATGTTTTATTCATTTCTGAGAGAGAGAGAGAGAGAAATAGCATGAGCAGGGGAGGGTCAGAGAGAGAGGGAGATACAGAATCTGAAACAGGCTCCAGGCTCTGAGCTGAGCTGTCAGCACAGAGCCCAACATGGGGGTCAAACCCATGAACCATGAGATCATGACCTGAGCTGAAGTCAGACGCTCAACCGACTGAGCCACCCAGGCACCCCTGCAGTCTGGGTTCTTAGGTGGGATGCAGAACTGCCTTTTCTAGGAAATTTAGGACCTGGTTGAGAGGCCGTGGTTTGGAAGGAGGTGGAGGTATGGGGCGATGGGACACTTTATGCCATGTTTAGCCAAGAACTCTTCTTGGGCAGAACATCCAGAAAGGCTGAAAAACAGGAACTTTTGATCGGGAAGGCAATCAACAACCTGGTTTCTCTGTGACATTGAGGCTCACTGCCCTCCCTTCTCAGGGCTGAAACTGGAGTCCTCCTTGCAGAGAAACAGGAAGTTGGAGGCAAATGAGAAAAATGCCCATTTTTATTGTTTTCCAGATTCTGGTTCAGTAACATCTGCCAATAGTTATATTCCTAGGCCAGGGAAATGTTCACTTTCGTTGAGCAATCTGCCTGACCCAGGAGGCTGGGGAGACCGTGGAAGGCAAAATTCCACGCTGCTGGTCTGGGGATGGCTGTGAATGGCAGGAAACGTCTTTTCCTGTTGTCTGGTGGCCGCGTCTACCGATCTGGTCTCCCAGGTGAACAGGGTCTGATTTCCCTTTCAGTCAGAGCTGCCGATGGCTAGGTGTTGCAGGCAGCGTCTCATCTGGGTTTCTCAACAACCCTGTGAAGCCAAATCAATAATGACCTCATCTGACACTTGGGGTGCGTCAAATCACGCACCCGAATGTGCCAAGTGGCAAGTACCAGGGTCTCTCCAGGTTGCCTGAGGCCAGAGTCTGAGATATTAGCTGTTCTACTACTTTCTCTCTGAACCCACGTACCAAGAATCCCCAGGGCCTTGATGAAAGGAAACATAGATGAGGTAAAGAGGAAATGCACCCATTCATTTATCCATCCATACACGTGCTTTGTCCGCACCACGTGCCAAGAAGGCCAAGAAAATCCCTTCGTGCCCATGTGCTGATAAATGCTGTGTGATAAATGCTATTGTAGAGATATGGAAGGAGAGGTCAAGAGAGAGAAGAGAGGGGTCAGGCAGACTTCCTGGAGAAGACCCCTGAGTTGAGATCCGAAGGAGGAGGAGGAGGAGGAGGAAGGTGCTGGCCAGAGAAAGAAGGGCTGGTCTGAATTTTAGGCAGTGGGTTGATGTTCAACAGGCACGACTCACATGGGTAAGCCAGGTAGAATATGTGACTATCTCTGTATTGATTAGTTAAGTAGCCAATGGCTGGAACCCACCAAGTGTCGACCTGCCTGACCCTCACTCCCCCATAATGCAGATATGAAAGAGTTAAAGTATAGCAGGAAGCCCCAGGACTCAGCTTCCTTTCCGCTGTTCAGTCCTTTCCAGTTGGTGCTGAAGCCACCCTGGCTATTATCTTTTGGTTTTCATAGGCCAGAGAGCAATTGAATTAAGAAGGCATAGGTGGGACCTGCTGATGGCCAGCGTAGCTGGAGAATAGGGAGCCAGAGGTGCTGGAGATGAGGCTGGAAAACTAAGAACAGACCCTTGGGGTTGGACCCTAAGTGACATGTGACAAAAATAGACTTTATCTTGAGGGTAATATGGAGCCATTGGGAGTTTTTTAGGCATGCTATTTTTAAATTGAGGCCTAATCATACACAGCGTACTGCATTCCTCTGAAGTCTACAGTTTGATGAGTTTTGACAAATGTTTACCTCCTTGGGACCACCACCCCTCCCTCAACAGACAACATACCTGTTTCTCCAGAAGGTTCCCTCTGTTTCATCCACGGGAGGATTTTAGGCATGGGAGTTCCATAGTTCCACCTTGCATCTTTCAATCTTGGACTTAGGAAAGTCCTAAGATTGCTTTTGCTCATTTTTTGAGTCTTTTTTATGTGCTGCACACTGTTCTAAGCTGTAGAGAAGAGGGGTGGGGTGGGGGACATTTGGGTGCAGAAAGGCAGCAGAAGACAGTCAGAGCTGGTTTTGCAGGCATTCAACCTATACAGTCACAAGGGCCTACATTTGGTTGAATTCCTCTTGTCGCCATTTTGAAATTCTTAATTCTTTTTGAACAAGGAAATCCCGTGTTTTTATTTGGCACCAGACCCCCTAAATAATAATAAAGAGAATTAACAGCGAGCCAAGAGAGAGGATATGGTGGGAGTGGGGCGTTGGGCCGGGCGGGGGGGGTGTCTACAGTCTTGCAAAGAAGACTGTTTTGGGAGGAGTGAGGAAAGAAACCAGTCAGGTAAAGAGCGAGTGTCACAAGAAGGAGCTGATCCCCCAAAGTTCTCTTTTGAGAGCTAAGTGCACCATGGTGGAGACTTTTCATATCTGCTGTCGTTTCTATAACTCTACCCACAGCACCAGTAAACGTATATAAGCTCAATTAATTACCATGACTAACACATCTGACAAGCCAAATATTAGCTCGAGAGAACTGAGCACACTTACAAGTATTAAGTACAGATACAAATAATTAACAATAAGCTCACTGGCATTATTATCTTCTAATTAACCGTAAAAAAAAAAAAAAACCCAAAAAGAATCACACCTTAATCCAGAGCAAAAATGAAAACAAAACGAAAGCAAGACCCCGCCAGGCCTGGAAATGCAGGTGATACAGGGAAGAGAAATATGGTTTGGGGGATTTTAATTTGCACCGATGATGAATTTCTCCAGCCGCCCTCTGCTGATAGTGGAGCCAAAACAATCGCCTTGGTCCCCGTTTCTCCCTGCTGGGGCCAGATGTCCGAAGGGAAGGGCTTGGCATCATTACTGGAGGTGGGAGGAATGACATTGGCATCCCCCTGGAAAAATCCATCTCCGTCAGCCTCAGAAACAACCTCTTGTCTCGTCTCCGGAATTTGGAGCGAAGAGAAGGTGAGTTGAAGGGAATCCATTGTCTCTTGGCGATTGGTTCATGTTCCTAAGAGGGGCTCTAGGTTGAATGGTTCAGTCAAAACCCCCCCAAATAAACACCTGGGCTGCAATGATATCCCCAGTGAATATTTCCAAGGCCAGGGAGTCTAGAAACAGACATTTCCCCGACTGATGGAGCTTTCCAGACACTCTAAGAAGCTTTCGCAGTTATCTGGAACACTGGCCCTCACATCTCTATTTTGGTCTAAATGATGTGGCTGCTTTGGGCTTCCCAGTCCTCTGGAAGGTGCAGACTTCCTTCTGTCCGTTGTATTCAAGCCTCGTTACCTCCGGTGGCCTTGAACCTCACTGTAGATCACACAGGAACCTGAACAGCTTCCCTCTTGCTCACTTTCTTTTTAGCTCCTGATCGGTCCCTGCAGGGGAATACACTACACCTTGATAATAATCGTGGCTACCATTCTTCTGTACCAACTACATGCGGGCTCGGCGATAACAGCTTTTGCCGCATTATCTTATTTAATGCTCCCGATGGGAAACTGTGTTGGCTTGTGCCTTCAGAAGGCATTTAGAAGCTGACCATTTCTCACCACCTCCGTGCTACCACGCTGGCCCAACGCCCCAACTTGTCTCACGTGGATTTCTACAGCACGCTCCCAACTGGCCTCCCTGCTGCTGCCCTGGTCTGTCTGTGGTCTATTTTCAACACGGCAGATTGAATGATGCTTTTGAAATACAAAGTCAGCTCAGGTGAAAAGCTGAGCAGGGCTCCTTATCTCTCGGAGTAAAATCCAGTCTTCACTGTGGTCCACAAAACCAGCCCCTCTCTTCTCACTCACAGGCACTCTGGGCCAGGCACACCAGTCTCCCTGCCTTTCTGTGAGCACCGCAGGACGCTCCTGCCCCCGGGCCTTTGTACTACCTCTTCCTCCCAGAGAGCCACGTGGCTTACCTTTCTTCCTTCAAGTCTTTGTCCATATGTCATCTTTTTAGTGGGGCTTATGCTGATCCCATCCCTTAAAATGCAGGCCTGCCAGGGTGCCTGGGTCAGCTAAGCATCTGACTCTTGATTTCAGCTCCGGTTATGATCTCATGGTTCGTGGGTTTGAGCCCCACATTGGGCTTCGCGCTGACAGCATGTGGAGACTGCTCAGAATTCTCTCTCTCCTGTCTCTCTGCCCCTCCCCCCTTCCCCCTGCTTGCATGTGCCCTTTCTCTCTCTCTTCTCTTTCAAAAATAAATAAATAAATTTTAAAAATGTTTAAATAAAGTAAAGTAAAATGCAGGCCTTCCCTGAGTTCTCCTGATCTATATTTTTTGCATAAAACTTACCACTATCTACCTTATTATTACTTATTGTTATTGTTATTGTCTGTCTCTCCACACAAGGGCTGGGATTCTTGTCTATTTTTGTCAGTGCTGATAAATTCGTGTGTTACACAGTAGGTGTGTAATAAATGTTGGATGGGGTGCCTGGGTGGCTGAGTTGGTTAAGCAGCCGACTTTGGCTCAGGCCATGATCTCGCAGTTCGTGAGTTCAAGCCCCATCTTGGGCTTTGTGCTGACAGCTCAGAGCCTGGAGCCTGCTTCGGGTTATGTGTCTCCCTCTCTCTCTGCCCTCCCAGCTTACACTCCTTCTCTCTTTCTCTCTCTCTCTCTCTCAAAAATAAACATTACAGGGGCGCCTGGGTGGCTCAGTCGGTTAAGCGTCTGACTTTCGCTTGGGTCATGATCTCGCTGTTTGTGGGTTCGAGACCCGCGTCGGGCTCTGTGCTGACTGCCAGCTCAGGGCCTGGAGCCTGTTTCGGAGTCTGTGTCTCCCTCTCTCTCTGACCCTCCCCTGCTCACGCTGTCTCTCTCTCTCTCACACAAAAATAAATTAACAGTAAAATAACTTTTTTTAATGTTGGTAGAATGAATAAGTGATCTACAAAGTATGTCCTATAATCAGTCCCATCTTGCAGAGGAGGCAACTGAGGGTCTTAGAAGGGTTAAGTGACTTTCCCAAGATAAGTGAGTTAATGACAGAGTTCAGACTTTAGCCTAAGTCCTCGTGCCCAGACTCGAAAAACATTATACAGAAACTCAGGGGAAGCTTCCCCCACTCATTTCCTGCCCTCTGTGGTCAGAAGACTAGTCTTCTGGGGTTTGAAAAGCAAATCTTGATTTGGGTAAACAAATAATTACCATATGGCCCCACAATTCCACTCCGATGTATCTACCCAAGGGGAGTGAAAATCGATGTTCAAAGAAACACATGTACAAGAATACTCACGGCAGCATTATGCATAGTATCTAAAGGATTAAACATCCAAAATGCCCATCAACTGATAAATGGGTGAACAAATTGTGGCACATCCTTACGATGGAATATTATACAGCCATAAAGAGGAGCAAAGCATTTCAGCATGGATGAGCCTTGAACACATGATGTTCGGTGAAAGAAGTCAGTCACGACAGGCCATACATGGTGTGATTTCATGTACCTGAAGTGTCAGAACAGCAGATCCACAGACTGAGAACTAGCAGGTCAACGGTTTCACGGGCCCAGGGAGGGAAGAATGGAGAGTAAACTAATGGGCATCCCCAAGATTTCCTTGGGGATGATTAGAAAGTTCTAGATGCACTGATGGTTGCCTAACACTGTAAGTGTACCCAATGCCCCTGAATTGTACACTTTTAAAATGGTTAAAACGGGCGTGTGGGTGGCTCAGTCGGTTAAGCATCCGAGTTCGGCTCAGGGCATGATCTCATGGTTCGTGGGTTCAAACCCCGCGTCGGGCTCTGTGCTGACAGCTCAGAACCTGGAGCCTGTTTCCAATTCCGTGTCTCCCTCTCTCTCTGACCCTCCCCCACTCTTTCTCTTTCAAAAATAAATAAACATTAAAATTTTTAAAAACTTTTAATGGTTAAAATGGTACACTGTGACATATATTTAACCACAATTTGTTTTTAAAAAGCAAAGCTTTCAATTACAGCCTTGGTAAAAGGGCGTGTTGGTCAGCTTCTGGTGTGGCAGGCAGGTAGCTAAGGATGAAGCCCCTTTGTAGCAACCGCAGACCAAGAAAAGCTATGTCCTCTCAGACTCAACTGTGAACAGACTTGCATCTGAGGCTTGGTTAGATGGTCCGCACCACGGAGCTGAGCCCTGATTTTCCATAGCCTCAGAAATAGTGGCAGGCCGGGGCGCCTGGGTGGCTCAGTCGGTTAAGTGTCCGACTTCCGCTTAGGTCACGATCTCGCGGTTCGTGGGTTCGAGCCCCGCGTCGGGCTCCGTGCTGACTGCCAGCTCGGAGCCTGGAGCCTGTTTCAGTCTGTGACTCCCTCTCTCTCTGACCCTCCCCTGCTCACGCTGTCTCTCTCTCTCTAGAAATAAATAAAAGCCTTTAAAAAAAAAAAAAAGAAATAGTGGCAGGCCTAGTATAGTACTATTCAGACATGTCGGAAAGCCAATGCTTTATGTCCCTTTGTATTATCAAAGCCATATACCCTTGTTGCGAGAAGTCTAAAATAAGAAGAAGTTTCCCCACTTACCTGTGGTGTTCCCACCCTGGGAATAGCCTCTGCCATCTACAACCTGGCATCGATCAGGGCTTCTCCACACATGTGCAAACATCTCCATACAAACACACGCATCTTTGAAGGTTTTGTTTTGTTTTGCTTTGCTTTCTTATAAAAACGAGCTCATACTATATATCTTGGTCCGCAGATTGCCTTTTCTTTCCACTCAATACCATCTCACAAAAACCTTTCCCTATGAATACATACAGATTTATCTCTTTCTTCGTGGCAACAGAGCATGAATATATCACCATTTACGTACCTAGTCTCCTCTTGTCAGATAATTATCTTGCCTCCTATTTCTCACCATCGCAAACCAGGTTGTGAACACCCTGCTCATGTATCCTTGCATCCTCGGGGGAGTTTTTCTGGGGGAGAGATTCCTAGAAGTGAAACTGTTGGATCGAAGTAAGAGCCTTTCTGATCTGTGGCTTTTTAAGAGCACATCAATTTGGGATGCCAGTGTGTATTGTCTTCTGGCCTTAGGACAGAAAAAGCTAGAACGTAGAGCTGGAGGTAAGGCTCTGCCTAACTTTGCGTCCCACCCTGCATCTTGCATCCGTAGTTATTTTCATTCATTTTATAGGATCACTGTCTCCAGATTGACTCCAGCAGAGGGAAGAGAAATCAGGTCCTTCTGTGCCGTTCTTCAAACATTTAGAGGAAATTGATTTTCCACATGGGCTGTAGCCAAGCCAGGGATGTGCCGGCACAGAAGTCCCCGCGACAGGCTATTCTTATAAGCACTTGCAACAATTAGACTCGACCCAACTTGAGATATTTTATTAGCGACTGTAAGTCCTCATCAGGCTAATATTGCAGGTTGCCAAAAGCGGCAGTGATTCTAAAATAGGATTTACTTCATAATCGCTTTTAAAAGGAAGAACTTGTGGAGACTTGAAGTGTCTAAAGAAAGAAAGCTCCTAAGCAAGGACAAAAGGCAGTTGGTCCAAGAAGCCGATATCTCGCCTTTCCTTTCTGGTCTTAACCTTTGGTATGCTCTTCCTCATGGCATCAGCCACGATGCTTTCACCTGCAAAGAGCGGAAACGCAGTCGCAAACTGGCTTTGATAATATGGTGCTGTCCTATACCTCTTAAGCCTGAAGTCCCAAGGGGGCACAGGTTTGGGGCTGGTCGACTTGGCGTCTCAACGATGTCTTCAGGAACACAGGTTCTTTCCCAAAGTGGTGAAGAGCACCGGCCCTGGAACCAGACTGTTTGGCCGTGAATCCCACGTCCACCTCTTAAGAGCTGTGTGACCCTGGACAAATTACTTAACCTCGGGGAGCGTCAGGTTTCCCATCTGTGAACAACAGCCTAATAACAGTACACTGACTTACAGCGTTGTTGTGAGTGGGCGAACTTTCTCTATAAAGGATCACACAGTAAACATTTTAGGCTCTGCTCTTGGCAAAGTACTTGGCAGTCTCTTCAACTACTCAACTTGGCTGTTGTAGAATGAAAGCAGCCACGGACAATAGGTAAATGAGCAGGCATGGCTGGGCTCCAATAAAATTTTATTTATGGACACTGAAAGTTGATTTTCATAGAATTTTCACGTGTCCCGGAATATTATTGTTCTTCCGATTTTTATTCGACCATTAAAAAGGTAAAAACCATTCTTAATTCATGGGTCACCAAAATAGGTGAGGCCACCCTGCTGAGCTAAAGCGTGTAATACTTTGAGAATAGTATCTGGCACACTCTAAAGGCTCAGTAAGTGTTTGCCACTGTTGTTGTTACTACCATCATCCTCTGTCCACTCTTCCCTTCTCCATGTTGGTTTCATCCCCAGTCTGGTAGCAAGATGGCTGCCACAGTTCACAGTGGGACATCCAGAGGGAGAAGGAAGAACAGGCATCTCTTCCGATGATACTTTGTTAGGAGCAAGGAGATCTTTCCCCACCTGTCTCACAAGTCCCCACAGGGCCCAGCAGACAGAATGGGAGGGCATGCCCTCTGACCAATCACTGGCAAGGGGCGGGGTTATCCTTCGGCCAATCAGGCTTACCTCTGGCGCTGGGGGGTGGAGTCACTTTGCCCGGAGTCGCTTGCTACCGGGAGTGGGTGAATGCCTGACCCACGCGGGACTTCCGTTAGGGTCAGTGGAGGCAGCGCATGGATGCCGGGTGGGCAAGCAGCAAAGCTTGCTCCTCCCGGCTCTTTCAAATCCCCCTGAATTTATCACAAGCAGAGGACCCGCTAATCCAGTGTATATACATCGTCTTATAACAAGAGCCAGCCTTTTGAAGATTTGGGCTGGAGAACATGGGCTCTGCTGACCTTTAAGGCTTTTTAAATAGCCACTGTGGTCATAACTCATCGGATTGTAAGAATTCCAAACAACTTTACAGCACTTTTGAGTTTACTACACACCCTCCCTGTCTGATGCCTCATTTGACCTTCACGGTTCTCTGAGGCAAGGACTATCACCTGCATTTCACAGGAAAGAGGAGCGACAGGTCCAAGGGCAGTAGTTAAGCCTAGAAACGGGACTCTGAACTTCCCAGATCTCTGGCTCTCTTCCATCCTGCCTCTTCCGTGCACTGAGACAGTGTGGGTGACAAGGTGTCTGAGGGGATTTTGCGGAGAGTCAACGCAGCCCTAAAACCTGCGAAGGCTTTTGGTAAAAGTTCATGATTTTCTCTGGAATGTCCGCAGCCCCTATCCACTATGGAATCTCGGGAAATGACAAATCAGAGCAATAATTATCCCGATCGGATACAGACATGCCTTTTTCTGATCTCAAAAGAGAAACTTAATGGTCCATGCATCTCTTTATATTTAAATCATAATTGTAGGTGTGCCTCTTTACCTTTAAGTCATTGTTTTGGCTTACTGACCCGCAAGCTCAGGAGAGGGAATCCCCCAAACAAAAGACATTTATTTTAGTGAACTGGGTTTATCCAAGTGAAGGAATATTATGCAACCGTTAGCTTTTTTTTTTTTTAATATTTTTATTTATTTCTAGGAGAGAGAGAGACAGCGTGAGCAGGGGAGGGTCAGAGAGAGAGGGAGTCACAAACGGAAACAGGCTCCAGGTTCTGAGCTGGCAGTCAGCACAGAGCCCGACGCGGGGCTCGAACCCACGAACCGCGAGATCATGACCTAAGCGAAAGTCGGACGCTCAACCGACTAAGCCACCCAGGCGCCCCATGCAACCGTTACCTTTAATGCACATGGAAGAAATTCAGTGTCCTGAGAACAATCTTAAGATACGGCATTAAGGAATAGCATTAAGACACAAAATTACATGCAGACAACAGCTACTCTGTTAAAGATGATAGAAAAGATTGGCAGTAAAGAAAAAAAAAAAGCGTTCACCAAGCTGCCTTTGGTCAGTGAGGTCATGAGGAGTGTTTTTCCCGCAACTTCTTTATGTATTTTTCTATACTTCCTACAATACTCGTTTTTATGATCAAAGAAAAACATAAAGTAAAAGCCACAGGAAGACTGGGTAGTTTTGCAGCCTAGGGTTTCTTATTATACAGACTGATCCCGGCAATAAAAGACTAAGTGAGGCAAACCAGGGCCATTTGCAGACTGAAGGGACGAAAACTGTATCCTGAAGAATCGCTCCTCCTCCCGAGGTGACTCTGCCACCCCAGCACAGCTGACCAGCAGGAGAAACCGGGCAGAATCTTCCAGATAAGTAGTCAGAAACTAACAACCTGTGTGGCTTTGAGCAAATTGCCCTCTCTGGCCTTCAGTTCCTTCATCTGTTACATGAGGATAATCATGCTTGAAATCCTTTCAATCATGTAATACATTTGTACTGAATACCTACTGTCTTAGGGGATGGAGACACAATGATGACCAAAGAGAAAGAGGTTCCTGCCTTCTAGCACAGAGCGGAGGGGTAGGGCTGGGAGTTGAGTAGCTTATTGGGGGAATAGCAAGTGCAAAGGTCCTGGGGTAGCCAAAGCTTGGCCCTTTATACCAGAGAATGGTCTTATGTATCTGGAGCTTAGCGAATAGGTGGAGAATGGGAACAGATGTGGGGGAGAGGCAAGCAGGGCCCAAGCCTTGGAGGCCAGGACAAGAAACTTTTGATTTCATTCTGAGTATAATGGGAAGCCACTTAAGGGTTTTAGCCACAGACTCGT
This sequence comes from Hyaena hyaena, assembly GCF_003009895.1. Classification (NCBI taxonomy): domain Eukaryota; kingdom Metazoa; phylum Chordata; class Mammalia; order Carnivora; family Hyaenidae; genus Hyaena; species Hyaena hyaena. Next base: position 9,474,974 of record NW_024080632.1, on the reverse strand, counting down.
ATGATCTGATTTAGAGTTTACATCTTAAAAAGGCCACTTTGCTGCCATGCAGAGGATGGATTGTAGGATTGTGTGAGACGATCAATACATGAAAGCACTTAACATTGGGTCTGGCACAAAGTAAGTGTCTTAATAAGTGGTAACTGTTTTTCATTATTATCATCATTATCCATATTATTATTACTACTCTTTTGTCTGCCTAGATCTGGCCCCCAATTCTCGGACACTTGATTTCATGCAGAATTGACAAAGCATTCCAATGAGCCAGTACATTTTTCAAATTTGGGTTTCTAGGTGTTTTCACATCAACAGAGAGGGTGATGGTTAAAAGCCAAGCTGAAGCTGATGAGAAAAAAACACACAGAATCGGCAGACACATTCCTGAATCCACTATTCTTTTGTCCTTCCGGGGCACACGTTGCTTATCTTGTAGCTCAAGGAAGACCCTGGACCTCGATTATAGGTTTCAGTCTCCACCAAAGTACTGGCTGCCCACAGGCCCTGTTATGAAATCCAGCATATTTGGGTATATTTAAAAATACCTGCCCCTTCCTTAAGACTCGGCTCAGAGGCGACTTTCTCTAGGAAACCTCTTGTGACCTTGCTCCCGGCCACACCCCACATGGCAGCTGTGTTCCCTCTCCGCGCTCTCAGGCAGAGCCTTGGCATAACACTTACTCCCTGATGGATGTGAATTTCTTCGTGTCGCCTCCAAATTCCTCCAGCTGTCTGTGCTGGTTAATACGCTAGCCACTAGTCACACACAGCTCTTTAAATCTGCATTGAATTGAATGCAAATTAAATAAAAGTTAAAATCCAGTTCCTCATTTGCACAGTAGCCACCAGTGGGCACCGTATTGGACAGTGCAGATCGCAAATACTTCTATCACTGCAGAAAGCTCTGGTGGACAGCACTGCTTAGGAGGGACACAAAGCATGTGTTACTTATTCATTTAGGACTGGCAGAGGGGTGCCTAAGACACAGACTTGAGAGGCAGGCCGACCTCAGTTCAAATCCCGCTCCTAATCTTACTAGCTGTGTGATCTCAGCCGAGTTCAATTTCTCAACACTTACCCCACGGTGTCATTGTGAAGCTTATATAAGTTAGTACACATGAAGGGCTTCAATCAGAGCCTAAGCACAGAGTAAGCCCCAAGGAAGTGTTACCTGCTATTATCATCAGCTCCAGGAAAACAGCCAGCACGTAGTAGGCATTATTAATCGTTTATTGATTGAGTAAATGGATAAAAGAACAATTGAACGAATGGGCCTTATTTCTGGCTCTGATGAAAGCAGAATACCTCTCGTGAAACCAAATACGATTGTAATTAATACTAATAGCTTCTAGCTATTCAGCACTTACGGCATTCCAGGCACTGTTGTAAGCGCTTCACACAGTCCTCTCAATAGCCCTGTGAGCAAGATGCTATTAAAAATGACCTCTTTGCAGGGCGCCTGGGTGTCTCAGTTGGTTAAGCGTCCAACTCTAGATCTCAGCTCGGGTCCTGATCTCAAGGTCATGAGTTCGAGCCCATGGTTGGGTTCCACGCTAGGCGTGAAGCTCACTTAAAACAAATTGACTTCTCGAGGGGGAACTGAGGCTCCAAGATATGAAGTAAAAGCAGGGGCTGGGAGGCGCCCATCATCTTCCCTGGCCCTTGGGGATGGCCTTGACTCCCTACTGGGAGAACACATCTGCAGTAAGAAAGGTGCCCAGCTCAGTTTTCTCTCCTGTTCACAGACAGACTTTTGACCCTGGTTCCTTAGACTCTTTTCTTTCCCCATCCAACCCCAGGGCACCCGCCTCTGGCCGTGCTCGCCCCTCCTCACCTCCCCACATGCACCACTGAGCAATGGCGAAACAGCAGACAAGGGCGCCTTTCTTCAAAGTGGTTCGCCTTCATCTCATAAACTCCCAGCCCTTTCCTCATTGGCTGCCCCAAAAAGGAGCGAACCCCCCCACTCCCCACACCCCGGGCTCCAGTACTCAGATACAAAGTGAGTTATGTGCAGTTTGCCCACGTGAGGCCAATCACAGGGGCCTGCCCCTCTCCGAACTCCCAAGGGACAAAATACCAGAGAGCCCAACACAGTGACTGCCTGGTCACGGGATCAGAATTATCTAAGGCAGACAAAGGAAAGCAGGTCGTTGGGAAAAGCAAGACAATGAACGTTGTGAACCAGATCATGTCCAACCTGAAGACTTGAAAGACATCTCACCCTTTCTTCCCTGAACCTTTTCACTTTCCAGCCAGAGAGAGACAGTCTGCTGATTGGGACCATGTCCCGCACTTGAGGGAGTGGTCCCCATTTCAACCAGTCCTGACGGTTCCTTTTGCCACTCTCGAGAACTTGCCTTTCCCGTGAAGCATGATTCCAATGTTTCCCATTTTTAGGCACTAAAATTAGTCCAACTGTGCCTTCTAATTCTGTAGACACAACCCAGCTTTTGCAAATGTCCCTCTCTTCCATTTCTGGGTGAATTTTTGCATAGTACAGACTGCCAATTTTGTCGAGCATTCTCGGGGGAAGATAGAAGTTTAAAATCATCTTGCTGTTAACCATGAAACAAATGCTATGGAGCCCAAGGTTCTGATTTAGAGAGAAGGCTGCACATAGCACTCTCAGGAAAAAGAAAAACACAGACAAATGTCCTCCATGGATCATTGCTGAACACCTCGGTAAGAATATGGACTGTAATTTACTGAGCACTCACTAGGGAGCCAAGCATTCCCCAGGCTCTTCTTTATTTGCCAGGATGTTACTATCCTCCAAGCAACCTTCCCTCCGAGGTGGATACAGTTTTATCCCCATTTTACAGATGAAGAAAGTCAGGCCCTGCGAGATTAAGTAACTTGCCCAAAGATGCAGCTAGAAATTGACCCAGCTGAGGTTGGAACCCGGATCTCCCTGACTACAAAGGCTGAATTCTTATGCTTTTATTTATTTATTTTTGAGAGAGAGTACAAATCAGGGAGGGGCTGGAGGGGGTGCAGAGGGAGACACACACACAGAATCTGAAGCAGGCTCCAGGCTCTGAGCTGTCAGCACAGAGCCTGATGCTGGGCTCAAACTCACAAACTGCAAGATTGTGACCTGAGCTGAAGTCAGATGCTTAACCCACTGAGCCACCCAGGTGCCCCTACAAAGGCTGAATTCTTAACTTCAGTGCCGAATGAGTGGTAGTCATTATTATTTTTGTCACAGAATACAATGGATTGTCTGCAGGAAAGGAAAGATCCTTACAACCCAGAGGTGAAAATACAGGCAACGAGACTGCACACTGTCTGTGATTGTATTAAAAAAAGATAGTGGATGATAGATGGATAAGAGGCAGAATACTAGAACAATCTTCTCCAAAAGCTTGAGTGATTTTCTCTTACGATTTTTTTTTTTTTTTTTTGCTTTCTCCTTCCCTTGCTAGTGCTTTTCTTTGCTTTCCATGTGCTCTTTGTGAAGCATGTATAAGTTTTGCCATTAGGAAAGAAGTGTGTGTGTGTGTGTGTGTGTGTGTGTGTGTGTGTGTGTGTGTGTGAAAGAGAGAGAGAGTGTGTGAGTGAGAGAGAGAGAGTGTGTGTTTTAAAAGCAAGAGGGAATAGAGAAGTTGGCAAAGTAGGCCAAGGAAACTGGAATATCAGTTATTTAAATTCTGTCCAAAATTGCAATTTGGGGATTTCATAGTTATCCCAAAACGATGAATCAAAAGTCCTAAGCCACCTGCCCCCCTCCAAGTGCAGCCAAGTCACAGTGACATTAAACAATGCTCTAGAAGGTATGCTTCGAGGTGGAGGGGGCATAGAATTGGAGAGAAAGTGGATGAGCTCACCCAAGCAAAGGTGAAGCTTCCTTCTTTGCACGCCCTCCCTAACCCTTGCATCCAGGCAGCTCCAGCTTTATCGAGAAACGCCCGAGCAGCCAGCGGAGAAGGGGCCGAAAACCTTCAGCCCGGCCCCTCAGACGAATCCCTCCGAGCCTGGCAGGAGGCAGCCTTGCTGGTTCCAGACCTATATTTTTCATTTCTTGTTTTAACAGTCATAAGCGCCTTCCGATGCCAGAGCAGAACACGACTTTAATCCAGATAAAATAAAATTCCTAAACTCTGAAAACTACACAGAGAGTTACAAGCCAATTTTAAAAAGCAAGAGCCTCGGTTCCAATAGTGGCACATTCCACGTGGCCGGTGCTGGGACTTGCCCCGTGGCCCTGCCTCCTGAGGCCATGAGGCTCAGCCCCCAGATCCACAGGCCCTTGGCCAAGAGAATGTGGGCCATCACTGGCCTCGACGCAGACCCTTCTCAGATCGCTGGGCTCTGGGGTCTCCTGGCTTTCGAGACTCCTAATATGTTCCAGCTCCCCTCTCTCCGCCCCCCCTCCACCCCCCAGCTGTTGCAGAAAACCACAGGCAACCGCCCCTTCCTCTCAGCGGCCAAGTTTTCTCTAAGTAAACACAGAATGTAGCAGAAGATCAGCTCTGTTCCCTTCCCGACACTGTGAGGTAGGGTCAAGGCTGGCCTGGTACCAACCTTGAGAACTCAGGCTAGGGTGGGCTCCAGGCTAACCACGGGCTGGCAGCCACTGAGCAAAGCCTTGCTATGTGCCAAAGCCTTTATCAACACGATCTCAGTGAATCCCTTGGATTCTCTAAGGAGAGAACTTCTTAGATTGGATTTCATCTCTTTGCCCCTCCTTTTCTACCCTTGCTCTGGGCCCAGGAGGCTGACCTGGGTGTGCTGCATCAGTGGGCTCCCATGTACTCTGGCCTCTGGCTGGGTTTGTCCAAGAAAAGAGGAGAAAGGACAATGGGGTTGGGATAGTAATCCCCCAGGCTCCTCCTTGCCTGTGCTGTGGGCTGGCTGAGTATCTTCCAAAGGCCACTGCTCCTGATGGGTGATTCGCTCCATATACCTCCCTTTTCCAGGTTCCAGAATCGACCCTCCTTGTTCCCGCAGGCTTGGGGTTGGAACAGCGCCTCCCTTGGCTAGACCTAAGCATTGCACTTTTCACCCTGTTGATCTTCCTAAGCCCTGTCCGTACCTGTGCGAAGAATCCTTATTAAACTCTCCCGAAACTCTCCGTGTCACTGTGTCCTCTGTGTTCTGCCAGGCTCCTGACCGATGCGTTTGTATCTTCTCTGATTTATAGAGGAGGAAACCGAAGCTCAGACAAATTAAGGCACTTGCCCAGGAACAATGATCTGGGATTCTAATTTGGGTCAGCCTGTCTTCAGAGTCCAAGCTCTCAGCCTTTTAATGACCATATAAAAAACAAAATAAAATTACCTTTTATTCAGTGCCCATTGTGTGCCACACAGCATACTAAACACTTCATGCCTTTATTTCATGAAGCCCCACGAAGACTATGGTAGATAAGACGTGCTGTCCCTATTTTGCAGATGAGAGAAACTGAGGCTCAGAAAGAGAACGTCCCCTGCCTACAGCCACAGGGTCAAAAAGAGGCAGAGCAGGGGCACCTGGGTGGCTCAGTCGGTTAAGCGTCCGACTTCAGCTCAGGTCATGATCTCGCGGTTCATGGGTTCAAGCCCCGCGTCGGGCTCTGTGCTGAGGAATAGCTCAGAGCCTGGAGCCTGTTTCGGATTCTGTGTCTCCCTCTCTCTCTGACCCTCCCCTGCTCACACTGTCTCTATCTCAAAAATAAATAAAACATTCAAAAAGAGGCAGAGCAGAGGCACAACCCCAGGTCTGTTTTGGTTTTCTATCCGACCTCAGATAACCTGGTTTCTGTTGCATCGCAGTGGAAGCCGGAAGAGAGAATGCATCTGTGTCCAGAGAGGCCCTCCCCAGGTAGGGCTGGAGAGAAGCCGATTTGTTCCTCAGGTCCTTAGTGGAAGGTGGCAGGCAGAGCCAGGGGCTGGGGGATTGTGGACTGGAGGGGGGGGGTACCAGGTCAGGAGCGGGAAGGTGGACCCGGCCTTTGCAGAGAGGAGGATGGGATGTCTGGGAAGCCTGTGTCTAAATGGTAGCTGGGTGGGGCTTAAGCAAGGGCTGTTCACGCTGACACACGTTTGCTAGTGTCTGTGTACTGTGGGCCTGTCACAGCACTGGGCTCTGGGGCATGCTAGGTTGCGGCCTATATATAAGCCCACCCTGTGGAAGGAAACTGGTATGGCTTGGGGCTCAGCTGCAAGACCCTTTATGCAGCCCATTTCTCCATTCTCTCATCCCTAAGAGCCTATTATCAGGGCTACTTCTTCACCGCAGCAAAAAAATTAAAAAATTAAAAAATTAAAAAAAAAATCCCACTTCTGCCTACTGGGGTGTCCCACTGGAATCCTGTCCTTATTGAACTTGACTCTTCATCTTTCTCCCCTGGCCTCAGCCCAGCAGCCCATAAACAGATCTCTGCTGGGTCCCTGTTCTCTTATTTGCTTTAAAATGCACCCCGCAGGGGCTCCTGACTTCAGCTCAGGTCATGATCTCATGGTTTGTGAGCTCGAGCCCCGCGTCAGGCTCTGCGCTGACAGCTCAGAGCCTGGAGCCTGTTTCGGATTCTGTGTCTCCCTCTCTCTCTGACTCTCCCCTGCTCACGCTCTATCTCTAAAAAATAAATATTAAAAAATTGTAAAACGTACCCCCAATTGTCTATCTGTCATCACCTACTTTATAGCTTGATTAAGTTATAATTGATACACAACAATCTGCATGTATTTAAACTGTGCCATTTGATACATTTTGGCATATGCGTACCCCCTGGAAACTATCGCCACAATCAGGATCACGAATATACGATCACTCCCAAAGGTTTCCTTGTCCCCCTTTATCACCATTCTTCCTGCCCCAGGCAACTGCTGATCTGCTTTCTGTCCCATTTTTACATAAATGGAAACTTACGAAGCCTGGTCTCCTTCATGAAGCATAATTAATGTTAGGTTCGTCCAAGTTGTCTATCAGTACTTCCCTCCTTTTTATTGCTGAGTAGTATTCTATTGTATGGATATTCCTCAGTTCGTTGTTCCTTCCTTCCTTTCTTTCCTTTCTTTCTTCCTTCCTTCCCTCCTTCCTTCCTTGCTTCCTACCTTCTTCCTCCCATCTATCTATCATCTGTCTATTGTTACCTATCTATTCACTTCTTTAGAAGTGAGCTAATTTGTAAATATGTTATCATGGCATTTATAGTCAATAGCAAAAGCATTTACATCAACCTACATGACTACCTATAGGGAAACAGTAAATAAAGTTTGGTTTACACACTCAATGGTCCACTGTGTCACCATTAAAAAGAATGAAGTCATTCTGCATGGTATCAAACCACACCTGGCCAGGGGCGCCTGGGTAGTTCATTCGGTTAAGCGTCCGACTTCGGCTCAGGTCATGATCTCATGGCTTGTAAGTTCGAGCCCCACATTGGGCTCTGTGCTGACAGCTTGGAGCCTGGAGCCTGGAGCCTGTTTTGGATTCTGTGTCTCCCTCTTTCTCTCTGCCCCTCCCTCCCTCATGCTCAGTCTCAAAAATAAATAATCATTTTTAAAAATTTAAAAAAACAACAACAGAGACTACCACACCTGGTCATATGGTGGCCAATCTCGATGTGTCAACCTTCCAAAGAATTACAAGTCCCCAATCCTCATGGCATTAGGAAATAACTGACCTCTTCATTGAAGTCTCTGAGAAATCCTTAAGATCTGAAGTCTTCCTCATCCAAACAGCTACTTTCCAATACTTCTTGCTTCCTCCGGACCTCAGCCTGGCTTATCTCGTCAGGCCTTTCCCTCTTAATCACTCTCTTCCCATTTTGGCTCACTCGGTTCTACCCCAGGTAGCTTCAGGTCCTTCCTGATGCGAATCGAGGTACTCACTTTTAAGCATGTCCCAGTCCTTGGTGAGCCTAACAAAGGTCTAGGGGTTAGGCAGACAGAGATGGAATCCTCTTTAAAAGAAGCAAGAAGGGAAAAGAGTCATGATGCTTAGTAGTATTTTTTATCCCTGATATATATACCAACTATATACATATTGGACATGGGAAAATGCCAATGACCGTTGCTGAGTGCACTAAAACAAGTTACAAAGTACTCATCATGCTTGTAATAACTCACTTAATTTGTTTCTTCTAGTAGGTTATGAAGCCCCTAGGCTCAGAGACTGTAAGTGAATTTTGTCCCTTGTATCTCCAATGCATGGTAGGTGTCCTTTAAATAAAGTGTTTTTACTGCTTAATGAGATATTTACTAACATGTTAGCAGTAGATACCACTGAGTGATGGGATCATAGATCGTTTTCACTTGCTCATTAATATTCATCCATGTTGTTTGAATTTTTAATAAAGAGCTGTGTTTCTTTCCCTTTCCCTCTTTTTCTCTCTTATTTTATCTTATTTATGTAATGTTTTAGTATTATTTTTATAACCAGATAAAACAAAAAAAAGGTTTAAAAAATGTTTAATGTAAATGGAACGGTGGGAATTTGAGGCATTTCCTTCTGGTAAGGAGGAGGACTTTTGGTACCTATTAAATGACATCCCAATAACACTGTGGTAGAAAATCCAAACTCAAGCATCATGGAATCAAGCCAATCCTCTGGTTAGCAGGGCCTTGGTGTTTACTTGGCACACACAGCCACACCACCGAGCCTTTCTGCAGCCTTCTGAACAGATAGAGGACTAGTCTGCTTGAGTTCCTCCAATTGGTTCCCACTGGCTCCCGTGAGACCACATCAGAAGAGCACCAAAATACAGAATCTGCGCTGGTTTGCTGTGATTGCCAGGAGGTCTGTGCCATTCTTGGTTCATGGCTCACTTTCTAATGCACCCTGCTACAGTTCTTGGTATCTTGCTATCTATCTATCTATCTATCTATCTATCTATCTATCTATCATCTATCCATCCATCCATCCATCCATCCATCCATCCATCCAACCATCCATCTACCTGCCTATCCATCTGTCTATCCATCCATCCACCGATTTACCCACCTATCTATCCATCCACCCATCCATCCATCCACCTACCTATCCATCTGTCTATCCACCCATCCATCTACCTATCTATCCATTTATCCATTCATCCATCTGCCTCCTATATCTATCTATCTATCTATCTATCTATCTATCTATCTATCTATCTATCTATCATCTATCAGTCTATCTGTCTGTGTATCATCTATTAATCTATTTCTCTATTTATGTATATTTTTCTCCTTTTTATTTGACCAGCTTTTATCTGTTCATTGATAGCAGTGAGGCCAACAGATGTTGATGTCCTCCTATAGCTAGAAGGAGACAGATAACTCTAATAGTAAGTGTGACCATCTACTAAAAACCTATTGGTTACCAGCAGCAGTGTAAAGAAACCAGAAAGTGGTCTGATACATGCAAGTGTCATGGAAAAAACATGATGTTGAGTTCCTTCCTTTCTTAGTGGTTGTAATTACATATCGTTGCTACTGCTTCAATAAAAACTCATTCTTCCATGACAGCTGGTATGAAGGGCAGGTAAGAGATCTGTCTGCATTAAAGGAACTGTTTCGAATCTTTAAACAAAATGAACCTTCAGGGTTTTTTTGTTTTGTTTTGTTTTGTTTTGTTTTGTTTTTGAGTACAGAGGAGAACTGGACAAAGAAAGGGCTCCCGAATAGTATGACTTCCTGTCTGCTCTAATCAACATTTAAAACTCATCTGGATTCCACAGGAATCTGTTTGGCTAAGAGTGAGGTGCTAAAAGCCTTAAAACAGTTTAGACTTTTAAAGACATGAAACATTCCTTGTACAATCTTCTTCATGCTCACTCCGGTAAACTTTCCGTCATGGGTGGACCAAAGGTAAACCACAGCTCAGGCCAGGTTGAATTATAACAAATTCCATTATTAGCACAGTTCAAATTAATGAGATTTCCCTTTGCTTTGGTTTCAAAAGAGGCTCAAAGCCACTTAGTAACTTGAGACCTCTTGTGAACTCATTACTAGAATAGTTTTTAAAACACAGTTTGGTCTTTGGTTACCATAGGAAATTACCAAGGCCCAATGACCATGCTCCTTTCTGGATCCAAGTTTTATGTCGGGCAATTCATTTCAGCTTTGATGATTTTTTAATTTAAAAAATTCCCTACCAATAGTAAAAAAAAATCTATTAGCACACAGTGAACACTGAATCAGTCAAGTTTATTGTCTGAGTTCTGTGCAAGAAAAACAGGGGGCAGGGGAGGGTGAAGTAAACAAAACTTCCAAACTTTATAATATTTATCTTGAATCTCATAGTAGCCACAGATGTGAAAGTTTGTCCTTGTATTTTACATCTGGCAACCTCCTAAATTAAGCTGGATTTGTCCCAGGGACCAAGTAAGAAAATTAATTCATGAACTAGGGCCCTCCAGAATGTTTTTTCCTTTCATTTGGTTTAGTCACTTTTATAGTCCTTTCTTTCTTCGAAGTAATTTGGATTTGATTGCTTCTTTGTGAAATTCTAATGTCAAGACTGTGTCTAATTTCTGTTTTATGAAGAAATCTGGAAACTATACAAAGCAATGAATTGAGATGCAGAGTCAAATAAAATCTGTAATGTGATAACTCTATCAACTCTGCCTGGAAAGATCCTGTATTTCAATTAGATCTGGAGACATGTTCTTACATAAACTGACAGCATCGGATTGACAGTGTTCATCTTCCCAGAAAACACAATTTACTAGGACAGAGTGGTGCATTTGGCTCCATATTCCAAAGGTATGTTGGGTGGCTTGTCCCACCACAGCCTGAATCCGGATATGATTTCACAGACAGGCTCGCTTTTGGCGTTAAATAAGAATCACAAGCATACTAAAAATTCCCACCAAAAAATAAGGTACTTAAAATTTTAAGTAATAATAATAATACTTAGGATTTAAACAGCACTTCACATTTTCAAAGCACTCCATAAACATTGGTTTTAATTCTCCAGGCTTGTAGTCGTCTTTGATGTGGTGAACAGCCCTGTGCACAGTGGGAGAGATAAAGCTACATCCAGAAGAACTGGGCCCAATTAGCTAATTGTAACACTTTTCATTTCTTCCCCGTTCAGTTTCATTTTTTTCCAACTACCTTTTGTTGTTCTCATTTAGAGCCCTCGAAGGGTCACCTACGCAGGTCTGCTGGTTGTATCCAGGCTCCCATCCAAACTCATCCATGAGGCCCTGGCTACCTCCTCTACCCCAGTTCATAGTAAAACAGGAAAACCAGGACCAAATGTATTCCAACGAGATTGACTCTATTCTCAGAGTTTCCCTTAGCAGTTTTTTAATGGAGTGAAATACCCGTTTGTGTATGAGACCATAGGGAGTACAATGTTTTTTCGACGGCAGGTTTTAGTCTTGATTGTTGTGGTTCTTTCTTAGCAAAACAAGAAGTTGACAGTCCTGTGTCAGTCTCCACCATTCTTTCTAGAGACGGTACCCACGTATGACATCCAAACACCAGGGAAATGCTGGTTTTGCAGACAGTGTGGCCTGAACATTTACCCCAAGTGGTAATACACAGTGCAGGTAAGACCGCGGTGAGGCAGGGATCTTCTGAAGTGGGTTATCTCCTCCACCCCACTCTTGATGGAGGTGTAAATTGGTATCACCTTCTGCAATGTCTATGAAAGTTGTGATCTTTTAGCTCCTTTGGCCGAGGAATTCTACTTCCAGAAATTTTTTTAAAAATATTTTTATTTATTTCTAGGAGAGAGAGAGACAGCATGAGCAGGGGAGGGTCAGAGAGAGAGGGAGACACAGACTCTGAAACAGGCTCCAGGCTCTGAACTGGCAGTCAGCACAGAGCCCGACACGGGGCTCGAACCCACGAACCGCGAGATCATGACCTAAGTGAAAGTCGGACGCTTAACCGACTAAGCCACCCAGGCGCCCCTACTTCCAGAAATTTTTTAAAATGGGAAATTCACAGAAGTTTGCACAGGAATATGTGAGCCCATTGATACACATTGCAGTGGAAACCTAGAGAGTACTGAGGACCCACAGTAAGGGAATGGTAAAAAAAAAAAAAGAGAGAGAGAGAGAGACCAGACGATGTAATACAGGAGGTTGTCACTCTTCAGCTAATGACGTGGATGGATGTATCCTCCCATGGAGAGAAGTCTGTCAGGCTCATTCACTCAATACACATTTCTTTCCTTCTTCTTCTTCTTCTTCTTTTTTAGTGTTTACTTATTTACTTTTGAGAGAAAGAGAGAGAGCACAAGTGGGGGAGGGACAGAGAGAGAGAGGGAGACACAGAATCTGAAGCAGACTTCTGGCTCTGAGCTGTCAGCACAGGGCCCGATGCGGGGCTTGATCTCAAAAACCATGAGATCATGACCTGAGCCGAAGTTGGATGCTTAACCAACTGAGCCACCAGGCACAGTTTTTTTTTTTTAGTTTATTTATTTATTTTGAAGGAAAGCATGAATGGAAGAGGGGCAGGGAGAGAGGGAGAGAGGGAGAGAGAGAATCCCAAGTGTTAACAGTGCAGAGCCCGATGTGAGGCTAGAACTCAGGCACCATGAGATTATGACCTAAGCCAAAGTGTGACACTTAACTAACTGAGCCACCCGGGAGCCCCACAACATATTTCCTGAGCACCTATTATGTACTGTTCTGGGCAGAGGATGCAATTGTGGACAAAGGAGACAATATCCTTGCCTTCATAGAGCTTACATTCCGATGGGAAAGTTTTTCCCAAATAAATACACATGATCAGATAATAGCATATTTGTTAAGCTAAAAAAAAAAAAAAAAAGCAAGGTGTATGGAAAAGCCACTTTGGAAAACATTTTGGCAGTTTCTTGTAAAGTTAAATATGTATTTACCATATGGCCCAGCCATCCCACTCCTGGGACTGTACCCAAGAGAAACGAAAACTTATATTCACACCAAAAACTTGTATGTGAATGTTTATAGTGGCTTTATTTGTAATTGCCCCAAACCGGAAACAAACCTAACATCCTTCAACTGAGGAACTGATAAAAAAAAAAGTGTAGGGTAGCCGTATAATGAAATATTATACACCAATTAAAAGGAATGAACCACAGAGTCATGTGACAACATGGAGGGACTTCAGATGCATTGTGATGCTGAGCGAAGGAAAGCAGACACAAAAGGCTAGGCGCTCTATAATACCGATGATAGCACATTCTGGAAAAGGAAAAGTGTAAGGACAGGGAACAGACGAGTCATTGCGGGGAGCCAGCAGTAAAGGAAGGCATTTTTTACAAGGGGCACAAGAGAATTTGGAAGGTTGATGGAACTGTTCTAAGTTTCTATCGTTGCTTTGTTTCTACAATTGTCTATGTACAACTTACTGTCGAACTTCAAAGAACTCTACACTGGACCCAGTGAATTTTACAATACCCAAACCATCCCTGGGTAAACACGAATAAAGAATAAAACCAAGGGGCAAAAGCTATTTATGGATTGATCCCACTTTTGTAAGCAACCAATGTCAGAACAAGCTTGGAAAAAAAAAATCTAGATAAATATCTAGTATGCCACATTGTTAACAGTAAGTTATCTGGGTTGGGGAGAAGGGTGTTTCGTTTTCTAAATTACACATTTCTTTGATGTTTGAATATTTTATAGGGCATGTGTTACTTTCGAAATTAGAGAGAAAATCGAATTATGATACAAATATAACCCTCCGTGCTGAGAGGCACAGAGCTCACCTGAGATGCTCAGACTCTATAGTTAGACCCTAACGCTGGCTCTGAAAGTCGGCTCACGCCGCAGGAGATGTGCTCTGACCTTACAGACCCCTTGAGAGGCCTGGAAAGATCCTGGCTCTTCGGCTTGGGGCTTTCTCCTCCCCCTTGGGGGGCAAGTGCTGCTGCTCCCCCATTGCTGCTGGGGAGAATCTGCCTTCCAGGTCCTATGGGACAGATTTTTCTGGATGGGGTACAGTGAGGCTCAGGGCTGATATGGCCCTGATTCTCTGGCCAAGGAGAAGAGCTGCCTGTGGCCCAAGCCCCTGATAATCACGGTCCATGTTTATGGACACTTGCACAGTGCCCACGACTGGCCAGGGATTTCCCACTTAGTAGTATTTTGTGATTCCTTCATTTGACAAATATTTGTGAAATGCCAACGGTGCTCTAGGCACTGGGGATACTGTAGTGAACAAACAGGGGAAAAGAAAATCAACCATGTCCTCATGGGGATTATTGTCTAGTGGGGGAGGGGCGGGGCACCTGGGTGGCTCAGTCTGTTGGGCATCAGACTTCGGCTCAAGTCATGATCTCATGGTTCCTGAGTTCGAGCCTCGCGTCAGGCTCTGTACTGATGGCTCAGAGCCCGGTGCCTGTTTCGGATTCTGTGTCTTCCTCTCTCTCTGCCCCTCCCCCGCTCGCACTCTGTCTCTCTCTCTCTCTCTCTCTTAAAAATACATAAACATTAAAAAAAATCTAATGGGGAAATGGGAGACAGGCAACAAAGGATGAAGACAAATGCCTGCCCGGGGATTTTAGATGCTAAGAGGCAGCTACATGGCGTGAGGAGTGCACGAGAGATGGGGAGAAGCAAACGGTTTAGGTGCCGTGGTTCCCAAGGAGGCCTTTTCAATATGGCAATACCTGATCCAACCGGGGAGACCTGAGGCCGGGTGAGTGACAAGCACCGCAGGGAGGTCACAGGCCTGCAGCTGAGTGTGCCTGGAGGCTGCTGGCAAGACAGCAAGAAGCCTGGTCACACAGGCCTGCAGGTTGAGGGGAGGGGGGAGGGTTTGGCTTTTACTGTGAGTGAGACTGCACGGGGCTGAGGGCTGAGGGCTGAGGTGTGACATGACTCGTCTTGGGTTTGACTAGCACCCGTCCAACTGCTGTGTGGAAAACCTTGGGGGCTGGGGCGGAGAGAGTGACACCGCCAAAGAGGACAGTGGCTTAGGCTTCACTTTCCCCATCTGCGAAATGGGATAATAATAGTATCTCCCTCATAGGGCTGTGGGGAGGATTAAAAATAAGCACGGTGTAAATGATCTGGCCCAATGCCTGGCACCGGGGAAGAGCTCAGTAAAGGTGTCCAGTCCCGTTGTTACTAATACCCGCTTCCCGCGAGGCCAGTATACTTATGCCCATGTTACGGATGAGAAGCCTCTTTCACCGAGGGGTGAGGCCACTCATCCAAGAGCAGACGGCTGTTGAGTGGCAGAGCTGTATTGATCCAGGCCCCCCGGGAACACTGGCGTGGAGGCATGAATGGCCAGTAGAGGAGACAGGAAGCTCCGAACAAGGGACAGAGGATGTCTGAAGCATGTAAGAAGGAGCTCTGTGGCCTATCCCGGGACAGGAGGAAGTGGCGACCGAGGTTCAAATCCTGCCCTGCATTTCCAAGCTGTGTGACCTCAGGCAAGTCGCTGTGCCTCCCTGAGCCTCAGTTGTCTTATCTATAAAATGGGACCGAGGCAAGAGCCACCTGAAAAAGATAGTGGGGATGGTTAGATGCCTGGCATAAAAGGAGGCCAATAAACGCTCAGAAAACATCTCCCTCCCGAGAAGGAGGTATGGCAAGGAGACGGGTGACCAGGGATGTGGTCAGAGGAGGCACGTCTTGTCTGGCCTCCTTTGGATTATACCACACAGCCTGGTAGGAGATAGGAGAAGAAAGCCTTTCTCCGTTGAGATTTTGAGGAGTGACTGATTAGATTCTAACAAGCAGGCTCATCAGGGAGTTCATGTTATGTAAACAGTAGCCTCTTCCTAAAACCACAACTGGAAAACAGTGCAAAACTGTGCCTTCAGTTATTGCATGGTTAACGGGAAATAAAGTCTGCTCGTTGGAATATCATTTTGAAGGTCTGTTTATCATGATGATTATTCTGAATGAGGGGAATATTTCCCGCGATATTTTGGGGGGAGAACACAGAAAGGGCTTCCGTGTCTGGGAACTGCTGTGGAAGGCCAGTAGCAAATCCCTATAACACAACTCGCTAACATTTACAGAGGCTGTTGTGATTAAGTGGGAACCAAGCTACCGAAAAATCTACAACAAGAAGTCAGCAAAGTAAGATCAAGAGACTATAAAGTAAACAATATATAGAGAATGAAATGTAATTTATTTCCTCAGGGAAGCGATCTGTACCGACAGCAGCAACAGAGTGACTGTGGATGTACTCTCTGTCGCCATCCATTGCAGTCAGCACATTTGAAAATTGAGAAATTGTGTACGCAATTTAAAAAGCCAATTGATTACAACTCACCAGCGTCCTAAGCGGTGGGCAGCCCATTCGAAAAAAGGAAAACTGAGATGCAAGCAAGAGAGGTGAGTTGCGGGGTGCCTGGGTGGCTTAGTCGGTTAAGCGTCTGACTTTCGCTTAGGTCATGATCTCGCGGTTCGTGGGTTCGGGCCCCGCGTCGGGCTCTGTGCTGACTGCCGGCTCAGAGCCTGGAGCCTGTTTCAGTCTGTGACTCCCTCTCTCTCTGACCCTCCCCTGCTCACGCTGTCTCTCTCTCTCTCCCAGAAATAATAAAAAACAAAAACAAAAACAAAAAAAAAACAGAAAAAAAAGAGAGGTGAGTTGCTTGCTTCATCCTTGCTGAGAACTCATAACCCAGGTGGTGGGAGAAATCCAGTGTGCCAGCACCGGGACGAAGGGAAGACAAAAGAATGACTCAGGTGTTACATGTGGCTTTTTTTTGGGGGGGGGGAGCTCCAAATTGTTGTCTGAAAAGGACTATGCTCTTTCCAAGGGTTGTTTAAAATTGTTTTTAATGTTTATTTCTTTTTGAGAGAAAGAGATCAAACACAAGTTCGGGAGGGGCAGTATCTGAAGCAGGCTCCAGGCTCTGAGCTGTAAACACAGATCCCAACATGGGGCTTGAACCCATGAACCACGAGATCATGACCGGAGCCGAAGTTCGACACTTAACCGACTGAGCCACCCAGGTGCCCCTCCAAGGGCTTTTTACATAAAATGATCTGCTGCAGAAAGCAAGATCTGGCCCCAGGACACGGACCCGGCCGGCAGGGAGATAGCACACCTATGCTTGCCACAGAGTTTGGAGGGACTGGGTATGGTCCCTGGAGGATGGTGGCTCTTGTCTCATATGCCAGGACCTGGCCGTCAGTTCTCAAACAGCAGTGTCCCACAGGTCAGGTGGCTAGATCGCTTGCTTTCTCACTTAGACCTCGGCTGGAGTCCCCGATTCAGGCCACTGGTGAAAAGACATTTGTCTTCCTTATAAAACCCCTAGATGCTTGGGTCTGGCCTGGAGCACCGAAAGCAGAGAGGGCGAAATGTTGCTGGCAGGATTGCCAGAGAAATTGGCATCTCCCCTTCCAGAGCCCAGCCTGGCTGTGGGCCACTTGCACTGCCTGTTTCTTTCATGAATGTCGAATTCACACTTGCGTGCCCCGGGTGAGGAAGAGTTCTAGAATCCACCTTGAGAATGCTCTCTTCTCTTAACAGTGATTTTGTTCACCCTAAAACGGGGGTTGGCTGTTGTGTATTGAGGCTGTTCAGATTTCAAGAGTGTGTTTATATGTGTGTCCAGCCAGAGGAAACAGAATTTAGTTTCATGTCATCTATTTCACCACCTGCCATGCCTGTGGCCTGCAATAGGCAGGAAACTGAGTGGAAGGCGAAACATTGTGAATATAGTCACCTGTCATTGGTTGACTGGCAATAGAGTCAAAGAAAAACGTCAGAGGACATCATTACCTACTTTTTAATTTTTATTGGCTATTTGAAAGCAATTCATTGCGAGCTGCTAATTTATTCTAAAAATCAGAGTCACTAGCAGCAAGGGTCCGTCTTATGTGCGCAAAAGGTGTAGGTAAAATGCCGCTGAATATAGTTACTTTAAGCTCATTGGAGTTTTTAACGACTCAAATCATTGCTTGAGTTTTCCCTTTGGTGGTGTTTCTTGGAGTTAGATCCTCCCACATATCACAAAAGGGTCTCTGGGTCTTAGTAGCAGTAAGGTGCTGAGTGCTTTGTGTTCTGTAACTCATCAAATGCTCACAGTGGCTCTAAGAAGCAGACACAAGTATGAGCCTGCCTCAGAGCTGAGGAAACTGAGGCACAGAGAGGTTAAATCACAGCCCAAAAGGGTAAGTGACGGAGCTGGGATTTGAACCTGGTTTTGTCCCACTCTGAAGTCCTTGCCCTTGCTCACACGTCAAGCCTCACTCCCAGCCAGCAGCAAGGGCTCTTGTTTTTAGTTCATCCTCTGCACCGTCTTAGGGGAGAGGTTGGAACAATTAGGAAATCCTTGGTGGTTTTGAGCAAAGCTGTTATTGCCCAAGGCAGCTCAGCTCGATTGGTATAAGACCATTGTCTCAGAGGGAACTTAAAACGCCAACTTAAAAATTGAATTATCAAAGCCAAGGGATGAAAGGGATAGGCCTGCCGCACGGAAGTGTCCAGAAAACTCTTTATGGAATTATGCAATGAATTGCGTTGTCCACACCAGGTGACAGTGACCCAAGACTGGTATTTGTCACCGTGCCAAGCCCCTTCCCGGTCTCCCTGGGTGCGACTGGATTTCGTTCTTATTTGCTTGAAGCTGCCGACTTGGTCGCAAATGCTCACGAGGAAACGCAGGCGGCCGGGACACCAAGAAGAGCTACCTCACTGGCATTCAGGGAAAGCAAAGTCAGACAACAATGGCACCATTTTCCACCACCGGGTTGGCAAAGATGGAAAAAGGTGGGCAACGTACAAATGCTGGCAACGTGGGAAGGAAGTGGACACTTTTCCTGTATTGCTTGAAGGAGTGTGAATTGCCACAAGCTTTGGGGGAAAGTCTTCCGGCTGTATTTATTAACAATAAAAATATGCATTTATTAACAATAGAAAAGCAATCCTATTTTGGGGACTTTATTCTACAGGAATAAAAGTGTCAGTGCCTATGGATCTATGGATAAAGATATTTGCTCTGCCCTTGTTTAGAGGCGGAAATGGCTGGAAACCCCCTGAATGTTCAGGAATAGGAGAATAATCAGATAAATTATGGCACAGGTGTTCTATGAAACATTATACAACTAATAAAAGAATGCGTTAGATTTAGATATATAGGCCTAGAGGTATATTTGCGATAAATTGGTAAGTGAAAAAAGCAGATTGCAAAATAATATATGTGACAATCCTATTTTCATAAAAAGTAAACAAAAAAAAAAAACCCACCCTTAGAAATATGTGTTTAAGTTGTATTATTTGGTCTGAGCATGGAGGAAGGACAATAGGGATCTACAGCAATTTGGTGACTTTGGTCACCTCCGTAGGGTAGAGAGAAAAGTACTCTCTTTCTCTCTGTAAACTATTGTTAGACCTACTCTCGCCAGCATTCTGGTACCTTCGTCATTTACAATAAAATAAATCCAATAAAGCTTAGGTGCTGTTTTCCTTTGTGCCAGGACAGACAAGTGACTATAATTGTTATAATTTATTGATCATTGCCTATGGGGCCATGCACTGTGCTAAGAACTTTCTCTGTGTGATCACCCTGGGAGGTCAACGCACAAGAAGAAATGGAGGTCACGGGGGTTAAATGACCTGCTCAAGGCTGCACAGCTAGCGCACGACAGAGCAGGGATTGGAACCCAGGTGTGTCTTACTCTGCAGTGACATTCTTAACTCCTGCAAAATGCTCCCACCCTGCAGCTGTGGCGGCTTCCTGCGGTCTTTCTAATAGATGGTTCCTCCTCTGGTCATATTTTTGCTTCCATTTTCTCTCTGCCATTGCGTTGGGTAACCCTGAAAGGGAACTAGCCTGTCATTCTCAGAATAAGACCTGAGACCTGTGCAGAGTGGGACATCTGTTTCCTGCCCGGGGCTGCAGGCAATGTCACAAACGGGGGAAACTAAGTCCTGAGACTGCTTCTGATGGGCTCCCCACCTACGGAACCCCGCTCAGAAGTCAGCGTGCCTGGTGCCTTGATGCTGTCTCATTGTCGGTTGATAGGTTTTGTTTTGTTTTGCTTTGTTTTCATCTTATCTCGGGCTCACCATCAACTCTCACTGCTTTCTCTCTTGAGTAAGAACTCCACGGGATCTTTTATCAGTCATCTCAACGGTGCGGGAGAGTCAAAGAGCCTCCTTGCTAGAAGCTACCTGAAGGATCACCAGGGTTGCCCTTTTCACACATGAGGAAACTGAGGCCCGGAGAGGCAGAGTGGCTTGTCTAAGACAACAGGGCTGCTCAGACGTGCCTCTGAGACTAGAACCCGGCTCCCCTGGGTACTCACTCTGTACTTGTGTTACCCGGGGCAATCACACACTGCACTTCAGACCTTTTCTCTTCCGCTCTGGGGCCTTGGCTTTGACGGCCAAGGAAATCTCAGATGAGGTTGTATTTTTTTTTTCTCTTTTGTCTTGTATTGTTTATTTGCTTTTTAATTTACTTTTCTTGGGGCCATTTGGCGATTCTGTTTTCAATTTTATTGAGTGATTGGTGTTGTTTATAACTTACTGCACTGAATTGGTAATATACACATTTAGTTAAAAGAAAGAAAGGAAATATAATCAGTGGAGTGAAAAGGAATTCCTTTCCCCACCCTGACACCTCTTCCCTAGAGACAACTGATGCTACTATTGTCTTATGGAATCTTCCAGGGGTCTCTCTCAGTTAATAATCTATCTTTGAGATTATTCTCTATCAGTACACAGAGTGTTAGTCACTATTTTTAACGACCGCATGGGATTACATTCTATTGCTAACTACCCCCCTAATGATGGACGTGTAGATTGCTTCCAGTTTTTGCCCTGCAAACTGTGCTATAGTTCATGGCCTTGCACTACCGGCCTTTAAACATCTGTACGAGTATCTCAGTAGGATGAACTAGAATTTCTGGGTCAAAGGGTATGTGCATTATACATTTTGATATTCTCCAAATTGACACCCAAGCTGTGGTGGTAATTTATATTCCCAGTGACAGGTGTAAGAGCCCGGCTACCTTCCACATTCACCTAAGCTCTTAAAATACCGTCAACATCTTCTATGTTTTTAATTTCTGTTTTTCTTGTGATGAGTCTTCCAACCTGCTTGGTTATATTTTATTATATATTTTATTTATATTTTATTGTTATATTACTATAACACATGGCCCTAGACCAGGCGGCTTAGACAACAGACATTTCTCACAGCTCTGGAAGCTGAGAAGTCCAAGATCAAGGTGTGGCAATTTGGTTCCTGGTAAGAGACCTCTTCCTCATTACGTCTTCACATGACAGAGATAGATACAGAAAGAGAGAGGGCATAATCTCTCTCATGTCTCTTTTCATAAGGGCACTAACCCCAACATGAGGGCTTCACCCGCATCGCCTAATTACCTGTCAAAGGCTCTGTCTTCCAAATACCATCGCATGGGGGGGGGGGGGGTTAGGGTTTCAACATGTGAATTTTAGTGGCATATAAACATTCAGTCCATAGCAGCAATGCTCATAGTCTGAGCATCTTTTTACATATTTAAAAGCCATATGTCTTTCCTATTCTCTAAACTCTGCACGTGCTTTGCTTATTTTTCTATTAGGTTGCTCTGGGAGACTTTTTAGAGTTAAGGCTACACTTGCTGAAGAATGAGAATTTGGTGACCAGGTGTGTGGGATGAAGGCCTCCCAAGAGGGAAATGCACCCGGATGTGATGGACCATCTCACTATCTGACTGCTCAGGCCCAAGTCACACCCTGCATGTTGATCAAGTGCTTTGGCTTTCTTCTTCTTTTTTTTTTTTCTGAACACTTTCATCAAGAGTCATCTTAATAGAAATGTACAACATTGGCCTGAGGTCAGTGGGTCAGAAATTAGGATCTCTTTTTGACTGATTAGGAAATGAGGTTCAGAGAGTTAAACTATGTTGGTCAAGGTAATACAACCAGGGGTGCCAAAGCCAACGGCAGGCATCTGCTCACGGAGCCTTCTAGATTCAGGCTTGGGCTCTGGAGCCAGACAGACTAGGGTTCGATTGGCTGGCTAACTGGAGATCTTGGAGATGTCACTGCACTTCTGAGCCTTGGCTTATTACAGTATAAGGATAACAGTATCTTCTTTATGTGGTTGTTCTGAGGATGATAGGAAATAATGCATGCACATTTGTTACAACATAGTGTCAGTGGGTCAAAACGTAGTGTCCGCCATGGTAATAATACACATTATAAGATGCTGCTCATAGTTTCCACTTTCGCATTACTTGTGGTCGTTCCAAAGCTCAATTCTCTGGTGTAAGACTTTTGTTCTTTTATCACATGCCATCTTTGCCCTGTTTTCTGCTTTTCTTCCGCTTTCGTCCAGATCACCTGAAACAGCTGGTTCTTCCACGTTTGGGAGCTTTGAGTGAAGAAGTTGCTCTCCGCAGCTTTGCAGGGAGCAAAAGCCTTGAGGGCTGGGAGAGGGCCTCCTCCTCAGACTGGCACTCCTCTGGACCATATGCTCTCAGGAAATGTTCCTTATTGAATGAATGAGGGAGGGTCTGCCCCCAACGCAGCCCTAGTACAGGGCGGGCAGTTGCATTCCTGCGCATGGCAGGAGGTCAGGAAACATTTACGCAATGAATGAATGAATACACACAGTGCCTAGGAGTAAGGGCTCCAGAGGCATTTCTGTATTCGTTGCACGGCGCCTGGTACACCGAAAGCGCAAAGTGGCGGTCTGGATATCCCCGGCTGAGGCTTATTAAAACCCGGTGCAAGAGCTCGGCTTCCCTGAGCAGGGGTGCAGGGGTTCGAAATCAGCCGCCGCATCTTCCCAGCTGGGCGACCTCGGGCAAGTGACTTGATCTCTTTGTGCTCCAGTTTTCTCCTATGCACAAGGCGGACGACGGAGTGCGACCCGCCGAGGCACTCCCCGGGAGCCCTGGGACCTGCAGCAGGGCCCACCGCCGAGTGCCCGGCCACGCCAGCCAGCCGGCCGGCGCAGCCGGGGGCACGCGCCAGGGGGCCCCGAGCCCTCCGCCGCGGCCGCCTCTGGCGTTCTCGGCGCCCGAGGTCGCGTCCGGTCGCGATCTGCGCCCCCCGAGGGGGCGGGGCACGGCGACCACGCGGGGCAGCCCTCGGCAGCCTCCGGCCGGCCGGCCGCCGCCCGCCGGGGAGCCACGCCGCCCGCACTTCTTTCTCTCCCTCTCGCTCTCCCTCCCTCTCCCGGCCGGAGGAGCCAGCCGCGCTCAGCTCAGCAGCGCCGCCCGCGAGCCGCCGCCGCCGCCGCCACTTCGGGCCCCTCCCCCGTCCGCCTCCCGCCCCCCCCCGGCGCGGCCGGCGCCCGTCACGTGACGCGCCGCCAGCCAATGGCGGGCCGAGCCGCGGTCGGCGGCCGCCATTGCTGTCAGAGCGAGCGAGCCCGGGGAGGGAGGAGAAGCGAGGCTGACTGGGGAGGAGGGGGGGGTGGGGGAGGAAGAGGAAGGAGGGGACGTCGCTCGGCTGCCGGGGTCGCCCGCTGGCTTCGTCCGCACCCCCCCCTTCGCGAGTTCGCGCTCCGCGGCGGCGGCGGCTCCGAGGCGGCGGCGGCAGCTCCGGGGCTCGCCTCCCCTCACGCGCCGGCGGGGGCCGAGGGGGAGTAGGTGGCTGGAGATAAACAAGGCGGCGGCGGCGGCGGCGGCGGCGGCGGCGGCGGCGGCTGAGGAACAGGGAAGGCGGAGGCGGCGGCCGGCCCGCAGCGCCGGCCAGGGAGGCAGCGGCGGCCCTGAGAGGCGGGGAGGGCGCCGGGCCGCGCGGACAGCGCCCCCCGCCGCCGCCGAAGCCGCGGGAGCCGCCGCCGCCGCCGCCCGAACAGGAAGGAGCCGCGCGGCCGCCGCGGACCCCCCCGCCGGCCCGGGCCCGCCGCCCCCGGCGCGGCGTCGCCGCGGCGCCTCCCGCCCGCCCGCCGGCCCTCGCGCCCTCCCCCGGCGGCGGCGGCGGCCCGGCCGCCCCGCGCTCCCCGGCGAGGCGCCGCCGCCCGGCCCGGCCTCGCCTCGGACGCCTCGCTCCGACATGCCCCGCTCTGGCGGCCGGGCTCGCGGAGGATCATGACTGCGGCAGCGAACTGGGTGGCGAACGGGGCGAGCCTGGAGGATTGTCACTCCAACCTCTTCTCGCTGGTGAGTAGCCGGGCTGCGGGGAGGGGGGGGGCGAGCTGGGGGGGGTCCCCGACCTCCGCCGCCGACCAACTTTCTCCTCCCGCCGCCGGGACTTCGCCCCTCCCTCGTCTCTCCCCGCCGTTCGCCTCTCGCCGATTCTCCCCCTTTTGGATCGTCTCTCCCTCGCCTTGGATCCCATCCAGTGTTTATTTGGCTCTTTAAAAATCATTTGTGAGCGCGGCGCTCGGCGTGGAATTTGCATGTGGAAGTCTCAAAGCTGCGGATTCTGGGTCGCACTTCGAACGCCCACCCTCTGTTGCAATCACACCCCCCTTCCCCTCCCCTTTTCCCCCGTTTTTCCCCCCCTAAATGTGGAAGGCTTTGCCTTGTGCTGCCCGCGCCCGCGATAAGCAGCCTTTCCCCCTCCTGTCGGATCGGCTGCCCGCCCGCCCGCCTTTTGAATTCTTTTTTTTTTTAATTCCATAATGACACCTGCAATTTTGCCCGAAAACAGTTGATTGAATGCGATTGTGTCAGTAAAGGACTCTTGCACCCGGAGCTCCCGCGATTGTAAACATCGACAGCCGCCCGCCTCTCGGGGCTTACTACGCCGGAGAGCCGTAAAGCCATTGCACCGAGCCGACGGAAGGTGGAGGAGGCTTTTTCTTCTTTCTCTCCCCCTGTGTCTTTTAAAAACTGTTTTCTCTCTCCTAACAACGAATCCACACACACACACAAAAGCAACAAGCTGGGCGGTTTGATAACATCGCTTTTATCTGCCTTCGCCGCTCTCGCGCGCTCTCTCTCTGATAATTGACAACTTTTCCTTCGGATTTGAAATCGCCTGCCTTAATCTTGAAGCAGTTAGGGTGTCAATTGTTCTCCTGGAAGCCTGGCATCCGACGACGACGTCTAGATTCATCGAAATTAAAAATGTATAGGGCTCCAGCAACTCTCTTCCTGGCGGTGGCAGTGACATTTGGTGGTAAATGCCATCTTTGCTTTTTTATTGGGTCGTATTACCTAGCTCTGAAAACATTCACCTTGTTAAACCTGGCGTTTAGGCTAATAATTGCAGTGCGTGGTCTTTAAATCTGTGCTTTGTGCATGAGTTACTGAATGTATAGCTATGTGCCCGGGAGACCACGAATTTGTTTAAATATTGAGCAAAGATTTGTAAACAGATGTAAGGCAATTATGTTTCAAGCGTAGAATATAATTGGAAAATTGGCTGAACGGTTTAATTTAGCCTTAAAAAAAAACACCCCAACTTATTTTAAGTTGTGCACCTTTTTTAGGGGGACGGCCTTTGGAGAGCGTGCATTTTGGAAATTGTTTTCTGTAACCTCTGCAGTAGATAGAAGCATTATTTCCTGTTAATCCGTGTTTACAATTACACTGGATAAATAATTTAGTGTTCAAATTGTAATTAGTTACATTTAATTATGGGTGGCATAGATGGTTTTTTTTATTATCTTGGAGACGAGTGGGGAAATACAAATTCTTGCCAACTTTTCAAATGGAAGTGTTATTTTGTTAAATATTTCCTTATGCAGCTAAAAAAATATCAAACCACTTGATTTTTACTTACAAAGAGTGACATGATATCTGTGCTTTCGTTATAGTATAGTCCAGGTCACTTTTTTTCTATCAACATCCTTATTGAGGTATTTAGTCTTAAAATTGAATTATAAGTTGCCATTCTTCCTCTTTGTGCTATGATAATTTTCCCTTGATCTTTTGACATATGGGAATAGAATTCATTTTGCCTCCTCTTTTCTCTCCCCCAGTATATCATTTAGTATCAGTCAGATACAGAGACTTTAATAGATTAGCAAACATATTGATTAAGGGATATTTAAAATGGGTTTTGTTTGGTGGCTGGATACCACATTGACCCTTTAACAGGTAATTAAAATAACCAAGCAGACCAATACTAGTGAGGAGAGATCCCCGAAATTACCATGTATCATTCTGACCGGTAAGGGCTCATGTATATATGGCTAATTTATATACAGTAGATTTTGTAGACCACTGAGACTGTATTATATGTGTAGCCAGCCTTTAGGATATATTGTCTTTTACCTTTTTTTCTTTCTCTCTAAAAGCTTAAGTACAGATGATAATGTTAAAGAGATAAGATGCTTGAGATTCTTTTGGAGAAACAAACAGTTTTATAAGAGGATTTTGTGTTTTATCACTGACTAAAGGTTTGTGCTTTGGGTATTTCTCTCTTGAACCTTTTAAAACCAGGAATAATAGAGTTTTTGGGGAAAAATACACACACCTACACACACATGCAGAATTACTCATTAGGTGGGAACTTTGATATGCAGAACTGAAGAAATGCATGGGTTGGCCCTTTTTTTTTTTTTTTTAAGACTAGAATGTTTACATTCTCCTGTATGTGGAGGGTGCATAAGGTGCTATTTTTTTTTAAAATTTAGAATCAGTTAAAAAGCTGCTGACTATAAATTTTTGCACATTCCAAATGAAGAGTTTTCCTTGAAAATCAGATGTAGTGGCAACCCAGTGTATTAAAAATATATTGTCTAAAGTACATTATATAGAATAGTTAATTCCAAAGGAGATAAAATTATCTCTTGTTTAAAACAAAGCATGTATTACAAGAACTCTTATGTGCTGAATAATAGCATGTTTTTTTTTTTCTTT
The DNA here is from genome assembly GCF_003009895.1 of Hyaena hyaena. NCBI lineage: Eukaryota > Metazoa > Chordata > Mammalia > Carnivora > Hyaenidae > Hyaena > Hyaena hyaena. The sequence goes on along the minus strand of NW_024080632.1, from coordinate 9,448,372 downwards.
TTGGTCTGCAGTTTTTTGAGCAAAGTATTGTTTATAGAGAATTTACCTAGATACTCCTAGTAATGTGGATTGAAATATAAACTAGAGATTAAAGTTCTGCACCACACTAATGATCCACCCACTTTCTATTACCTTGAAGTATTCATTATGGCTTAGCAAAAGTTGATTGTGCAATCAACTGCCTTAAGATTTTTGTTCTTGTTTTGCTTTCTGATTTTCTACTGTACGGCATCAAATTTCCCAAATTTTTTGTCACCCACCCCCATTTCCTAACACGTGGAAAATGCCATTGTGTTTATATGATATGGGTCATTGTGTGTGTTTCTTATTCTTACCATTGTGAGATTTGTAACTGCTGCATTAAATGCATGCCTTGCTGTTACCTTTGTGACTCAAAACTGTTTTCTCATGCTGTCCATCACATTTCTGGGAGACTCTTGTTACATATTCACTCAGCGTTAATTCAGTTAAGTGTGTTAAATCTGCCTGTTTGGAAAGTGTAACGGTGCACCCTGTGGTGTGTCAACTCACTTTTGAGGGAAGATGTAATTCCCAGATACAAATATATCTTTAGGTTTGGTTCTCTATTGAGATCATATGGAAAGTGATTTTGCATTCTGTAACTAGACTGATGTATGTACTCTTTGAGTTACAGCGATTTAACTCTAAGGTTTGTGTTCCACATTCACGTTGTTTTGTTTGCTTAGCGTCTTCCTGACTAGGGGGTAATTAGGTGATGATATCAAATTCTCTCTCCCTGAATTGAAACACACACACATCAGTATATGATTCCTGTGTAGGACCATTACTTCTGTATTTGAAGCTTTAAAGTAATCTGTTGTTGCCCTTTCTTTTCTCTTAAGAGATTTATTTATTTATTTTTTTGCAGAGGGAAGATAGTTGTAAGTATAGAAACTTTGGGATCTCTTTTGCTAGAACCAAATGGGGATGACTGTAACTAGAAAATGAGGAAAAGGGAATGATTTCTCTCATCTTCTCAAGTGCCAAAATATATATACACAGTGTATTTTTTCATTGCAGTTGCCAATTTTAGCATTTAAACTTAGAGCATCTTTTTTCCATGATGGCTTATTTTCTTTAATGAAAATATTTATAATTTGCTAATGTATGTTTTCAGTTTAGCATTTTGTTGTTAGTAGCACATGGTGTTAACAGTATTTATATATTTTTAATAGCAATAATTGCCACCCGGTAATAGTTGCCATATTAACCTCCAATTGCTAGTAAATATTTTTAAGTACATAATAGACAGCAATTTAAGGCATAGTGTAGCAGTTTACTGGACCGTTTTAAAGAGCCATTTGTACGTGTGATGAGTTCATAATTTTAAAGAGAAAATGTACCTAAGACTTGCATGCTACAAAGTAATGTTGCTGTGTTACTGCTTGAAGTGCTCATAGAGAGGAAGTTAGGTTGGGACTCTTTCTTCTCCTTTGTGAGAATAGAGGCCTGAGGGTGCCTTTAGGACTATAAGCCTTTATTGAGTTTATCCCAGGTGCTTAGATAGCTTAGCATTCTTTGGAATGCTTTGGCCATTTTTTTCATACTTGCATTAAGGATTTATTTGGGAAAAAAATCTCAAGGCATTCCTTTAAATAACATTAAGTTATAGTAGTGGATTATATTAATTAGGTATGGAAAAATGGATTCATCTCTTTTGTTCACTGGCTAATTTAGCCTCGTTAGTTGTGAGTTAATTGTATTCATCAAACACTTTCAGAGATCTCCTCTACTCTTGAGATTAATAAAGAAAATGCTCTGTCACCAGTTTGTGCTATATGCTAGAAATTAAGAAAACCATTTGCACAAGATAAGTACATTCTGTAGTTATGTTTGTCAGATTATTTAAAATTGAGATGAAACTCAATGTAAATAGTAAAAATTGCTTATCTGTACTTTTTATGAACAGTTAATACAGTTGTCTCTCAAAGTTTGATTCAGAGATAGACTAGATATTTTTCTGAAATGACTTATTTTTTGATAGAAGAAAGTAATAATGCTCCCCCCTTCAGTAGTAGATGGTACTGATATGTGTGTTTTTTTCCTTAAAGTGGGTACTATGTTTATTTCACAGAAGCTAGCCAGTGAGAGATGACACAAAGTTTAGGAAAATTAATAATATGATTGACTATTGGGTATTATTACTGAAATGTGCATTGCAGCTACTTATTAAAAATTGAGAGAGTTTCTGCAACATTGTTGTCTGTCGTTTGTTTAAAATGTATCATGTGCTAATCTGCTTTAAAACCTGTGGGCTGTGTAGTGTTGACCACCAGAATTTCTATTTTGTTATTTTATAAGCATTCCTATTTTGAGAAGTAACATTTAATGCATTGCACAGTGAGGTAATTAGGTAGCCTGAAAATGTGCTGTGGGGTATAGTTAAAAAAATTCACAGGCACACTCATGCACACAGGCACACATGCACATTTGTTTCGTAGGACTTGCTTAGAGTTTTGGAATTAATGAATCAATATTTGTAATATGTTCTTGGAATTTAGGACTCCTTGCCCCTCTTGAATCATTTAACTTCTTTCTGATCCTGTTCAGATAATTTCCTTTTATAGTATGTGCTTTCATTGTTTATTTGAAAGATTTGAAGGTGTTAGCTTTGTTCTGTTGGGGGAATTCACTTCATTACATAGGGGAGATGATTTTCCGTTAATCTTGGTAAATATTAACATAAACGAGGAATTGTAAATTCAGACTCATTTGCATGAATGAAATATGTATGCATGCCCAATTTTTGTTTAGTATAAAGTCACTTATGTATATCAACATAGTTTCTAGCTTTTCTCTAGATGATATAAAAAGTTTTAAATTCTGTTAAAATGTTGTGGTTGGTGTTTATTTCAGACAGTTCCCTTACTCTACCACAATGTTTTGGTTTTTAATATTAAAAGTCACTTAGTATAGATTAGATTTTTATCCCCATAAATTGGCCATCATAGTCTTATTTTAGAAACTCCTGTTTTGCTTGTATTTATAATTAGCATGCTTTAGTTATGTTTGTTGGAATAGAGTTGTTTTCCTTTTTTAAGCTAATAAAATGTCTTTCAGAGTACATTTGGATTCTAGTCTGGAAAAAATAGGAGAGATGACTTTTTTTCCCTTTCTTTCTAGATGAGAATTAGGAGATCACTTGTGTCCCAGGGAAAATGTTATGTCATTGGCATCTTCATACACTGGCTTATTATGTATATTTCTGAATGTTTATTTTCTAATTCTAGGTGGATTGTGGTAGAATCTTACTAAAACCATATTTCTGCTACTGTGAAATAGCACAGAGCCCTGGTTGACAGCTTTCTACATTTTGTACTTTTTCCGGTACGGTGAAATTCCATTACTGTTAAAGGAGCCTCCCGAGTTGATTATATTAAAATTTCACCTATGTCTTAATTTTGTGTAGTTCAGATTTGTAACTTTAACTTAAAAAATGGAAAGGGGAAGATAAAAAGAATTAGGTAAACTTGCAGGTAGATATTCTTTTCTCATTCTTCATTAGATTTCTTTAATAATTAAATTGTAATTGTTCTGAGTCACTGCATTAATTGGATATATTTAAGACATTTGGTATTTAAATCTGAGGAAATATGTAAAATATGCAATATGTATAAAATACAGAATTGTGAATAGAATTTTAAAATATTGAATGGAAATTTAAAAGATTGATCATCTGAAAGTTATTAAATTGCATGAAAACTGTTAGAATTTTTTCCCCTAAAGACAAGTTTTCCCAATTGACAAATTTCTGAGGAAGTATTTTTGTGTAAGACACATGAAGCTTCCTCATAGAGTTCTACATTATTTCATTAAATAGGAAAGATGATTAAATCCATCTGGGCTTAATTTGAGAGCTAATAAGTAAAGTATTCAAAAGAGTATAATTGGTGTGAAAAAACATTTTGTGTTGGCAATTCTCATGATTGAATTTTAATGTCCTAAGGAGAAATAAGGAAAAACATGTGTATATCTAACCCAGGAGCCAGCTCCTAGTTGTTTGTTTGTTTGTTTGTGTGTCTGTACACGCCTGGCACAGTCCTACTCATCTTTTAAGTAGGTCAAATGTCACCTCCTCTGTGAAGCTTTCCCTGACTCTCACTGGTAGAACTAGTCACTCTTGCTCCTTCTGTGTACCTTCTTCTGTGTATCTCTGATATGCACTTGAGGTTTTGTGGGGCAGTGACCCTGTCTAAATCATGCTTGCATTCTCTTTATAGTTGGCCGCTCCTTAACTGTTCATTAAATGAATGAATTAATGGACAGTTACTCTCTTCTCCCTTTTATTCCTGAGGGAGTTCTCCTTGCTCATTTAGGTTCTGATCACAATTATGTTTTTTTTTTCTTTGAACTTACTTACATTTTTAGCTCTGTATTCTGAATATGTGTTATCTAGGCTGTGTGTACTGTGGCTTGATAGTAATTTAGATGAGTTCTTATTGTTTTTGAAGACAATTCCACATCTGATCAAGAGACGTGTGCTTTTCATACCTCAAAGGAATAAGGATTCGGTATTTAGTTTTCTGGAGTGTGGTAGGCAACCTATCGATTTTGGAACCTGTTAGAGATTTTGTTTGGGGCTTGATCCAGAATTCCTTCATTTTTGTTCTTTAAGCTCTACAGAAGGGCTTTTGCTCAACCTTCAGTTTAGGATTCCTTTCCATGAGCCCAGTAAAATGGGCAGTGAATGCTAACAGAGAAAGTTGAGTGGTATTCACAGTTTTTATTAGTGACTAGTCTGATCAGGTTGGTTGCATGATGGTTATGTGCCTCAGTTTCTTCTATAAACTTGATGGAAATATGGAGGGCAGGAAGTATGAAAAATCATTTTGGGTACTTTTTAAGGAAAGAATAACAAGTTGGAGAGGAGCCCTAGGCAGTTCACTAGGAAGTTGGAATGGCAGAATTAGTTGTTTTAAGTATGGCAGTCATGTTGTATTTGTCCTTGTTTTGGGGGAGTAGAAGATTAAATTGTTCATGTGTCTTTCCTCATAAATAAGCCACTATTGAGAAAAAGAACTTGAAATTTGTCTTTGAATGTTCCAACTTTCTGTATGTATATGTGATTAACAGTTGTGTGCTGTGTCGTTAATATGCTGAGTGATCTTGCTGTGCCAACCCTGAGCTATGACTGGCCAAGCCTAGAAATTGAACTGTGGCTCTTATTTGGTAGTTTGAGCTATTAATTCCTTGGCAGCTCCAGAATGCTCTTTGAACTTTAAATAGCAGTTCTATTAACATTTTGAGATTTGTCTCAGGGAATGTCAGAAATAGTACTTAATAAATATCTTTTTCTTCTTCAAGACTAAGTCATGTTTTAGTCTGACAAACATGTCACAACCCTTACTATGTTTTGAACAAAGTATATATTTTCAGCTACTAGCTAATTTCTATTTTCCATTTAATAATGCAGCAACATCTAAAAATATTGTTTAGATCTTGTTGAAGAAGTAAGTTCCCCCACCCCCAACTGTAGTCTTTTTATTAGTAAGTTCAATATGAATAAGTGTCCTAAGTTTTTATCTGGAGGTGTAAAATTTTACATGTGAGGTGTTCTTCAGTCTTCTAAAATATTAGAAAAAGTTAATTTCTGAAGGATCCCCCCGCCCCCCACTTAAAAACAACTTTCTGTTGCTACAAATGATGGTTAGCTTATTTATGTTGTAGTGTACTTGATTACTTGTGTTGTTTATGGCAGCATTTTTATGGGCATGAACTTGTATTTATTGTTCCTATTTGGAATGTCAGGAGCACCTTCCTCTGATTGTATAGTGCTGACAGTCCGAGCAGGCACTCCCAAAAAAGACCTTGGCAGAGGGGCTGTGAGGACCGCCCAGCAGCTAGACCCTTTCCTAGGCCTTGGAAAGAGGATTGCTATCAGAAAGAGGCTTGAGGAGAGTGTTGAGAGGTACAGATGGCCCCGCCCCATGGGAAGAATTTTCCCTTCCTGTAGGGATTTGTTGCTGCTGTTTCTTTGATGTACTTTTATCCAAACTTTGAGAATAAAGTTCCACAGGTCCTGTGATGTCATCAGGAAAAGATTTTGTATTTCTTTGTCTTTTAGCTGCTTTCCTTAACTTTCTACTTGTTGTTTTGTTCGATAAATGAGGACTTCTGAGCCCTAGTGAAATGAAAAAGAGAATAGGGGTTGATTGGATGGGCTAGCCAATAAATTCCAATAGTATTTAGAAATGTTAATTTCTCATATGTTATGTTTGGGAAATTTAGGACTTACAGAATTCACTTTTTAATAATTTTAATCAGTAATGATTAAAATCTGGCTTGGGCTTGCAAAAGAGCTAATGCTCTGATATGTGGGGGAAAAGACCTACATGTACTGTTTAATTTCTGAGTTGCTATATGGTGAGTGCAGAGGAAGAACACCATTGACAGATAGCATAGGACCTTGTAGCCAGAAACACTTAGAAGGGGAGTTTTAAACTGAATTTTGACAGAATTGCTAGAGAGGAACAGAAACATTCTTTGGAAGCTCAGGTGACAACTCTGAGTCTGTCCTTGAGAATATATACTGAAGTGGCATGTAAGAGAGTACTTCTAACTCATGGTCTTGGTTCTTGGTTTCCTTTTAAAAAAATTACAAAACTTATTGAAATCTAATTTTTGTTAGGACGAAAATTTGAAGTGTGGGCAGGCCAATTTGGATTAAGAAATGGTGATGTTAAAATAATCAGTTTTCTAAAATCAGTTCTGAACTTTAAAAAAAAACTGTGCTATATTACGCAAAATGCTAATGACTAAAGTGACAAATATTTCAGAAACTGGACAGACGTGAATCTGAAATGAGCAGATGGGATATGAAACTAAAAGCGGGAGATAATCCAAGATGATATAGAAACTATTATGAGAAATGAATTGAGGAAAAACAAGTGTGTTAAATGGTATTACATTTAATAATGTGTTTAAAAGCCTTTCTAGGATTGCTCTCTTACATAGACAAACTAGAATTGTTGAACTGTGTAACCCATCCTTCTTTAAATTTAAAACAAATTAGGTTTTGGCCCAGGATTACTTCTGATGAAGCCTAGTCATTTAAGTCATGAATGTGTGTATTATATGTACTTTAAAGTAGACTATAATTTGCTTTCTCTGCAGTAAAAATTAAGAGAATGATCATGATTTCAAAGACAATTGTGGTAGACCTTGGAGAGAAGAGATAAGGAGTGAAAGATGAGGAAGTTTGCTGTTTTGGATGGCTTGGTGCTCGATTGAAATTATTACATTTGACTGTTGAGGACAGAATCTGGATTCTAGTGGGTTGCGGAATGAATGGATGGTACACTTTTCAGCAAAGAAACTTCATTGTGAAATAAGCAAGAATGTGGGAGTGGGAAGGGAAAGAGATTGGATTAAAAAAATTTTTTTAATGTTTATTTATTGCTGAGAATTAGAGAGAGAAAGAGAGGGAGACACAGAATATGAAGCAGGCTCCAGCTCTCAGCTATCAGCACAGAGCCCTATACGGGGCTCAAACTTATGAATAGCAAGATCATGGCTTGAACTGAAGTCAGATGCTTAATGGACTGAGCCACCCAGGCGTCCTGTTGAAAGGTAGATTGAAGGGAATTTTTCAGAATGTGAGAGCCTCATTTGTGTTTGTGGATTTAGGAGCAGCAATAGTGGAGAGGCAGGAAGAAAGATGGAAGGTAAAAAAGAACAGTTGTTAATGGATGAAAGGAGTCTGGCTGGAAATGGTATCTAGAACCCAGGTGATGGGTAGGGTTAGCACTGGAAAAGAGTAAGACACCTCAGATAAAATATGCGAATATAAGAAATGAATATGTGTGAAGGAAGTGGGGACAGTATCAGTTGTAGCTTGAGTGCTTTTTAAATTCAGAGATTAAATATATTCAGTTTGAGCCTGAATAAATTAAAATAAATTTTTAGCTAAACATTTTGCATTTTATTGGATGTGCTTGTAATCAGCCATCTTTATTTTAAATTTTCCTTTAATGGTCATTTTAAGTAGGCCAGAGGTCATTTTCTTAAGGTGTGTACTTCAAAATTATAAAACTGATTCTGAGCTAGTCATACCAGAACTGACACACATCTAGCCAAATGAGAAGTGCTCTTCAAAGTAAGCCTCCTTGAAATGGATCAAATACCAATGCTGTTGTCCAGTATTTTTTTTGGTTCTTTTGCTTTGCAATTGCTTTTAGAGTTTAGTCAGCCACTCTAGAAAATCTTATTTTAAAGGATGCTTCTTTGGTCAGTGTCTTCTCTTTGTGTAATTTACTGTGTTCTGCTTTTTGCTCTAAATTGTTGCCCAAGTCAGCAGTTTAGTACTTTATGGTGGGGTTCATGGATGATGAGCAAAAACCCCAGAAAGAACTCTACTTTTGGATATATTGGCATACATATATTGTAGACGTGTGCTGAGAATTTCTGCCTTGCTGTGTACAGCTGCCTCCCAGGTTCTAAGTCTAGTGTTTCAGTGGTGTGTCCCCCCCCCCCCCCCGACAGTTTCAGTGAAGCTGGATTTAGTGGTACGTTGATTGGTAAGACTAGATATTGGGACAGATTAAGTGGAGGTGGGATTTTTGCTTTTTGGGAATCAAGGCATATTATCCTAAAAGGGGGAGTAGAGTTGAGTAGGATTGCCCTCTCTCTAGCAAATGTCAGATGTCATCCTGAGGTCCATTTTTAGTGAAACTGAAGTAATCATGAAGAGAAGCCTTGTGATGAGTAAAAGTATCCTTTTGAGATCATCTCTTAAGATTTTAACAGAAAGTTTGGTTTATGAGACCAAAATGTTTACTGTTGACTTTTTTTTCTTTTTATTTTTTTATTTATTTAAAAAATTTTTAAATGTTTTTTATTTCTTTCTGAGAGAGAGAGAGAGAGAGAGCGAGCGAGCAGGGGAGGGTCAGAGAGAGAGGGAGACACAGAATCCAAAGCAGGCTCCAGGCTCGAAGCTATTCCTCATCACAGAGCCCGATGCGGGGCTCGAACCCACAAACCGTGCGATCATGACCTGAGCCGAAGTCGGACGCTTAACTGACTGAGCCACCCAGGCACCCCTGTTGCCTTTTTTAAATGTTTTATTTATTTCTGATAGAGAGAGAGATGGAGAGAGAGACAGAGAGACAGAGACAGCGTGAGCAGGGCAGGGTCAGAGAGAGAGGGAGACACAGAATCCGAAGCAGGCTCCAGGCTCTGAGCTGGCTGTCAGCGCAGAGCCCGACGCGGGGGTTGGAACCCATGAACTGAACCGTGAGATCATGACCTGAGCTGAAGTTGGCCGGCCGTTTAACCGACTGAGCCACCCAGGCATCCCTACCGTTGCCCTTTATTGTTGCTTTACTCATCTGAGACTACCTAGTAAGCCATTGTATATTCCATAAATGCCCTTTCAGCAGTTTTCCCACTGGCAAAGATTAGGACATAGCCCTTATATGTATTTAGGATTTCATTTGTTGTGGTCTGCCTTAGTATTCAGTGGCAGGGAGGTGGAGAGGGTATTTTACCTATAACTGTCAGGTCTGTATTAGTTTGTTAGATTAAAAGTTGCAGTGGCAAGTGTTTTCTATTTTTGGATTCAGGAATATAATGAAAATTTTCTCAGCCAACTTTGCTTTTATGTTTTTCAGATAGCATGGATGAGTTTATAAATCTTCTTTTAAGTTCCTTTCACATCAACAAAAAGGAGTTAATCCTATCAAAAATATGGTGTTATAATCCTAGAATTATAGATATTTTGGGAAAATTTACTTCCATGATAATTATTCTCAACAACAGGCACGTTTTAATTTTACTAATTTATAAAAGACTTTAACAGCTTAACATTTAGAAGTTACATCAGAGCATCTCAGCTGCTGAAGGCCATAAATATTTATCTTTTGAAATGTAAGTTTTTAACTAAACCTAAGTTGCTAAAAACTTTTTTCAAAGTATATTGGTTTATATACAAAGTGTATTGAATCAAGTATCTTGATCCCAAATAGATTAAACTCATTAGTTGTGTGTAAAGTACTTGAGAAAGATATGTACGAAAATGATATTTTGTTGCTGTTTGGTGATACCATGGTGAAACTGAGCTTTGTAACCCAGACAGATGGTGCTATTCTTGAATCTGTCTGCAAGATCCTGTAACATTTAATTAAACAGTGGAATGATTCTCATGAGAAATCATACTTTGATATGTATAAGCTAATAAACTGACTTCTTTAGTAAATTTTAAGAATTTGATTTGAAAAAGAGGTATTGTTTTTAGGAAAGTTTTCTAATGAATCTGTTAGGATAAATAGCTTATTTTGTTAGTTTATGTGGTAATCTCAGGAAATACTCTAGATGGAAAATGAACAAAACTCATAGAGGTAGACACTTATCTTCTACAGGAGCTTTGATTTTGTTGCCAAGCTTTCTCATACAGTAGGCGTGATGCACTTTTAACCCGAAGAGCTGACTTTAACACTTTCCAGAAAATTCTTGAGAAATTTGGTAATAAATGTTAACACTCATTTTAGAAAATTACTATTGATTTAGATTCCTTGTGATCCACCTTGCATTTTAATATTGGAATTGAAAATAGAAATGTGTTAAACCACTCAACCCAGTATTAATAAATTATAGGGATAGACCTTTAACTATTTGGGGCACCTGGGTGGCTCAGTTGCTTAAGTGTCCTACTTTGGCTCAGGTCATTGATCTTGTGGTCCATGAGTTTGAGCTCTGCGACGGGCTCTGTACTGAGAGCTCAGAGCCTGGATCCTGCTTTGGATTCTGTGTCTCCTTCTCTCTCTCTCTGTCCACCCCCTGCTCATGCTCTATCTCTCTCTCTCAAAAATAAATAAACGTTAAAAAATTTTTTAAAGGAGCAGTGATTAAAAAAAAAAAGAACTTTCTGAGTTCAGTGGTAATATTGTACAGTTGAGATGAGTACATTTGTCAATTACATAAAAAGTCATACAACAACATTTCTGGACATTCTTGTAAATTATTCTTTTATTAAATATGCTTATTTTTAATCTAATGCCTAGTCTTTTATAGATGGGTGACAGGACTGAAAGGTCACGTTTGATGCCAGATTGGATGACATGAAGAAGTGGAAGTTTATTCTGTATGCACCTGGGGAATGCCTGAAGGGTCTTCAGGGGGCTAATGACATGATCAGATTTTTATGTTTCAGAGAGAAAACTCATGTGGGTTCTTGGAGTGTAGATTGTAATAGGGAGAAAATAAAGGCAGAGAGAATGCCCTTAGAGTAGGCTAGATATGAGAAATCACATGGACCTAGTAGGAATGGAGAGAAAGAAATGGAATCAAGTAATATTTTGGAGGTACAATTGATAGTACTTGGTGACCGATTGTGTATGTCCTGGGAGAGGAACCAAATGGCAAACAGATGAGTTGTTCTTGGTTTTATGGCATTCGCATTCCTGTGCATGTGAAAGAAGGAGGCAGAGTTGGCAGCATACGTGTGCTCTAGTTGTTAGCAGAAGACTATGCTTTGATCATAGATGTGTATATGAAAGTATTCACTGAGCCTGGGTTCTTGCTGTTAAGTCCTGCAGAACTCAAAAGTTTTAAAATTAATTATGGGATGAGCTCAGGGCAGAAAGACTGGGAATAGTGGAAAGAAAGTAAAAACAAATGTTATTTATAAACTGTTTTCAGAAAAAAATTTGAGGCAGTGAGAATAAGGTTTCTGTCTTAAATTGAGAATGGGATTTATAAGAGAAAGGAGGAGTGGAAGAAAAAAGTGGAGACAAGGCTGATGGGGTGGTTGGAAAAGGGCCTTTTGAGAGGTGTTGTAGGCGGTGATGGTGGTGGTTGGAGGTGGAATTAATATTTTGCCAGAGGAAGAGCTCATGAAATTCTGATGATCAGAAATGGGCATGGAGAAACCCTGACAGGAAGAAGGAAAATAGAGGTGGGTATCCTAATAGCAATTGGCTCTTACATAACCTTTGTCATATAGAGCCTCTGTTTTTGATAGTGGTCAGCGCGGGAAGCAGATTACATATTTTTTCTGCCAATCTGTTTGGGATGTTTTCATTGAGGTTTTTCTTTTTTTAGATATTTATTTATTTTTTGAGAGAAACAGAGCACGAGCGGGGGAGGGGCAGAGAGAGAGAGAGAGAGAGAGAGAGAGAGAGACAGAATCTGAAGCAGGCTCCAGGCTCTGAGCTGTCAGCACAGAGCCTGATGTGGCTCGAACCCACGAACCCTGAGATCATGACCTAAGCTTCAGTTGGACCCTTAACTGACTGAGCCACTCAGGCGTCCCTTGAGATTTTTATTTAAAGGTTTTGTTTATATTTCATATTGGTGATATTTTCGGTAGGAGGAGGAAATGGACTTTTACCCCTGTTTTTCTTCTTGCCTTTGTGGAAATTACCAACCTGTAGGAGTTGGGAAAGTGGAAAGGATAGAGAGGGTATTTTAGACTCAGAACTGTGTATCTTTTGTGCCTGTTCTTCATTCTAACTTTGAATTCCTTTAGATTTTTATTCCTACCATTCTATTCTTTGTTCCTTCAGCACTTAGCTTTCTGGTTGTACAATATTTTTTTTTTTTTAAATTTTTTTTTTTAATGTTTTATTTTTATTTCTAGGAGGGAGAGAGAGAGAGAGAGAGACAGACAGCGTGAGCAGGGGAGGGTCAGAGAGAGAGGGAGTCACAGACTGAAACAGGCTCCAGGCTCTGAGCTGGCAGTCAGCACAGAGCCCGACGCGGGGCTCGAACCCACGAACCGCGAGATCATGACCTAAGCGAAAGTCGGACGCTTAACCGACTAAGCCACCCAGGCGCCCCTGGTTGTACAATATTTTTATAGGTATTGAGAGTATGATTGTATGCCATGTCCTATTTTTACCTCATACTGGGAAAAATGTTCCCTTCTTCCATCTCTCTCTGCCTCCATACCCTTTTCCATTTTCAGTACCATTGGTGGGCTCCCTGGGCTCTGGAGCCTTCCCTGCCCGGGCTGCACATTTACTTGGCAGTGCCAGTTCTCCGTGAAAGCACTAACATATATCTGTATATATATTATATATATACGCACTTCAGAACTCTGCTGTAATTTCCTTGGTGTGGTGGCACTCCTCTCCAGTAAGTTTTGAGTGCACTTACTGGTGCAGTGTGTGCTATCCGTTGTCAATTGGCTGTAATTCATTCAGCCTTCCCGTGTGGGTAGATTTTTACTTGGCTACCCTGAAGGAGGAGAGCTGGCTTTCTTGCAGTTGTCATTTTTCTTTAATTTCTCTCTGAGTGAGGTAGTACCAATGAAATACTTCCAAGAAATGAACTTTCCAAGAAATTAAAACTATAAAAAATGAAAGCCAGTCCATTAGATCAGATTTACCCCAGCTCTTCTATTCTTGTTAATGTAACTTTTTGTGTACCTAGAGGTAACCACAGTATAAATACAGTTCTTCATTCAGCTGAATGCACTCACACATTTTCCATGTGGTTACAGTTTTTGTAATTGTATAATTTTAAGAGAAAAGCCTTATTTATTTTATATATTTAATAAAAAATTATGTAGTTTCAAATTCAGACAATACTAAAACAATGAAACGTTCCCCCACCACCATGGGTAGGTAACTACTGGCAGTTTAATTTTTATCATTACAGATTTTTTTCTTTTGCATGTTAGTTTATGTGCCTGTATACATATGCAGTTTCAAACTGATCTTATTGAGTAGATAAAAGTAGCATGTGTAAATCATGCATAAGGTGGAAAGAATCACGATACAGCGAACACCCACATTCCTACTACCCAGAGTTAGAAAAATAACATTTTATCGTTTGTGGAAGTCCTATGGTGTCTTTTCCTTCCCATTCTTTCTTCTTCCTTTAGAGGTAACTGTTATTCTGAATTGTATGTGTATCTTTCTGTATTTTTAAAAAAGTTAATTATGTGTTAGGAAGTGTGTAGGTATGTACATATATATAATTTTGTATGCTTTTCAGCTTTTTATAAATGAAATATATATACTGTGTTCTTTTGTAACTTGCCTTTTTAGCTTAATATGTTCCATCAATGTGGAGTTCTAATTCACTCTCATACCTGTTTATGCATTGTGTCAATGATGGGCATATTTGTAGTTTAAAAAGTCATGGGGGATAGTCATGTATTATCGCTTTTCCTGTAACATGCATTTTCTGCTTAACATTGCAGATATTTTAAAGTCAGCAAATTTAGAGTTTTCCTCATTTTTTCTGTGGTTTTTTAAAAAATAGTTGGTATTCTGCATCATAGGATGGACGATCTGTTGTTTAACCAAAAGCTGTGAGAAACATTGGTTCACTTTTTTTTTTGGTAATAGTATAGTTTAGGCATTAACTTTTGATAGTTATAACTATACATTTTAAAAAAGATGTCAGTTTATATTCCTATGGGCAATATATAAACGTCCATTTCTCCTATCCTTGCCTATAGTGAAATTTATCATTAAGAGTTTTTCTACTCTGTGTAAGAAATATCTCAGTATTTTGATTTTGTTTGTTCATTTCTAATGAGGTTATGAGCATTTTTTCATACATATGGGTATACATATTCTTTGACTTCTCTTATTTTTTAAAAATACTTAATCTCTAAAAAGCCTTTTTCATTTTCCTATTTAACAATTTCAGTCATTCACTAATAGGACTCTGTATTTCAGGTCAAGTCTTTACATGTTATGTACATTGTTAGAGCTTGTGCTGTTTCTAAAAGTGCTTATTAGATGCCTGAAACCGTAAGTGCTTGCCAGCTACATGCATTTTCTCATTAAGGTCCTGATGAGGTTGTGCTGTTCCCATTTTTCAGATTAAAAAACTGAGGCAAGAATTTTAAATGATTTAACCAGTGTCACACAGCCAGCAAGTGGTGGAACTGTCACTGATTTTAGAGCCTGGATGCACTTAAACAGTGCATTGTATTGTGCGCTCTTCTTCCTTCTATCTAAATGCTTGTAGGGCTTCTGTGAAGCTCCTCTTAGCCATTCCAAGCATTATTGGTCTCTTTCTTTTCTGAGCCTTTTAAAAATTAACAGTGTGGACCATATAATATAGTGCAAGCACGAAGGTAGAAATCACTGGAGCATATAGATTTGCCTGAGATTAATGGAGTGATAATATAGTTTACATTTTTTTAAAGTTTCATCAGAGATTAATGGAGTAATAATGCAGCTTTAAAATTTCTTCCCACAGATAGGGAGATAGATTTTTTTTCTCTTAGACTGCTTTATTCCAAATTGAGAAATCATTTGGAAAATGAGAAAGGATAGTTTATTGTTTTGATCAGTTGCTGGGGCAAGGTAAAAAGCTAGGTAAATGTGTAGTCTCAAAAAAACTTCTGTCACCTCATTAGAAGTCTTTTAGTTTAAAAAAAATAAAAAGCTAATTTACTCAAATGCTCACATCAAAAAGGACTTACTATAGTTTCGTGATCATGTGTTTATTAAAAAGTAGACAAATAGCTTAACCAAGGTAGAAATTAATATCTTTTTTATACACAGGCAGCCTGGAGGCAGGCATTTAAGAACTGGTTTGGTTGCTTCTCAGTCATCAGGTGTCCCAGGCTTACTCTGATTACTCCATGGTCTTTAGTTGATCACAAGTAGCATATTGTCCAAGATGGTTGTTCAAACTCTAGTCATCATAGTGGCATTCTAGATTGGAAGGAGTAGGAAATGTGGGAAGGACACACCCCTCCTTTTTAAGGAAACTTCTACCAAGTTTCTTATAACACTTCTGGCCAGACTTCACCTCAGGAAAGTTTTAAGTATGTTGTTTGCCTCAGTAATATACATTGTATGTTACTAAGGAGGAAGGAGCCCTTCGTGTTTGGTCAGCCAACTAACAGTCTGCTACACAAAGAAAATGGTAGAAATACTCTGTTACTGCACTTGGGCAAGAAATCATCCTAATGTCGCTAATGAACCTCATTAAATAGTTCAGTTCCCAGAAACTTCACAAGCGTTCTCTTTTAGTTAAAGTTAGTAAATATAAATCATTAACCATTTTCTGACGTAGACATGACAGTAATTTTTTCAAAAACATTGCATACTTTCTTTTTAAAAAATTTTTTTAATAGTTTATTGTCAAGTTGGTTTCCATATAACGCCCAGTGCTCATCCCAACAAGTGCCCTCCTCCATGCCCATCACCCCCCCCCGTCCCCCCCCCCATCAACCTTCAGTTTGTTCTCAGTATTTTAAGAGTCTCTTATGGTTTGCCTCCCTCCCTCCCCTTAACTATTTTTTCCCCTTCCCCTCCCCCGTGGTCCTGTGTTACGTTTCTCCTGTTCCACATATGAGTGAAAACATATGGTATCTGTCCTTCTCTGCCTGAACCCTCGAGTTCCATCCATGTTGCTACAAATAGCCAGATTTCATTCTTTGCCATTGCCATGTACTATTCCATTGTGTATATAAACCACATCTTCTTGATCCATTCGTCAGTTGATGGACATTTAGGCTCTTTCCATGTTTTGGCTCTTGTTGAAAGTGCTGCTGTGAACATTGGGGTAGATGTGCCCCTATCATTGCATACTTTCTAAGAGATTCATAATTACTTTGGAGATGTACAATATGGTATTTTGACTTTATTAAAAATAGGTTTTTTCCTTTCAGAGATTTTTTCATGAATTCTTCTATTAATACATAAATATTTGATCTTGATAGAGGTATCATTGACATACAATACAGTGAACCCATTTTAAGTAAGTACAGTTTCATGAGGTTTGACAAAAATCTGTATGAAACCCACTGAAATCACAGTAGAAAACAGACCCCTCCCTCCATCTCCATAACCATTATCTATTAGTATAGACTCATTTTGTCTTTCCTAGATTTTTTTTAAAGTTTATTTATTTATTTTGAGAGAGAGAAACCGCGAGCTAGCATTTGAGCTGGGGAGGGACGAAGGAAGGGAGAGAGAATCCCAAGCAGGCACTGTGCTGTCAGCAGTGCAGAGCCAGGCACAGAGCTCGAGCCCATGAACCACAAGATCATGACCTGAGCCGAAAGCAAGAGTTGGACACTTCACCAACTGAGTCAAAAAGTCTAGGATATATTTATCAGTGGACTCATATAGTGTAAGTGTCCTCTTCCTATAGTTGCTTAAGTAGGTTATTCCTTTTTAAGGCTAAGTTATAATCTCTTGTATTGCTGCTAAACCGAAGTTTGCCTACTCTTCCATTTATTGGTTATTATGAACATTTATGTACTGGTTTTGTGCGGGACATATGTTTTTATTTCTATAAATAGGATTACAGTTGCTGAATCATGTGGGAAACATAGGTTTCATTTTATAAAGAACCGTTAAAGTTTTAAAATGTCCCATTTTACATTTCTATCAGTTATATAAGGGTTCTGATTGTGATTCCGAGGTAACAAAGATTTTCTCTCCTTATTTCTTCTAGAAGTTTTGTAGTTTCATTAGGTTTAGGTTTTTGATCAAGTGATCCCTTTTGAGTTCAGTGTGTGTGTGTGTGTGTGTGTGTGTGTGGTGTGAAGTAAGGGTTGAAGTTCTTTTGGCATGTAGGTATCTAGTTCTAGCATCGTTTGTTGAAAAGATGGCTTTTCTCATTGCATTACCTTGGCATCTTGGTCACAAATCTAGTGACTATATTGCATGTATATATGCCTATGTTTATGCAAAGATTTATTTCTGGATTCTATGTTCTCCCCCTTTGATCTATACGTCTTTATGCCAATACCACAATATCATGATTACTGAAATTTTATAGTATGTCTTGAAATCTGGGCAAATTCTCCCACCTTTGTTATGTTTCAAAATTGTTTTGGCTCTTTTGGGTACTTGCATTGCAATATATATATATATAATATATTTTATATTATATATATAATTATTATATATTTATTATATACATATGGTTTTAGAATCAACCTGTCAATTTTTCAGAAAGATCCTGCAGGGATTTTATTGTAGTTTCATTGAATCTGTAGATCAAATTAGGGAGAACTGACAGGTTAACACTTCTAAGGCTTCCAGTTCATGAAATGGTCTAGCTTCCATTTTTTTAGATCATTGATTTCTGTCAACATTGTTTGCAGTTTTTGGTATACAGATATGGAACATATCTTATTAAGTTTATCCCAAGGGATTTTGTATTTTTCAATTCTGTTTTAAATGGCACTGTTTTTAAAATATTCTAATTGTTTATGCTAGTATGTAGGAATACAGTTAAGATTTGTATATGTATCTGTGTATTGCAACTTTCCTAAACTCAATTATTAGTTAACAGTAGCTTTTTGGTAAAGTCCTTTAACTTTTGTGACTGTACATGAGGATATTGTCTGTGAATAAAGATGATTTTATATCTTCCTTTCAATTTCTATGCCTTTTACTTATTTTTCTTGCTTTGTTGCATTGGTTAGGACCTATACTACAAAGTTGAATAACCAGGTACCTTCTTGCTTTGTTACTGATCTTAGGTGGGAAGTACTCAATCTGCTATTATTACTTGTGATATTAGCTGTAGTTTTTGAACATTTTCCTTAATCAAGTTGAGGAAGTTCCCTTTAATTCCCGGTTTACTTAGTTTTTACCATGAATAGGTGTTGAATTTTGTTAAATATTTTTTTCTGCATCTATTGAGATGATCATAGGTTTTGTCCTGTTCTGATGGGGAATCATATTAATGGGTTTTTGAACTAGTTTGATTCAAATTATATTGATGGCCTTTTGAACTCCTTCAACTAAGCTTGAATCTCTTGAAATATGCTCCCATGTGCAAGGTGTGTTATCGTTTTATGCACTGTTGGATTTGATTTGCTACTATTTTGTTAAGTTTTTAATCTGTGTTCATGAAAGATATTGGCATCTAGATTTTACAGTATCTTTGTCTTGTGTTAGTAATGTTAATCTCATAAATGATTTGGGAATGAGCCTCTTCTCTGTTTTCTGAAAGAGCTTGTATAGGATTAGTGGTCTGTCTGTCTTTCTTTCTTTTTAATATTTTTATTTATTTCTAGGAGAGAGAGAGAGACAGCGTGAACAGGGGAGGGTCAGAGAGAGAGGGAGTCACAGACTCTGAAACAGGCTCCAGGCCCTGAGCTGGCAGTCAGCACAGAGCCCGACGCGGGGCCCGAACCCACAAACTGCGAGATCATGACCTAAGTGAAAGTCGGACGCTCAACCGACTAAGCCACCCAGGCGCCCCTATTTCTTTCTTAATGTTAGATAGAATTCACCATTGAAGCCCTCTTGCCTTGGAGAATAGTTTGTAGGAAGGTTTTAAATTACAAATTCTGTTTCTTTGACGGGTATAGGGCTATTCAGATTTTTAACTTTTTTGTTTGCTTTAGTTTGGTAGTTCTTTCAAAGGATTTGTCTATGTAATCTAAGTAGTTATATTTATTGGCATAAGGTTGTTTGTAATAATTGCGTTATCTTTTCAGTATCTTTAGTATGTGAAATAATTCTCGATGTCAGTAATTTGTCTTTTCTTTCTTGGTTAACCTAGAGAGAAGGTTCTCTATTTTATTGTTAAAAAAAAACAACAACCAACCACTGGTTCTTGACTGTATTGGTTTTCTCTATTGTTAGTCAGTTTTACATTTCATTCATTTCTCCTCTTTTCAGTATTTTCTTCCCCAAGTTTATATTTGGTTTAATTTACACTTCTTTTCTAGCTTCTGAAGGAAGAAGTTTGGAGCAATTTTATACCTTTCTTCCTTTCTATTGTAAATATTTAAAACTACAGATTTCTTTTTTTTAGTGTTTATTTTTCATACACACACACACACACACACACACACACACACACACACATACACGCAATGAGCGGGAGAGGAGCAGAGAGCACGGGAGACACAGAATCCGAAGCAGGCTCCAGGCTCTGAGCTGTCATCACGGGGCTCAAACCCACGAAAACCTGACCCGAAGTCCGATGCTTAGCCAACTGACCCACCCAAGGCACCCCTTAGAGCTCCAGATTTCTCCTTGAGCACTGTTTTACTTGCCTGTACAATTTTGTATATTTTGTTTTCATAATCATTTATTTCAAAACATTTTCTACTTATCATTCCCTTTTTGTCCAATGTGTTGTTTTAGAGGTATTATTTATTTGATTCCAGATTTTGTTGGGAAGGGGAGTGTTCTAGATATTTTGTGGCTAATTTAATTCTGTTCAGAAACTTCAGTTTTAAATATATTAATATTTTTTTTATGGCTCTGCATATGGATTCTCTTAGTGAATGTTCCATGTGCATTTGAAAAACTGTGTATCCTGTTGAGTTTACTTTTTCTTTTTTAAAATAAATGTCAGTTTGGTTCTGTTGGTTGATAGTGTTGTTCACGTTTTCTATACCGTATTGATTTTCTGTCTACTTGGTTCTATCAGTTGCTGAGAGGAGGCCTGTTGAAATCTTCAATTATAATTCTGGATTTGTCTGTTTCTCCTTTTAGATATATCAGTTTTTACTTCATATATCTTGAAGCTTTGTTGTTAGACAAAGCTGCACATTTGGGATATATGTCTTCTTGAAGAGCTGACATTTTTATCATTGCAGAATTTCTCTCTTTATTCCTTTATAGTCCTCTTGGAGTCCACTGTGATATTAATGTAGCCATTTTAGCTCTTTTATAATTTGTATTAGAACTTGTTTTTATATTTAAAGTGCATTTCTTGTGGGCATATAGAGTTGGACCTTTAAAAATTTTACTTATCCTGAGAATTGGTGCTTTTTACTGTAATGGACTATTTGTGTTTAATATTATTATACGATGATTGTGTTTAAGTCTATTCTCTTGGCACTTTTCCCTATCTGTCCCATCTGTTCTTTGTTCCTTTTTTCCCCTTTTCCTGCCTGTTTTCAGGTTATATGAGTGTTTTCTTATGATTCAATTTTATCTTCAATATTGGCATCTTAGGGGCACCTGGCTGGCTCAGTTGATGGAGCATGCGACTTTTTGAAATTAGGTTGTGAGTTCAAGCCCCACATTGGTATCTTAAATATACTCTTTGTTTTGCTTTTTAAAACTTTTTAAAACTGTTTAAAACTTTTTACTTTTTAAAACTATTCAAGAGCTTATAATATGGACCTTTGTTATCACAGTGTATCTTCAAATATTAAATTTCATTTATAATGTAAAAAACCTTAGAGCAATATACTTCCATTTTCTATTTCTGGCTTTTGTGCTACTGTTGTCATATATTTTTCTTCTATATCTGTATACAATCTGTGATGCACTATTAGTTTTGCTGTAAACAGTTAGTTTGTTTTAAAGAAATTAAAAATGAGAAAACAAATGTTTTCTATTTATATATTAACTGCTTCTGGTGCTTATTCTTCTGTGTAGATCCAGGTTTGCATCTGATATTTTCTTTGTACCTGAAGAACTTTTTTAAAAGGCATTTATTCTACATACACAGGGCAGTGCCATGGGTTTCTGTTAATCTAAAAGAAGTGTGTATTTACCTTCACTTTTGAAGGATACTTATACTTCATCTAGAATTCTAGATATGGACATTTTTTTCCTTTCAGCGTGTTCTATTGTTTCCAAGCTTGCAGAAGTCTGTTTAAAATATTGTCTTTGTTTTTTCCCTTATGTAAGGTGTCTTTTTCCCCTTTTGAAAGCTTTTTAGATTTTTAAAAAAATCACTAGTTATCAGAAACTTAATTTTGTGTTTTTTTGGTTTGTTTTGGTTTATGCTGCTTTGAGTTCACAAAACTCCTTGGGTCTGAGAACCTTGTTCTCATGAAATTTGGGGACAGTTTGGCCATTTTTCAAAAACATTTTTTTGGTTGTCCCTTTTACCTTTGCATTCTGGGACCATAATTATATGTAAGAATGCTTCATAATACCCTGCTTTTGGTCTTACTCATTATCCTTTCAGCTTGAAAATTCTCTGCTCTTCAGCTTATATAATTACACTGTATGTTGTCAAGGCCCCTAGCTTTTTTTTTTTTTTTTTTTTTTTTTTAACTGTGCTACTTTACTGTTAAACCCATTCAGTGAATTTATTTTGTATTTTGTGTCTGGAACTTTTCATGTTTTTATGTTTTTCATTTCTTATTAAGTTTAAATTCTTGACCGTACTTATAATAGCTTTCTTAAAGTGATTTTTAATTCCATCATCACTTTCATTTCTGGGTTTGTTTCTTTTCACTGATCTGATTTTTCTGCTGGCCATGAGTCTCTTTTTGCTCTGTTTGAATGTCTGGTATTCTTTTATTGGATGGTGGATATTGTGAATATTATTGGAAGTCTGGATTTTATTTCTTTCCTGTAAAGAGTTGAATTTTGTTTTGGCTGGCAGTTAAGTTACGTGTAGATGAGATGATTGTAGTGAAGGTCATTATTTTGAGACTCGATTTTTAGGGTGGATTAGAGCAATCTTTTTTTTTTTAATGTTTTGTTTATTTCTGAGAGAGAGAGAGAGAGAGCGAGCGAGCGCGAGCCCATGAGTAGGGGAGGGGTAGAGAGAGAGGGAGACACAGAATCCGAAGCAGGTTCCAGGCTCTGAGCTGTTAGTACAGAGCCCGACACAGGGCTCGAACCCACGAACCATGAGATCATGACCTGAGCGAAGTGCGGGCGCTTAATGGACTGAGCCACCCAGGCACCCCTAGGTTAGAGCAATCTTTATGCTAGGCCTTGTTCTTACTTTTGAGGCATGGTCCTTCTTAGTCTCTATTTAATGCCCAACTGGTTTCCACTGTGTTTCATCCTGACTGTTCAGAGCTAGACTGTTTCCCAGCTCTGTGTGAACTGTTAGAGTGGTAGCTCTCCAGTAATTCTTTGCCCGGCCTCATGGAAGTTTGCTCTTTGAATGTGTAGCTTAGTGTATGTAGGAACTATTTCACCAGAACCCCTATAGGATCTCTGGTGCTCTTTTTCTGCAGAGCTTTCTGGTGATCTGCTCTCATAAACTCCAGCTGCCCCAGCCTTTGCAAGGCCTACTTCATTTGTTTTCTCTCAGAGACCCTAGTTCTGTGCTGCCATTTGTCCAATGTCTGAAAATGGTGGTTTTGTATTTTTTGTCTAGTTGTTTATGGTAGGAGGACAGTTATGGTGCTTCATATATTTTAAATATCATATTTGCCTATGTGTGTTGTCTTAAATCCTAGTTCAGGGGTCTTTTTTTTTCTCCTGGGGGCGGGGAAATCAGAGAGTAGTTATTTCAGGCTTACAGGTCTCACAGTCTCAGTTACAACTAATGAGCTCTGTGGTTGTAGTGTGGAAAGAGCGACAGATAGTATATAAGTAAATGGGCAAAGTTGTGTACTAATAAAACTTTATTCATAAAAACATTTGGCCACCCGATGGGGTGTTTTGTCAGCCCTTGAACTGGTTGACTGAGATACAAATGATTTAGACACATAAAATCTTATGATTTGGAAGGGAAGAATCTTTGAGACTTGTATTTCATGTTTGAAAGGAACCTTATAAATCATATTGTCCAACCAACCCTTTAATGTTTGAAGCCACATCCAGTATTAACAGCTACTTCTTAACATCTCATATGTATGATTCTCAGGGATCTCAGCCGGAGATTCTTTGAGAAAGTTGTCACTGTTGTTTGAATCATCAGTTTTTCCATTTGATTCTCTGCTACCACTTGGGTCTGTGCTGAGCAAATCTAATTCATCTTCCTGATATGGGTCCTTCATAGAAATTGAAGACTTCATAAATTTCCTCAGAATGTTAACTCCATATTAAATTCATCCTGCCTAATTCCGCTATGGAATTCATTCTTTTATTTTTGCTCCCATGTTTATTTGCTTGAAAGTATTGAACATGAGGCCTTAGAGCCTCTAGCCATATGACATGTTTAGATTTCCTCACCAACCTAGTCCTTCATCTGTTAATTTGTTCCAGTTTATCTAGATTTCTCTCAAAGTATGGAGCTGGCAGCTGAAGGCGGTATTGACTAGTGACTTCCTGTGGAAAATATGCTGTGTAGGATCTAGATCTGTGCTCTTACTAGCATAGCTTACGATGGAAGTAAACTTTTTTAGTAGCTAATTCACATTGCTTAATTCAGCTTCCTGTCATATAAAATCTTTGAGCCCTTTTCACTCATACTTCTGCTAACCCAGCTCCCTATTTTTAATTTTTATGTTTTTGAACTAATATTGGTAAACTGAGAGCTGAAAAGAAAATTACAATTTAGGAAAAAGGTTATTATGAGTCAGCAATAATGTATGTATGTTAGAAAACGTCTTTGATATTCAGCTTCATTGTATGGGGAGTCCTGCATTTCTCACAACACGGAAATGACATGTTAGATGGAGGGCTGTGGGAGGCCTGGAGTCTTGTTGTCCTCAGCCCTCTGCAGAGCGGCTCCCGGGCAAGCTGCTTAGGTAAAGGTAGGAAGAGTTGAAGACTCAGGTGGGAGGAAGCATGCAGTTGGAACTATGTCTCTGCTTAATCAAAGTTTTCATAGTCTAAAAACGGAGAAAGGAAAGGCGACAGCACACTATTTTAACACATGGTAAATAGCCTTTTGGCTTTTGCAACACAATTTATGGATGCTGAATTATTAAGATTAGGAATTTGGTAGAATCAGTCTATAAAGTGGTATCATGAATTTTCAATATTAGTAATTTTTGTAGGCATTAAATATATTTTACTACATTTGTTCAGTTTTTTTTTCTTTTTTAAAAATTAGAGCTGTATTCTTACAGAGTTTAAGAATCAAATGGTTCTACAAGGTTTATATGAATAATATTCATCTGCTCCTGGCCCTTGTTTTACCTTCTCCACAGGCACACACTTTCACCCCCTTCTGTTGATTATCTTGATTCTTACTTCTATGTTTCTAAATACTCGAGTTTGCAGTTACTTTTAAGGTTTTCAAATTCTGGATCTTTTATTATTGAAGATGGGGATTTAGCTTATTCTGCCCCCTACAAATACTTTCCCCACCTTTCCATTTTAACAAAATAGTTACATGGTAATCTTAATTAGTTTATTATTCAGTGTTAACATTCATTTGATTATGTTAATGTATGGCTGAGCCATCTAGTATATTCTGATTTTTTTCTGTGTAATTTAAAGATAGTAATTACCTTTATTTCTCTTATTTGTTTACTATTTTATGTGTTCTTAATTAACTCATCCCCATACTTTTTGCCTATTGTCTGAATCTCCTTTTAAGACTTAAAATGTATTCTGTCATTTTCATCTTCTTGAGATATGACCTGTTGCAGTTTGGATTGGTTGCCCTGTACTTTGATGCACAGTCGACAACCTGTAATCATCTGATTATTCCCTGTTGTTTTAGGAAATCATTCTCACTTCATCCCATGTGAGATCTGTTCCCTGAATCTCATGGCTTATTTGGTTTTTTTCCTTCGTTTGGAGATGGATTACATCTCCAGTAGCTTCCTGAGAAAGGGTGCTTTTAAAATTTTTTTTTATTTTAAAGCCTTGCATATTTTAAAATGTATTTATTCTACTACACTTGATAATTAAGATAGGTAACTAGTTTGGAAATAGTTTTCCGTTAGAATTTGAGAGTTCTTGCACCATTGCCTTGCTTCTGGTATTGCTGTTGTGAAGTCAGAAATCATTCTCATTCCTGATCTTTGTAATCTCTTTATGCTGTATGTATGGGAGCTTTGAGGACCCCCTCTTTGTCTGCAGTGTGTTGAAAGTTTACAATATGCCTTCCTTGAGTCTCTCGATCTGTTGTTCTGGGTATTTAGAGAGCCCTTGCAATCTAGAAATTCACATTCTATTTTTCTCAGAAATTTTCATTAATTATTTTATCAGTCATTTCCTCTTTTTTCATTTTCTGTGCTTTTTTTCCTTACAGCTCTTGTCTTTGGTTTTGAACTTCCTGTGCTGCTCCTCTAATTTTTTCTCCATCACCCTCCCTACTTTTCAATTTGTATATTTGCTTTACTTTTTGGGAGATTTCATAAACTTTATCTTCCAGCTCTTCTATTGAGTTTTCTCATTTTTGGCATCATTATTTAAAAGATTTCAGGAGCTCTCTTTTAGTTTTCTGTTCTTTTCTGAAATAGTGTACGGTTCTTTTATTTTTTTTTTATTTTAAGTTTTTTTTTTAAATGCTTATTTATTTTGAGAGAGAGAGAGTGTGAGTAGGGGAGGGACAGAGAGAGAGAGACCTACATACAGAATCCGAAGCAGGCGCTAGGCTCTGAGCTGTCAGCGCAGAGCCTGATATGGACTCAAACCCACGAACTGCGAGATCGTGACCTGATCTGAAATCAAGAGTCCCATGCTTAAGTGACTGAGCCACCCAGGCGTCCTCAAATAGTGCCACCATTAAAAAAGAACAGTACATGGGGTGAGATCAAGCCTTGGGACTCTTTATCTCTCTCCCCCTCCCTGACCCGTGTTCGTGCGTGTGCTTTCTCTTTCTCAAAATAAGTATTTTAAAAATGGTTGCAATATTTTATCTCTTTGAGACTGTTACTGATAGATTATAATTTGTGTTACTTATCCCAGTATAGTCTGTTTCCTTCAAGTAACTTTTCTGTTTGTTTCTATGTTTCTTTTTGTCTTTGTTGTTCCTCCATGTTTTCCCTCAACTCTTTGCTAATTCTGGGTTGTCTATTCATGCTTAGGAACGGTGGACTGAAAAACTGCTTGGAAGTTGAGTGTGTGAGTATGTATGGGAGGGCACTCCCATACATTTTTTGCAGTGCACTTCACAGATCTGGATGGGATCTTTATGGAGGAACCTCTGATGTCAGTATTCTGAAGTCTTTTCTCTTGAGCTGGTTAGATTTCCCAAAGAGGACTTTTCCAGATGCCTTTCTCTGGGGGATAAAAGGCTGATTGCCAGCTTTTCTGGGTGCTGAGAGGGAAATGGTGGCAGAGGGTGGTTTTTCACCTTTGTTTTGTACATTTTCACCTAATACACTGTTTTCACTCTGGTTCCCTGCCTTCACTTGTGCCTGTGTCCCTCAGTCCAGATACCCTCTTGTTTTTACTGGCCCCAGAGAATACCCTTTTGGTTGTTTGACTGCATAAAAAGAGCAGTGGGGAGGGTACCTGAGAGCCCAAGTTCTTGAGTGCTTTCTAAGCAGGCCTTCATCCAGTTTTCCTTATTTTATCTCCTTTCTGCCTTTTAACCCTCCTTCCAAAGATAACTGTATTTTTAATTCCTCAGTCTGAGGTGATTCTGTGTATAGTGGGCTTTATCTTCCCTTTCTCCATAGCTAGGATTCAGTTTTTTTAACTATTCTAAATTTCTTTACCTCTTGAGCATCCGCTTCTTAGCTTTCAAAACCTTGATGCTCTCATCTTTTTTCCTACCTACCACTGTGATATTATGATTTAAGGGAAAAACAAAATAAACAAATTCTTGACTGGTGTTTTAGAGGACATAAGAGAGAGCAAAAGCAGATGTGTCTGTTTACCCTGGTGTCTTTACCTGGAGTTGATTAGTTGTGTTTTTACAGAAGTTTTCTATTATTCTGATTTTTTTAAACTTTCTGTGACTCAAGTTAAGGGATGATTTAATATGTTTGTTATATTTTCCTGATCTTCTAGAGTAGTAACCCTATCATGGGAGGGTGTGAGGTGAGGCAGAGATTTGGAATTGCCTAGTACACTCCTGTTAGCCCCAGATGATCACAGCTGCCTTTTCTACACACCATCCTAGAATCCTGCTCAAGACGGATATTAAGGTAGTTGTTCTATAGTTTGAGAAGTCTCTCTTTTACCTGTTTCTGAAAATTCAAATCTTCTGGCAGCTCTCCCATTCCTACTGATCGTTCTAAGGCATATAATTAAGGGTTCAGTCTCATTTACAAGTTGCCTTTGTGAGTGGGATGTAATTAGCCTGGGCCAGGAGACTTGAACTCATTTATAGTATCTAGGTCAACCATATCGCTTTACAGGTCAGGAAGCTGTGGTGCCCTGAGATGGGAGTAGATTTCCTAATATTATATAGGTAAATAGTTGAAAAATTAGGACTTGAACCTAGATCTTCTGACATCCAGCCAGTTTTTTTTTCCTATGGTACTACACCCTGAGTTCATTCATATCAAGGCCTGTTACTTTTACTCTGTTTGGTAACCACTGAATATAATTTTAACTCTGAGGAGCCACACTGTAAGTATATACTTGTTGGTCATGTGGGTTCTGATTGTGATGGGTCAGTGCAAATAAATGACTTCCATTGGGAGTATTTATCAGCTCATTTCCTATGTATTGTGTCTAAAGAATAGCGCATTAAGAATCAATATAAATTTTCTTTAAATACATTCATGCTGTTAGAAACTGCATTTATCCTGATTTCTGTTGTAATCTATTTAATTCCAACCATTCTGAACTGACTATAGTGGCTTTCTATTTAGGCCACGGGAGTCTCTGGCAGTTCAGTTCAGTTTTTTGAGGACCTTGACTACCTGTACAGCAGATGCCAGCCATTGAGGAGAAGGTTTCCCTCCCGTCTTTCTTGCTATTATTCGAATAGTTATTTTCTTGGCTTGTTATACGTACCCTCTAAAAATTAGCTTGTGTAGATACAGTCTTAGAGTGGTAACATGTAAAAGAAGGCATATAATTATCTGAGTGAAATAAAAAACGTCTCTTCTATTCATGGGAGGTGTGTGGGCACTCTTGTACTAGTTTTCTTAATACCTCAGGAAGACTAAAGAAAGATTCCTGAACTTTCTTAAATTAGAAAGTATGGCCATGAGCTCTTGCCATTGCTAAATTGAGTTGATGACACTTTCTTTGTACTATTTTATAATCCTCTAGAGCTAATTTTTACCATTAGCCTTACGAAGCAGCATGGCAGAGTGGGAAAGAATTTATGCTGTAAACTCAATTATGCTTTAAATCCAGTTATATTTGGGATCTGCTATTTGCTGCCTGTGTAATTGTGGGAGAATTACTTAACCTTTCTGAGTCCTAATTTCTTTACCTGTTTGTTTGTGAAGGTTAGAAATTCTATGTGAAGACCCTGTTGTGGTGCCTGTTATTAAATAGGTGATGCATCCGTGCTGACAGTTGGGGTTACTGTTATATACACGTGCATACTGGTTTTGTTCCTTGTATATTTGAATTCCATCTTTTGGATTCTGTGTTTAAAAGCCATGTAATTTTAAACTTAAATATGACTATGGATTGTGTGTCTGTGACAAATACTACATTTTGGGATAATTTGCATCTAGAAATGTTTTACAGGGCTGCCTCACAATTTTGGAATCATTAGATAAAGGATTTTGAACCTTGGAGATCTACACTAGTGTCAGAAATTGGGTCAATAGTACTTCATGTGGAATTGATTTTGAACTAGAAACATGATCATGGTATATGAGGATATGTATTGGTCTAATTGAATATACATCCATGAGAGGAATTTTTTTTGGACAGTATTTCAATGTTACCAAGTTACTTTCCCTTTTTTTAAATAAAATTTTTAACACTTTTTCATTTTTGAGAGACAGAGTTTGAGTGCTGGAGGGGCAGAGAGAGAGAGAGACAGAGAGAGAATCCAAAGCAGGCTCCAGGCTCCGAGCTGTCAGCACAGAGCCCAGTGTGGGGCTCAAACCCACGAACCGTGAAATCATGACCTGAGCCAGGTGTTCCTCCCTATTTTTTTTTTTAATGGTTATTTATTTATTTTGAGAGAAGGCATATGTGTACATGAGTGGGAGAAGGACAGAGAAGGGGGTGGGGGGGAGAGTCCCAAGCAGGCTCTGCACTGACATCAGGGCTACAACCCGTGAACCGTGAGACCATGACCTGGGTGGAAATCAAGGATTGGATGCTTAACTGACCCACCCAGGTGCCCCTGAGTTGTCTTCCTTCTTATCAAGCATTAAGTCAAAATTTAAAGCTAAGTCTTTGAACATTCACTTAATACTTAGTTATCTCTGTTAGGCTTAAATGGTATTTCATTGTTAGATTTTTCAGTGAAGACTGGTATAATGATAGTTAATTTTAGCTCTAAGGTAAAGAAGGAAATTGTTTTAAAATAAGGGCACATTTTTCAGTTTTTCTGGTTGAATTAGTTATGAAGTGATTAAGTTTGTAGCCCTCCTGTTGTGTCGCTTGCATTTGTGTTCTGTCACTTGCTAGAACAACTCTGTAAAGAATATAGAGCAGGTGGCAGCTGCTTCCCTTTATCACTGAGACCAGAGAAGCACGGATAGGAAGTTAGTGCAAGTGCTGGGATTAGGAAATCATTCTCCTGAATCAAAGCCAAGTATTCTGTGTGCTGAACCATGCCGGATGTTACAGGTGAAAGTATTCTAGTGAGCAAATTGTCATTCATAGATTTTTTGGAGACTCACTCACCTGATATTTAAATCTTTGATATATCTGAATTTTCTAACCTTTTAAATATGGTTAATGTACATATTAGTGATTTATATTTATAGGTGTCTTTTTTCTCTCCCGCCAGCCCCCAGACCCTTAGGCATAGAACACTAGAAAAATTAGTCTTCTACTTAACTTTTCTGATTTCAACTGCCTCTTAAGTCTTTTTATTTAGCTTACTTCTTTGACATTTATTTAAAAATAGATGTTAGGCTTTCTGTTTTAAACACACACATACACATTGCTTTCATTTGAAGAAATAAAGGTTTGTATGATCGAAAAATTCACAAAAGATATGAACAAACAACTCAAGGAGAAATAGTACTATTATTACTTACTATTATTACTAGTAATGATGGCAGTATCATTTATATTTTTTGCCATATGCCAGGCATCTTCCTAAGCACTTTATATACATACTTACTCATTTAATCAACTCTGTAAATACTGTTATCCTCATTTTACTGGTAAGAGAACAGAGAGACAAAGGTTAGGTAACTTGCTAAGTACTTGGGGCTTACAGCTCGTAAGTGAAGGGCTGATATTCAAACCCAGGAAGGCAGGCACCAGATTATACTTCTGATTAAATGTATGATAATGATTTCCTTTGAGCTGAAAAAGGACTACATATTAGTACAGGGACATGCCGTTCTATTAAATTGGCAGGTATTAAGAAGATCTGCAATTTGGGAGGAGGTTATTTGTATTGGTGGGACTGCTAATTGAAAAGCTGTATGGTAGCACTCATTCATGAGTCTTAAAATATTCATATTCTTTGGTAATTCTGCATCAAGCAGTCTCTCTTAAGAAAATAATCAGGAAAATAACATTCAAGGGTGTTTACCAGTTATAACAGTGAAAATGAAAGTTTGTCTAGTTGTTAAGGGATAAATTATGTTTTCTCCAGACAGTGAGTACATACGTATTATGCAAACATTAAAAACTGTTTTTGAAAAATAATTAACACATAAATATTTACAGTAAGTCAAAAAACAGGATCTAAAGCCATGTTAATATGGTTCTAAATTAAAAACTCTGTACAGAAAAACAGGAAGAACATACATTAAGATACTAATTATTTCTGATGTGATTATGGAAAATATTCCTGGTGTGATTATTTTACTTTTAATTTATATTATTAGGTTTTGAACTGACTGCATTGTCCATGTAGTACTTTCATATTCAGAGAAAACAAAGTGGCATAAAAGGGAAAGCATAAATGATGCCCATACCAGCCTTTACCAAGAATATTCATTAGAGATTAGATTTGCATATCTCATAATGTGAAGGGGGATAAGTCACTGAATGACAGACAGTTTTAGTTTGGATATTATTATTTTTGGAACCATTTTTGAAGTGAAGCATTTTATGGGATTGAAGAAAATTGATTTTTTTTTAATTTTTTTTTTAATTTTTATTTATTTCTAGGAGAGAGAGAGAGACAGTGTGAGCAGGGGAGGGTCAGAGAGAGAGGGAGTCACAGACTGAAACAGGCTCCAGGCTCTGAGCTGGCTGTCAGCACAGAGCCTGACACGGGGCTCGAACCCACGAATTGCGAGAGCATGACCTAAGCGAAAGTCGGACGCTTAACCGACTAAGCCACCCAGGCGCCCCGAAAATTGATATTTTTTTCTTAAATGTGTCCCGTTCATTTTGGTGATTGTTTCAGCACATTTTAAATTTGTTTCAGTTATGTTAGCAGAATATAGGGTTTTTTTAATGGCACCTGATTTTTGAAAAACAACTGCTGACAAAAATTGACCTTGTGGGGGTGGGGAGGGAAAGATGAGCAAGGATGCACATATAGCATTGTATTATGAATCCCTTTCATTATCAGCTTGAATACATAGTTGTAGTTTATAGCTACTAAAATAAGGAGTTCAACTTCTATTTGTGTTGAACTGTCTTTGAGTTTTAGCTGCTTAGCCCTCTAAGATTTAAGAAGTCTTAAAATACAAATGTAGGTAATGGGATAAAGACCCAGGTTCCGCTCACAGCTGGTTTAGTTTCCAAGTTTTAAAATGTGTTTGGAAGACAAAAGACAAAACTACATTAGTGAATTGTCCTAGAAGCAAAGCTTTTCTCTGTGTTCCATGCTGAAGAGCATGAATAAATTGCTGATAACTTTGCATCAGTTTTATTAGTAGGTTGCTTTGGTGTGAACTGTGAGGCACTCTGGTGCAGCCTGCTGACTGCTTTCTTGATTAATAGGGATTTAAACCAGCTTCTGGATGGGAAGAAATTGAGATCCTTTGAAAGAAATTATTTCAGTTTTATAAACTTAGTTTTTAAACTCTTACCTGATTTCCTTTTATAAAAATGTTTTTAAATTTATTTTGTGAGAGAGAGAGAGAGAGAGTGAGCACGCATGTGTGTGTGAGCGAGTTAGAGGGACAGAGATAGAGAGGGAGAGAGAATCCCAGGCAGGCTGTGCACAGAGATGAACGTGGGGCTTGATCATGACCTGAGCTGAAATGAACAGTTGGACGCTTAACCTGCTGAGCCACCCAGGTGTCCCTCTTACCTGATTTCTAAGTATAATTTATGAATCAAATAAGAAATAATAGAAAATAGCTTTTATATATAAGGACTGTATAGTAAATTTTAGGTAAAAATGGTTCAACTGGAAATAATAATCATTTGTTTGTGGTGAGTTGGTATTTAATATAAAGAGTTATGTAGAAATCTTGATAGAAATGATTTTTTCCCCTTTTAAAATCAGGGAGGGTTGACAAACATTTTTCAGTGAGAGAAATCTTAGGTGAAGTGTAGTGAAAATATTTATTTTGGCAGATTTGCTTATCTGTATGGAATCCTGTTTTTAGTGTTCTAAATATCAAAACCATTGTAATTTTCTTGTCTTTTTCCAGGCTGAACTCACGGGAATCAAATGGCGTAGGTACAATTTTGGAGGGCATGGGGACTGTGGACCCATAATTTCAGCCCCAGCCCAAGATGATCCAATCCTGTTAAGTTTCATCCGCTGTTTGCAAGCCAACTTGCTGTGTGTGTGGCGTCGTGATGTCAAACCAGATTGCAAAGAGTTATGGATTTTCTGGTGGGGAGACGAGCCCAACCTAGTGGGTGTAATACATCATGAACTGCAGGGTAAGGTTTTTGTTTTTTCTTAAAAACGGTTATCATCATTTATATATATATATATATTTATATGTATATATATATTTCTTTTTTAACAGTAGTACATTTCAAAAAGAATTTATTAAAACTTGCTGAGAACAATCCAAGTGTTTAATGGGTGTGTCTCTCGAAAGGAACATCCTCACTCTTACCCCTCTTCTCTCTACTCCTATTTTTTTTTTTTTTTTCAAATTCATTTGTTCTTTCCCAGTCATGCTAGGAACCAGAATCTGTGAACCACTGTTCTTAAAGGAAAATATTGTGTCCCCTGGGTGTTTTGGGGTGGAACAAGGCTAAGATTCACTGTTTTAAAATGATAGTAAGTTGTGAGTAATTATCAAGTCCGTGAAATGAACAGAATTGTTTTTTCTTGGACTGTGGCTGTTGTGGTTCATTACCAGCTCAACACTGGTGGAAAGTTGTAAAGTGCTAATAGAAAGTTAGTACAAGCCTTATTGGGAAAGATTATGAGATAACATTGGACAGTATTTTGTAGAAAGATTAAAGAATCTGATCTGATTTTGATGTAGCAAGTTTTCCTTTGTTTTGTTCTGCTTTTCATAAAATTAGGTGATTCCAGGAAATACTTCCAGTGGTGTCTAATTTTTAATTTCAGATTACATCTGATATGTGGAAACTTTGTGTGTGTGTGTGTTTTTTTTTTTTTAAGTAATTTGGTTTTATTTATAAACAATTTTTTTAATGTTTTATTTATTTCTGAGAGAGAGAGAGAGAGACAGCATGCGCAGGGGAGGGTCAGAGAGAGGGGGAGGCACAGAATCTGAAACAGACTCCAGGCTCTGAGCTAGTTGTCAGCACAGAGCCCGATGCGGGGCTCGAACCCACAAACTGTGAGATCATGACTTGAGCCGAAGTCGGATGCTTAACCGACTGAGCCACCCAGGTGCCCTGTGGAGACTTTGAATTAATGTAAGACTTTCATTATTCCAAGCTAGGTTTTTTTTTTTTTTTTTTTTTGTATTTACCATAGATTTATAACCAGAGGAAATTTTGTCAATATTCTTTGAATGTCTGGTAAAATTTTTTTACTTCATTACCTAAATGTTTCCATTTAATACGCTAAGTAATTTTTCTAAATCAAGATTAATTACAATCTTTAGGGTAGTGTGTTAACTATTTTTGATTAACTCTCTTAGAGCCAGCTTTTATTATGTCCAAACTACTCTATATTTTGTTAGTTTGTGGTTGAAAAATTTCAGATGTTTGAAATGTTTTGTTGATATATTTAGTGATATATTTTTTTTAAGGGAAGGAGGAAAACTAACCTTAATGTGCATTTGAGGTTCTATTCTAAGGTGTCTGAATATGACTCAAGAATTTCCTGCCAATTTGGCTTGATATCTTACTACCTTTTCTTTGCAGCGCCCCCCCCACCCTTTTTTTTTGTTTTTTGTTTTGTTTTGTTTTGTTTTTTTTTTTAAATCTGTGATATCCTTTGCCACAACAGCCAGAGGGCAGTAAACCACAGTGGACTAAGTGAGCTGTTTACCTGATGGTCCATTTGTCTATTCAACATGAACCTTTCTTCCTGTAGTTTTTTAGAATGTTTGGTTTATAAATAAAAGAACCCAGTCTGGGTAGAATCGCTTACTTAGCTGGTTAATCAGCAGAATCTCAGAGCTTACATACATATCAAACCTTATTTTATGTAGTTAGCAATGAACTCAGGTAAAATTAGTTTAATTAGTTTAATCCACATCTGAATTCCATTTATAAAGCAGGATACCCCCAGAAGATAATTATAACATTTATGTTTGTCCATTTAAATAACAAAACATGTATTTTCTAAAAGTTTTTTTATACGTGTAGTAGAGGAATATAGCGTTTTTGTTTGTTTCTTTATCCTTTATTTCTCATGATTATTTCAGGTTTTTAATCTCATGCTTATTTCTGGTTCTTAATCTCCTTCTATTTCTCTACTCCGTATTGATACCTTATGTCTTAGCTTTTTGGTCTGGTCTTTATTTGTTAGCAGCACAAATTATCATTTTATAATAGTGATGAAACCAAACCCAACTGTTAATTTACGTCATGTATGGAATAAAGCCGTTTGTCCATATCAACATAGCACATGGTTAGTGCTCTTAGAAATAACTTAACAAGTTACTGTGTTATTTCTCATGGACTTTGGTACTGAGTTAACAAAAAGATGTAGGCTACTTAAAATTTTCATAGTTGCTTTAGAGTGCATGTGTATTTATTTCATTGATGTATTAAGCAAAGATTGACTTCTCTTAACTTTTTTGTAAATCACAGTAATACTACATTTTATTTAGAAAATTAGGAAAACAACTGTCAAATAAAGAGAATAAAAATCCTAAAGTCTAAAACAAAGTTGTAATATTTGGTATTTTTGTGTATAAGCAAAATTGGTATCATACTATTTGGTAACTCTGTCTTTTATACTTCACAATATATTGTGAATGTTTTCTCATGAGAATGATTACTCTTTATTTTTATTTCCTATCATATTAAGTCTGAAAACAGTATAAACTTTATTCTCTTGCATGCTACCAGGAAAGTATTACAGTAATGGAACAGTCATAACTTTGTTAAGTACATTTATTGTTTTTGGTATGTTGAGTTGGGGAACGTTTTAGATGGCAGTGGCCATCCCATAGGTAAAAGTGGTTGAAAGGGGACTTTTATGTGGCTCAACCTAAGTTTAGAAAGTATTTGAAACTTAATTAGAAAAATGAGTGTTATAAGGACAACTTTATTTCAAGCAAGGGAAAATATGACAGGTAGAGTGGTCCTGAGAAAAAGGTACAAAGGGAGTATTTTAATTGGTAGTCATACAAATTGAAGATATTTTGGAATCATTTTGTTCTTTAAATTAAAAAAATGTTTTTTATTTATTTTTGAGAGAGAGGAGAATGAGCAGCGGAGGGGCAGAGAGAGAGGGAGACACAGAATCTGAAGCAGGCTCCAGGCTCTGAGCTGTCAGCATAGAGTCCAATGTGGGGCTCAAACTGTGAGATCATGACCTGAGCCAAAGTCGGATGCTCAACTGACTGAGCCCCCCAGGTGCCCCTGTTTTGTCCTTTTAATATATGTAAGAGTCATTTCATTCCAGGTCAAATACATTTTAACAGAGCCCTATAAATATTAATTAAGCATGTTGGCATCATTACTGTAACATTTTCTTTTTCTTTTTTTTTTTTCATTTTTATTTATTTTGAAAGAGCGTGCATGAGTGAGGGTAGGGGACAGAGAATGAGAGGGAGAAAATCCCAAGCAGGCCCTAGGTGGACAGTGCTCAAACCCATGAACCATGAGATTATGACCTGGGCTGAAACCAAGAGTTGGGCTTAATCAACTGAACTGCCCACGTGCCTCAACATTTTCTTTTTATAAGGACATTTTACTGTTTCTTTTCTTTTTTTAATGTTTTATTTCTGAGAGTGAGAGATAGAGAGACAGCATGAGCCGGGGAGGGTCAGAGAGAGAGGGAGATACAGAATCTGAAACAGGCTCCAGGCTCTGAGCTGTCAGCACAGAGCCCGACGCGGGGCTCGAACCCACGAACTGTGAGATCATGACCTGAGCCGAAGTCGGACGCTTAACCGAATGAGCCACCCAGGCACTCCAGACATTTTACTGTTTCAGATACTTTTTAATTTTATCATTTGGTAGTTCCTTTTGTCTTTACAGTGTACTCAAAAGAATACTCAAGAAAGCTCACTGTGCAGTACAACGCTAAAGCGAGCATCTTTGGTTTATTGTATAAAGTATCCCCATAGAGAGTAATCCTGAAGGATTGACACACAGGTTAGCTGTAAAATATTAGATGTTTTATTTAAATGCTTGAAGTAACTATGAAATAGTCTGAGAGTACACTAAAACACATTTTAGCCTATCTCTGCCACTTGGATAAACACTTTTGGGTCCTTGTCTGTGGAATTGCTGTTTTTAGTGTATTGCATAGTGGTTCAGAGCATGGGGTGGGTTTGAATCCCTGCTTAGTCACTTGCTAGCTGTGTATTGTTGGTCAAGTAGCTTACCATTGCCTCAGCTTTCCTCACTGTAAATTGGGTTATAAGGGTAACAAAAGTTAAATTACTTAGAACAGCACAAAGAACCATTAGCCTAATGACAACCCGTACATCAAAATTCACGTATTTTGACAATTTTTACTGTTTTGTTTATTTTATTTTTTTGAGAGAGAAGGAGAGAGAGCAGCATGAGCTTGTTAGGGGCAGAGAGTGAGGGAGACGTAGAATTCAAAGCAGGCTCCAGGCTCTGAGCTGTCAGCACAAAGCCTGATGCAGGGCTTGAACCGCAAGATCATGACCTGGGCTGAAGTTGAATGCTTAACCAACTGAGCCACTCAGGCGCCCCTATTTTGACATGTTTTAAATGATTGTTCTGTAGAATATTCCTTGCTTGCTAATGTACCTCAACTACTGACTTTTTTTATTAAAATTTTTTTTTATATAGTTTAATTTTGAGACAGAGAGAGACAGAGCACGAGTGGGGGAGAGGCAGAGAGAGAGAGAGAGGGAAACACAGAATCTGAAACAGGCTCCAGGCTCTGAGCCAGCTGTCATCACAGAGCCTGACACGGGGCTCGAACCCACGAACCATGAGATCATGACCTGAGTCGAAGTCAGATGCTCAACTGACTGAGCCACTCAGGCATCCCCTGACTTTTAAAGAATACTTAAGGTTGGAGTAATCATAGTTTTGAGTTTGAGTTTTAATATTTGGGTGGAATAACTGAGAATAAAAAAATGTTAGGGCAGCAAAGATACCCCTCCCTGTACATAGGAAAATTGTCTAGGGGCCCCTGAGTGGCTTAGTTGGTTGAGTGACTGACTTGATTTTGCTTCAGGTCATGATCCCAGGGTCGTGGGATTAAGCCCTGTGTCAGGCTTTGGGCTGAGTGTGGAGCCTGCTTTGGATTCTCTCCCTCTGCTCATCTCCCCCTGCTTGTACTTTCTCTCTCTCTCTCTCTCAAATAATAAAAAATTACCTAGATTCCTATACATAGAGTTTCATAATAAACCTTAAATTGCAATATGAAGAGATCAGAACTTTTATGGTGTGTCTCTTGGATCTCTGTAAGGTAGGTTTGTAACTGAACTGCCTTCTCTGCATAATGGTGTTGAATCAGGGCACTGGCTGACCACAATTATGTGTATATCCTTCCTTGTGGCCGTGCTTCAATACCTGTATCAGTGGGTCCAGCTATAGGGTTTTGACGTAATCTCTACCCTTGATAAGTTTAGAGTCTGAAAAGGGTCTAAGACAAGCACACAAATACGCATAATGCAGAGGAACACTGTCAGTGTGTGTAAGAGAAAAGTAGTAGATTGACTACGTTCGCAGTGGGCAGATCGTTCCAGGATCAGTGCACAAGCGTATTCTAAACTTACAGCGGGAACACTGTGACCCTAGTGCCAAGGGTTGATAACTTTCTTGGTTTCTCATCTGTTTACTCAACTTGAACCCTAGGCAAGAGTTGCGATCAGTCCTGGATATGTAAAATGAATCCTTATCCTTAAGGAGCTCACAGTGTTATTGGGGAGTTAGCAAAATGAATCCATAATTCTGTGGCGAAGCTATAAATGATTGAGTTATAGAATCTTGCAGAACCATCAGATTCAGTCTTGGGGAGCAGAGAATAGAGCGATGATGGGAAGCCCAGAGACTTCAGGTTCGTCTTACTGGGTTAGTCGGAGCTCTCTGGGTTGGGATGGACCTTGTCGCAGTCAGAGGAAGTAGCCTGTACCAAGGGCCTGCTGGCCGTGAGCAAATCGTGTGAAGAACAGGCTTGTCTGGAGGTTAGGCTCTTGTGAAATAGATAGGAGAGACCGAGAGACTGGGAAGGTGGGCCACAATGTGGAAAGCACTGAAGAAAGGAAGAGGAATTTGCCTTGAATTTGATAGATTTTGAGGAATTGTTGTAGGTTTCTGATCAGGAAAGAGACAGAGTTAGGAAGATTATATACAAAATGGATATGAGCAGGAAGGCAGTAATATTGTAATAAATTATTTTTTTCTAAATTGAGCTATGAACTTAATCATTGTATCTAGTTTGAGGCACAGATTTATTTAAATTAAAAAAAACAAAGAGTACATACTGAACTTTATGTTAATAGCCTTGCCAATTTTATTTTATTATACCTTTGCTGTTTTTGCTTGACTAAATTTCTTTTCCACATTTTCAGAGAATTAATTTTGAGAATTAATTTTAGAGATTGGAATTTTAGAGATTAATGTAATATGCTAAATTGACTTTTCCTAATCTGCTAGACACAATTATTTTATAAACACAATCTTCTGGCTATTTCATTGCCTGTTAGTTGATGGTGGGAAAGACATGCTATCTTAAAATCCCAAAATGGTAAACAGGGCAAATATAGACTTCTAAGAACTAAAGATGGCTTGACCCAAAGTGTTATGAGTCCCTGGTCCAGGTAGTGCCTGGGTGGTTCAGTTGGTTGATCATGACTTTGGCTCAGGTCATGATCTTGCGGTTCGTGGGTTCTCTCTTTTAATGTTTTTGTTTATTTTTGAGAGAGAGAAAGAGAGAGAGAGAGAACACACGGGGGAGGGGCAGAGAGAGAGGGAGACACAGAATCTGAAGCAGGCTTCAGGCTCTGAGCGGTCAGCACAGAGTCTGAGGTGGAACTTGAACTTGTGAATTGTGAGGTCATGACCTGAGCCAAAGTCAGATGCTCAGCCAACTGAGCTACCCAGGCACCCCGTAAATAGCCTTATTACTAATTGAAATGAAAAGTTTTGCTTTTTGTGAAAGTAGTGATCCTTTTACATATAAAATTGGTAGGAATAAAATTATTGTTTAGGTTTATTTTCAAGTATATGATTCTGGTGCTTTTGAAAACAGGTGAAATAATTTTGCATCATTTTAGATTTGTAGTATTTTACATATCAGCATTTATATGGAGATTTTATTATATGACATTAATATTTCTTGAGATTAACACAGTGCATCTGAAAAGTAAATTGTAGTTTAACTTTAATATCTGTTGTTATGTATATAGTAATAGTAGAAGAGTACATGTGTATGTTATAAGAAACAGCACTTTTAGGGAAAGCACGTAACCTGTGGAAAAGCTAGTTCTAAGTAGTTTATGAACTAAGTATTTCTTGTTTTCACTGGATCTAAATTATTCAAGTCTTGATATAAAATTTGACTTTTAAACTAATTATACTGTGTTCTCTTTTCTTCTGTTTTAAAAGAATTGATTTGCTAAAGCTATAATGTAGTAATAGTTTTCATTGATGATTATCCACATGATTCCAGTGCATACTTAACTGAAATATTAGGTTTAATAGAAAATCATAAATTATATCCTTGAAAGAGAAAATTAAATACTTATTAATACTTAGGTAAGCAGTGCATTTATATTGTGAGGTTATAGTACAAGTTGGAATTCTTTCAGATGAAGAATAGAAAGAGATCGAATGGATTAGATAGAATTATTAAGCTAGACGTGTTTGCAATTGAGAGAACAAACTAAAGTCTAGCTGTGGAATGTAAATAAAATCAATGTGTTACCACAGGCAACTTACTGAACCGTGTAATTAGCTTTTTCTATGAAAAATGAGACATTTATACTGAGATTGTGGTGAAATAGCATGTAAAGGGCTTATGTTGTAATGATACAAAAATTAAACAGTTGGTAAAATATTATAATTTAAAGATTGTTGCCTCAGGGAAAAGTTTAATCAGTTGATTTTTAGGAGGGATTTATGTTTTGGTAAGTATAGGCATTACGGTTTGATATTTTTGTATTGATATAAAGTCCCCTAGCTGTATAAGGTAAACCTGAGTGAAACCCCCACTAATGAGGTATTAAAAGTCGACACTGGGACAAGTAGGATTGAAGGTTAACCTACAGCTGGAGAAACCGTTATTTGGTGTATCTCAGTTCTTGTTCCCTTTCATATATGAGTAACTTCAGTGATGAATATGTAGTGACTGATACAGAAGTATTTAGCAGTTTCAAGGAAAGCTTGTTTGACACTTCCTTATGTATGCTGTATTTCCAGATCTTGTTCTTCGATACAAAAGCTGATGATTTAGAAGAGGGTCTTGTACACTATGGTGGTCTAAAGATTTTTTTTGCCTTGTAATATAGTTTCTTTTTTTAAATTTTTAGGGAGGTTGATATAAGAATATGAATGTAGCAAATTGGGGGAAAAAGCTTAACTGTTAGTAGGATATAAAGGCCTAACTAATTACAGAAAAAAACTATGTGTTTGGGTAGTAAAATTGAATGAGGTAGAGATATAAAATTATATATCTAGAGAACACCACCTTTTGCTGCCCAGTTTACAAGCAAATTCATTAATGACAGGAATTTACAAGCAGATCTGTCGCTGACACATTCAGATGGCATCGTATCAGCTTCACTGTTCACAGTTGTTTATATGGGACATGTAGTACAAGAGTCCCTCCGATGAAATTGGGCTTTTCGAAGGAAGAAAGCAGGTGAGCATGGGACACCTCGGTTGTCACTGAGAAGACCCAGAGAATGTCCTCTCCCGTTTATACTGTTGAAATTAACCAAAGGAAAACCGAAGCTTAGAAAAAGCCCATGACTTAATCAGGCCACTAGTTGTAGTGGAACTGAGACCTATATTTTGTACCTTTTAAAATCGAAACTATTATTCAGCTGCAAAACTATATAAAACTGTGTGATTGTGCCACATAAAATGAGCATATTAAGTTTACCAAACCATTTAAAGTAAAACCCACATAACTATTCCAGTCTATTTATATCAAATCAGATCTATTTCCTGTACTTACAGAATATGGCTTGCATAATACTGGACAGAGGACCTATCGGTTTTGGTTTTAAATGTTTTCTGTGACACTTGGCAAATGTTGCTTGCAATAATGTCAGCTCATAAACATTTAGTCTACTAAGCACACAACTGAAGATAAAGGAAAAATAAAAAAGTAAAAGCAATTTTGGAGTCACAAAAACTTGACGGGTAGGATACATTTGAATATTTAAACTTTATGAGATTAGCATTTGCTGTTTTAAAGTATCTTATTGAAGTAACTTTACATATTTGTTGTCATTAAGAGGTCTTTCCCCCCCCTTCTTTTTATAGATCTATTTTCACAGGTTCATATTTTGATAAATCAGAAATACACAGTAAAAGAACAGGGTAACTATTGGGGGAAGTAGGAGGTAGTTCTTGAGGCTACCATTTATTTAAGTTGCATGGTTTCCTTACCTGTTTAAAATGTGGTAGGCTCAACCAATTTATAGATGCCTGTGCTTGCATTCATGCATACTTGTTCAAAGAAGTATTTACAAGTGGTTTCTGTTTTGTTTTATGATGCTTGACTAAATGGTAGCTAGAATTTGATACCTCTACTCACCTTATCTTTTAAAAAAATCTTAATGTAGAAATAACACATAAATATGCAGCTTATCCCCCCCATCCCAAAAGTTCCCAGTGTTTGCAAATCTGTTTTAAGTACTAGAGAATTATGAAATTAGATTCCATTGCTTTGAGCATTTTGTGATTGATGCTGTCCTGATAGTACCTGCAGAGAGCTGCTCATTGAATATTATTATCGCTAGTAAGTGTTTAATAATTTCCTTTAAAGCCCCATCTGTGTAAATATTTTTGAACAATTTTCTCCAAGTACTGGGCCACATACCTATTTCTTATAAACCCGACATTGATAAAATGCACTCTTTGTGTAATTGGGTCTTGTTTTGATCCTGGCTCTTTCATATTGTGATTTGGCAGTGAGTTCAACAGAATAAGCATTATCCTCTTGAGGCCCATCTAGGATTGAACTAAAGGGCTTCTACAATATCCACGTGATTATACAATTAGTTCCTTTTTTTTTTTTTTTTTTTTTGGTGCTGTGATAGCGTAACTGAATATGAGCTGGTTGCCAGGGTATTGTGGTAGTGTAATACCCTGCAGTTTGTAGTTAATCATGCAGCAGAACTGCCTTGATTTAAAAAAAAATTTTTTTACTAAAATAAAAATTGGGTGAAGACAAAGTATCCTGTGTTGAAAAAGGTTGAGTGTATATATACAGTGGTAAAGTGTAGGTTAGAGCATTCACAGATCTGTCATTGGAAACTTTGTCCTCCTTTTTAATATAATGTCATATGCAAAGTATCTTCTATTAAAAGAGTGCTTTTATTTATGGCTTTGCTACCCTTGGGGAAGGTAAGACTTCTTGTTCATCTTCTTGAAGGCTTGCTTTCTGACACATTAGCAAATAGGCAAGTATCTGTGGAATGACTGCCTGAATCAGGAAGTGTGAAGAACCTTCTCTAGATGAGTTTCTTCATTAAGATTGTTTTATTTTTTCACAGGTAATCTCGGACTTATTTTAAGTAAAAATTTGCTCTTTATAAGAGGGCATGTTATTTACATTGAAATATATTTAGTCTAAATGAGAAAAATTTAGATACTCTCAGTTCACTTTCAGGCACTATGTTTTTAACTTAATTAAAAGTCACCAAGTAGACATTAATAATGGAAAGGACACCTGCTTTGGCATCCTTGGACAAACTACATACAACTCTGATTGTTTAGGGGAGGAAGTAACATTTGTTGACAGTGACTCTATGATGGAAAAATTTATCCTGCCGTTTGTTGGTTTCATGAAGAGTGTAACGAAGAGGGGCTCTTGATTTGAATAGCAGATGTGGTTTGGACAGTTATCCCCATTGCTGTAGTAAAGGCTTCATTAACCAGAACTCCTTTAGCCAAAGCCCTCAAACATATTTGAATGTACATCACCACCTGCCCCTTCCCCCACTCTTCCCACCCCCCACCAACCCCACAGCCCACTGTCAGTAAGCGCATACCATTTTACAAAAAAAGGTTAAATGACTTAACATAGTATTATCAGTGATTAGTCCAGATATGCACAGATAGTAGTTTGGTTCCCAGTATGGTTGAGGCATTGAGCTAGAAGATCCTCAGGGGGCAAAAACATTTTCATGGGGTGTCCTGAGGTCAGTACTGATTTGCTTCAGTTGCCTACGCATTAAAATTTATAGGATTGTGTAACAG
The DNA here is from genome assembly GCF_003009895.1 of Hyaena hyaena. Lineage (NCBI taxonomy): Eukaryota > Metazoa > Chordata > Mammalia > Carnivora > Hyaenidae > Hyaena > Hyaena hyaena. Next base: position 9,403,928 of record NW_024080632.1, on the reverse strand, counting down.
TGATAAAATAATATATGAGAGGATGTTTTAAAGGCATTCTTTGAGCTTTATAAACATAAGCATTTATCACTGTTTAATCTTTAATATTTAGTTACCACCATGTATTTATTCAACAGATTTTTATTGAGTCTACATTGCGTTTGGTGCTTTGCAGAATATAGAAATGAATCAGAAATGTATTCTGTTTATTTAGAAGCTGACAAATAAAGGAGATAGCATTTGTACACAGAGTATTATTACAGGTGTCTTAAGAGAGGCACACAATATTTTTGGAGTTATATGGAAGGGGGCAGAGCTTTAAGGAAGAATTGATTCTTGAGCTGACCCTTAAAGAATGGGTAAAATTTTGGTATTTGGATGGATATATAGCTATGTTATGACAAGCACACTTCACATATATAGGATTGCATGTGTAAGAATATAGAGTAGGAAAGTTTGGAATATCCATTTGGGAAGAGTTAAAGATGAGAAGTTGACTGGAAATGCATATTTGTGCCTGATGGTGGTGGAGTTTAAACACTAGGCCAAGGAGTTGGGACTTCATAAGTAGTTGGGGTTTTTGGGAGTTTTTGAATAGGACCAGAGGGAAACTCTCCGTAGGCTGCAGGGCAGGCAGGAACTGAACCTGACTGATTCCAGGATCAGCATAATTCCTGGCACATAGTTGTTGAATAAATTAATGAGTAAATGAATGAGTGTGATAGAAGTTTGTATAAAGATGACCAGTTTGGTACCATTGAATACTCTGAAGTCCTCCCAGTGTTTTGGATCACAGAAAAATGTGCTGTTTAGAAGACTGTTTTATAGAAAATAAATGACCACATTTGACAGATTTTTTTTTTGATGCATTGATTTCCTTTTAACTATATATTGAAAAGGCAGTGATAGAAATTTCTTCCATTTTTTGCAGTTGCTTATTTTTTACAGTCTGCAGTTTAATTTTAAAAGTTTTATTAAAATTGAACAGTTTTCCATAAATTATTTCTATTAAGTGTTATAGATAGCAAGTAGTTGGGCAGTTGGCAAAAAGCTTGTGTTCTGATTGTCTTGTAGAACAGAGGCTATGGGAGAGTACTATTTATTGGGTAAAAGTGCTTAATGGTATTTATGTGTCAGAAGGCTTGTTAATTTATAAATACATCATGGATTGAATGACCTTAGATGTCCTACATATGTTATAAATTGCCAGCTCACCCCCAGAGTTGATATTTGCTACATAGAAAAGATGAGCTAACACTGCTTTGTTGAGGCTTTCAATGGGAATTGCATGTTTCACTACAGAATCAAATTGATGGAAAGCTTTCATTGAGCTTTCTTTCTCTCACCCTGAAATCCTGAATTAATTGCTGACTTTAAAATACCATGGTTATAGACTGCATGGTAAAATAAGATAGTATATGATTTAACAGACATTTCCAATGAAATCTTTAATAGACATTTTTTTAGTGTTAGTGTACATTTTTCTCTTGTTATAAAGATAGCCATTGGTTCCACCAGATATTCTAAGATAACAAGTTAGTACTTTACAAGTTCTGTAATTTTAGATGGCATTTTTCAAAGACTGTTAGCAAAATTGATCTGTCTCTTCCAAGGATGCTTGCACACACATACACACATACCTGAAGTAACATGAATTTCCTGTATTGGTTGAAATTTCCATTTGGCAACCCATGGAATACAGCCACATCTCTCAGAGGATGCTCGAAGAGTCTTTCCATCATTAGTGAATCACACTTTCTTGGCCAGGAACTATCTATCATTTTCTTTTTCCATTTGTGACCTTAGCTGGAATTCAGTGGAAATATACGTCTTGCACTGTGGATTATTCCCTCCTGTTCACCCTCACTTGTCCAAACTGGAACAGAGGCCAGCCAGGAAGAAATTTACCACTCTTTTGTTGTTTTTTACCTTTTGAGACATAGAGACCATAGATAAATATTGTAAGTTAAAAAAGAATAAGATTGTTCATACAATACCTTGTCTTGTTATATATGTCATCATAGACAAGTCATTTAAACTTGCTAGTCTTTTATTCTTATCTATACTGTGGGAATTACAGCTTTATTTTATGATACAATATGAAGTGAATATGAAAGCTCATAGATTTAAATGCTGTATAAATGCATTTCGTAGTCATATTTTTTCTTTAATGAACCTCACTGTCAAACTACTTAAATCTTCATGAATTTATTTTACAGTAGAGTTTTGGTCATAATTTCTACCTGTGGATAAAAACCATTATTTTTCACTTAGCATTGTTGATTTTAATTAAATTATTTATAGGCATTTGTTTTTAAGAAAGTATCTTGTAACTGATTATTTTCTGGCTTTACCTGTGCAAGGATGGTTGATGATATCTATGCCTTTGCTTCTGAAGAGATTTTAGAATAAAAAATTAAAATTATGTCCTATGTTGTTTTAAATAGGGTTGTGATCTAATCCTTGAAAATTATAGTTAAGTATATAGTATATGTTAGCTATCAGTTGACCATAGTGTTTTGGGCTTTTTGCTATTAACACACACAGAATTAGCAAGAATATCGGATTAACAAGAATTACTACTCCCATTCATGTTGTGTGCCATCTGAGTCTGTTTCCTTCCTGCATTTGTTTTTTTTCCTTCCTGCATTTGTTTTTCTTTCTTTTTTTTTTTTTTTTTTGCAGAATAGTTTTTATTTATGCTTATTGTGCCTAATTTTATAGTAGCAATTAACGGAGAATAAGTGATAGTTTGAAAGAGTTATATGTTGAAACTGGGAACCAGACAATAATCAAATATTTATAGTTCACTCGTTATGTGCTAGCTATCATGCTTGGGTGCTTGACGATCAATCTTGCAGTTGAAAGTAGTTCTGGATTTATTCTTTTGGAATCACAACTTGAATGATTTACAAGGAGAAATGTAAGATTCTGCTGATTCAGTTTTGCCCTTTGTTTTGTGTTTATAAAATTCATTTTCATTTTGTATGTGGAATAGATTTAGTACTTAAGAAATAATCTGTCTTTGCCATATCGAGACTGTTAATTTAACTAGTTGAACACTAGAGGGACTGCAGACTAATCACTGGCTTCTTAGCTCAGTAGTGTGTTAGTTGGGATGTTTCAGTTAAGAAGCACAACTACACAGCTTTTTCCAGCTTTTTAGTTTTCCCAAGGTTGGGTGTTTTGCCCCTAAAGTTACCTGGTCACTTATTTGGTTAATTCTCAAGTGTATGGACTATAAAATTTTAGCTCTGCCAGTCTAGGTATATCAAAGCAAAAAATGTTTGGTTGGTTACAGGCTCTTTTTAAGCCTAGTTTTTATGTTAGAATGGCCTGCTGAATGAAGTGGGCAATCTGGGAGGGAGCTGTGGAAGTACTGAGTTCCTTGTTCTCTCTGGGAAATCTATGAGTCGGTAGTAGTGGAGCAGAGAGTTTGAGAAATGTAAATATTCATTGGAATAGTAGTTCAGATTATTATTTTATGGGCATTTTCAGTGATTTTATGATTACTGGATACATACCTTGTGAAAAGATTTACTAGGTTATAATAGTACTAACAGGTGTGGTAAGATGATTTATATACATGGTAGTTTTAGTCTAGGTAGATAGTGTCACAGATAATTTTGCTTTTTTACTTGAAAGTGTTCAGCAGCTGAACTTAAGAACTTTCTGGAATTAGGTCTTTGGGCTTTCAAAGTTTGAACAGTTCTCACAAAAGAACATTTTACTCTCAAAATAAGTTTGCCTAAATGGTGTAAATTTTAAATTACAAAAATTTAAATGCACACACACACACACACACACACACACACAAAATAGATGAATGCTTTTGGAAATTTGTTTTGATGGTAGTCCAAGGATTTTAATTGATGTCATGAATTAGGAACATTAGGAACATAAAGAGATGAATCTTTATATAGCACTTTGTAAAGAAGTGCTATATATCACTGAGAGTTGCAAAGAATGAATGAGATGGATATAGAAGTCTTTATTTTCTTCTGAAATAAATTTATTTCTTCATTTTTATAAATTGTAATACTGATCTATATTAGGTTTGCCCCCTGAATAGTTTGTTATAATACTAGAACACTGGTAAAAATGACATCTACCTTTACCTTTCTTTGTTAGATTTTTTTTTTAATATGGCAAAAGTGTTATTACACAAAGATAATTTAAATCTGATTCTTCATGTTTATGAGTAGGTACCTTCCTCTTTATTTCATTTTCCTTAATTATATATTTTTAAAACTCAATGTAAATGAAAAGAGTTCAGTTACGTGTAGGAGGATAATTTTTTTAAATGTTTATTTACAGAGGGAGAGAGTGTGTGCTCATGCGGGGTGGGGAGGTAGAGAGAAAGGGTGAGAAAGAGAATCCCAAGCAGGCTCCATGCTGCCCTATCAGCGCAGAGCATGAATCATGAGATGATGACCTGAGCTGAAATCAAGAGTCGATGCTTAACTGCCTGAGCCACCCAGGCGCCCGTGTATAGGAAAAGAAAAATTTAAAAGCCCATCTCTTTATTACTGATGTTCTATCTGGTTCCAGAATATTTTGAACTAAAATAATTTACAGAATTGGCTTTTATAATTTAAATATCTATTGGCACTAACTTGTAAGAACTGTGGTATGTTATAGATTTAGATTATTTAAAAATTACATATATATTCAGTTCATTTGTGTTTCTTTATATAATTGAAAAAGTCTTTAAAGTTATCCTTTGTTGGCTTTTGGATTCCTGAAAATAGGGAGAAAAATGCAAGTTACCACTGAGTTGTAAATGTTGTCAATTCTTTGGAAGAATCAGCAGTAGAATATTTTACTGCTAGTCTAGTGCTTGCATAATGCTAACAAGCACTCTTATTAAATTACAGATTTTTGTCTTTGGTGATTTGGTGAAGATATTTGAAATCAGGGAGTCTTTTACAACTTAATTATTTTTTTCTCAAAAGTATGGTCTTTGATGTCACAAAAGACAAAACGCTGATGTGTTAAATATGAAGCTGTTTTCTGAAGATTGAATCTCTGAAAAATGCCAAAAAGTACACAGAGTACTGAACCATGGATTCTAGAGTTAGTATAAAGGAACGTGGGTGGAAAAAGCCTGTTGTAAATGTTGGCTAGCCCACAGGATTGTCGTGGGCATCGCGGGGCCTGTCTTCAGTTGTGGGCCGAGTGACCACAGGTCCTCAGGGGCCTCCGTTCCCAGTGTTCAGGGGGAGTGAGCCACAGCTGCTCAGTGCACGAAACAGTAGGCCTACAGAGTTTTTACTTTATGGAGCAAGATTAAGAATACTATTAAGGGAAGTTAGGAAAAATAACAGTCTTATCTTTTGTTCTCTGTTTCTGCTTTTTACAAAAAGTAATATTTGAAGAAAATCTCATCACTCAGTGCCTCTGGGTTAAAATAAAATTCAGTAGTTTCTAAAATGACCTGACAAAAGTTTAATTAGAGAAAGGCTTAAATTGGATACTTAATGCTGCTGAATCTCTTTCTGTTAGCGAGTCTTACGTTGTACTTGGAGGAGGGCAGTGTGGTATTCAGTTCAGCAGCATTTGTTGAATGCTGCGCACGCTGTGCTGTGTGCTGTGAGTGAGTGGTGGCTGCCTGCTAGGAGCTAGAGGTGTGTAATCAGTTGTTCCATTTTTCCAGGAATTTAATGAATGGAAATGTGAATTTATGGCACCTTTGTTTTTTAAAAAATTTATGTATTTATTGAGAGTGTGCATGTGCGTTCAAGTGGGGTGGGGGCAGAGGGAGAAGGAATCTTCAGCATGCTCCACACCCAGCCTGATCAAGACCTGAGCTGAAGTCAGGAGCCCTAAGGCCACCTATGGGTGTTGGGTTTAGTGGGTTCTTTTCACTCTTGCTGTGTCTTTTTTCAGTTCAGTCTTTAGCTGTTATTGTACTTTGGACATGGGCTACATGGTGTGCTAGTTGTTTGGCTTTCACTGATAACCTGGACTACTCTGTTCTTAATCTCTCAGAGTTTATCCTTTAGTGGGACAATTAGATAAGTAAATAGGTAGGTACAAAACAGGGTGGTAAATACTTTGATAGAGGTAGTACTTCTTTTCAGTCCCCCCCCCCCCCCCCAGGTTCTGGTTCCTGTTGTGACATCAGGATTTGTTTCTTCAGTTTAAAATATAAACTGGGGTGCCTGGGTGGCTCAGTTGGTTAAGTGTCTGACTTGGGCTTAGGTCATGATCTTGCAGTTGATGGGTTTGAACCCCACATCAGGCTCTCTGATATTAGGACAGACCTGCTTCAGGGAGCCTCTGTCTCCCTCTTCTCTGTGCTTCCCCCACTCACGGGCATGTATGTGCTCTCTCTCAAAATAAACATTAAAAACTAAATGTTAAAGTAAGTTGTTTTTTTTTTTTAGTTTAGTCTTTTGTAAGGTGCCAGTACCTTGAGATGATAGAAGGATGAGCTAGATAAGTAAAGCATACTTAATGCTGATGAGTAGGGCATGCCAGACATGAAAAAGATATTTACTTATTTACTTACTTGGTGGGAGAAAGATGGTAAGACTTTATTAATCTTATGTTTGGAACTCAAGGAGGTCGTAGTTAGGGTTCAGGTCAGCTAAAATTGCAGGTTCAGAATAGGAAGTTTCAAAACAAATTGCTGAGTAATTTATCTCTTCCTTCATCCCAAGATTAACTTTTTCCATGGTGTACCCTTGATATCATGACAGTTGCTTATACAAACTGGACTTTTCCCACTGGACTTCTGCTTCTATTGCACACAAGTTGTGTCTTTATCCAGGTGGGTAGGTACCCAGCCAACCCCTTAGTACTTCTCATAAGCTGCCGTCTCTTTCCTGGGCACTGATAACCATCATAGGGTAAGAGCAGCCAGTTCAACACAGATGAATGAAGGTCTTCAATTAATATTCTATCAAGCTAAAGGGACGGACCTCCCAGCGTATCACCAGTTATGTGTTAAAAAAAAAAAAAAAGTATTAAAGTTTTCCTCATTGAATGGAAGATAGTGGAATTTGCCCAAAGTTTTCTGTCCTTAAAATCACCTTTGCTGTAATATATTATTATGACATGTTTTTACATATCCCGTATACCAGATCTCCTTGCTAGTTATATACATCTTGGTTGGGGATTTTTAGTGTCAAACAATAATAGCACATTGGACTTTGTTGCAATTATCGTCTCTTAAAACCACCAAATTTCTCTTGAGCTGCTGTGTCTCTTACCTTGAGTAGGATGTTTGTGAGTGTGGGATACAGGAGAGGTGAGCATGCATGGCTGCGTGCTTCTGATGCTGGCCAGTAAAGTGACCTTTCATAATTTTCTCTAGTATTTACATTGCCAATAAGTACATCTTTAAACTCGATGTTCTCGAAGCAGCCTTTGCCATGGTTTTCACTTTTTCCAACTGCTTTGAGACCTGCCTTTTTACACAGCTCCCTTCTGGAAGCATCTATATCACCTTCTTTCTTGAGCCACAGACTAGTTCTTAAAGGTCTTAGATGCTAGTAGGAGTGATGACTATCAGTGACAGTAATGCACTTTATCATGTTGTGGGAACCATAGTTGAGGTACAGGTAAAGTGTTCTGGGAACTTGGAAGAGGAGAGATGACATGTAGCTACTGGGATTAGGTAGCTTTCATGGGGGAAGTGGCATTTCTCTTTTTTTTTTTAGCGAGCAAGCGAGAGAGAGAGTGAGCGAGTGAGCATGAGTGGGGGAGAAAGGCAGAGAGAGAAGAGAGAGAATCCTAAGCAGGCTCCACATTAGAGGGGTCTCCCAACATGGGGCTCGGTCCCATGACCCTGGGATCATGACCTGAGCTAAAATCAAGAGTTGGACACTCAACCGACTGAGCCACCTTGGCATCCCTGGAAGTAATATTTAAAATGATGCTTTAAAGAGCTGAGCGAGGAGCTTGCACTTCAGGGACAGGAAGGAGAAAAGATGGTATACTAAAAGTGACTAGCAGTAGAGAAGTACTGGTGATGGCTAGAACTTCCGCTTGGCTTTTGAGAAGAGTGTTGTAAAGAGAAGAGGAAGAAGTAAGTTTGGAAAGGTAGTTTGAATCAGATCATGGGGGATCTTGAATACTAAGTTAAGGCATTATCACCATTCAGCAGACCATTAGTGGGATCTCTTGAGATTCTTGAGAGGTTAGAAGGATTGCTCTGAGCTGCAATATGTTAAATAAATTAGAGCAGAAAAGTTGATAATAAGGAGAATGTTAGGAGTCTGTTCTACCAGTGTAGATGAGATATAGTGAAGACCATTAAACAGCTGTTTTGTATATTTTTAATCACATCTGGATTTTTGATTCTTTCAAAACAATTTTTTAAATGTTTTATTTATTTTTGAGAGAGAGTATGAATGGGGAGGGGGCAGAGAGAGAGGGAAACACAGAATATGAGGGAGGTTCCAGGTTCTGAAGCTGTCAGCACAGAGCCTGAAGCGGGGTCCCCACTCCTGAACCACGAGATCATGACCTGAGCCGAAGTCAAACACTTAACTGAGCCACCCAGGCGTCCCTGGTTTTTTGATTCTTAAATATTGAACTTCTCTGTGAAAGAATTTTAATTTATTGATACTAAAATTAACCTAGCTGAAGTATAGGGTAAGAGGCTGGATTCGCATTTTATCCATTAACATACTTTGAACAATTTATTCTTTCCTAAATATCATGCTAGGCATTGTGGATCTATAAGTGAGAAAAACAAGATATCCTTTGATATTTTAATACAGATTTTGATAATTTGCAAAATTAAGGGTGTCTTGGAAACACTGTTATGTACTATTTAATACATAGTTATGTGGGGCCACATTGGTGGGCTCACTTACATTTTCATGAAGTCTGAATTTAGTTTATCCGGTAAAGGCATACTTCTGTGGAGCAAAATGTTAATTATGTATGAAGATTTCTTTTTTTTAATGATAAAGTAGCACAGAGATAACCAAATACACATTTGGCCACTTAATAGAAATTGCAGCGAGTTAGTTGAAATTATTTAGTGATAATATGGACTGGGCTGTTTTATTTACTTTTGAGCATGTTGAATGAAATGATTTTGAGCCACCCATTTTACTCATTCCTATCTAAGTTGTTTCAAGGAAACCAAGAGAAAGAAGCTATTGCTGAAAATAATATTTTCCTTTGATATTTGTGCCTAAATAGAGAGGAATTTTAGTGTTACTGACATTTCATCCACATTTGGCATGAGTATAAATACCGTATTGAAATTTTGATTTTGTGTTAAATAGGTTTCTAGTATTTTGAAATATTTGATGTAGACTTACACATTGCAATTGGGTTGTAAAGCTTTTTCCCCCTTGTCTTCTTACTACTACTTCTTCCTCTTCATCCTCCTCCTCTTCCTTTCTTTCCTCTTCGTCGCCTTCCTCCTCTTCACCTTTTGACAATCTAAGGGAAGATAAGATAGATAGCTTCTTGGTAAGTTATTCCAGTTTCATTTAATGGCTATTGACTCCCAGAACTAAGTTATTGCTTAACAAGATGAGTCAGACTGTCCCAGAAACATTTTTTGTTGTCATTGTTACCATGATTACAACACATTGGCAAGATTATATTATATTTTATAGTTGTTATTTAACCTGGCCTGTTGATTAAAAAAATAAGAAGCATCAAAACTTTGTATCCAGTGGAGTTGTTCACATCACTGAGGAATCCTATACTTTGCTCTGTGACTTAATTATTTTAAAGATACCTCTGGGTTTTTTTCTGGAAAGGGTGTGTGTGTGTGTGTGTATATGGAGGGGAGGGGGTTCTTATAAAGGGAGTCTGTAAATGATGGATGTAGTGCTGTTTTACTAGATTTGAACTTTAAATTCTGGGCTTTTGAGCAAAGATTTCAGAAAGCATTTCTTGGCTTTTCTAACTTGTAACTAAATTAACTCTCTACCAGAAATATCCTCCTTAAAATAGAAGGATCTCTTATTTGGATAGTCATCATTATGTTCAGGTAAATCAGAAGCCTCACACTTAGGAATTTGGAAGAATAAATTATGAAATGTTGAAAAGTAACTTTTGCACTCTAAGAAAAACTTGAAAGTAATTTTTAGTGTTTTTATTTTATTAAAAAAAATTTTTTTTTAAATGTTTTATTTATTTCTAGGAGAGAGAGACAGCGTGAGCGGGGAAGGGTCAGAGAGAGAGGGAGTCACAGACTCTGAAACAGGCTCCAGGCTCTGAGCTGCCAGTCAGCACAGAGCCCGACGCGGGGCTCGAACCCACGAGCTGCGAGATCATGACCTAAGCAAAAGTTGGACGCTTAACCGACTAAGCCACCCAGGCGCCCCTATTTTATTTTTTTTTTAAGCTCCCAAATATTTGCTCCTCCATACTTGACTTTGCCTTTGTTTTGGAAGCAGTTCAAAGGTAAAAACTCCTGGTTTGTTTTTATATAGCTGGGAGGTCTGCCCTCCCTCCCTTCCTCTTCTGCTTCCTGCCCTCTTTCCCAAGTCCTTACTTTGTCCACTGGTCCCTCCATCCTGGTGAAAAGGAATCGGTGGGAAGGCATCTTGCTTGGTTTATTGAAGGAGAGTGAGAACTGAAGTTTATACTCTGGAAGTCCATCAGGCCAAGCAGATTATGGGAGCAGTAGGTTTTATGCTTCATTTATAATGCTTTTCTTACAGCATTGAATGAGTTTTTAGATGCTGGTATTGAGACTATAGTTGACAATAGTAGTTGCTTTTTTCCTGTAGGGGAGCTGTCTCTGATTGCCACAGCAGCATCCCAGAAGACAGGCTGCTCGATCTAGTGGCAGCATGTCAAGGAGTTGCCTTGAGCGTAACTCCACTTTCTGAGATTGTACTGGGAGTTTTAGTTTCAGAAGGAAGGTGATAACATATGTTATAATTCTCTCTGTGTCCTTTCTGCTGTAGTTTTGTTGTCTGTAAGGACTGTGTATTTTTAGGAATTACTTGAGATTCCTGATAATATTTAAAGCTTGCTGTTTTGTATGAATAGATTATTAGGGTGGAGTATTTGGTTTTATTTTCTACTTATGTGTTTTGCTCAGACTGTAGGTTAAAGGTTTCTTTTGTGTGTGTGGGTAGGGGGTTTATATGAGCCACAGAAGATTATGTTGGAATACTGTATTAATGTAGTAGAAGTAGATTTTATTTAACTTCCTCCACATGTATTATATTTATGGAATAATTTTAACTATAATTGTTTGATCTTAAAAAAAAATACTTACTGGTAGAAAGGCCAGCTTATAAGAAATACTGTCATAGTCACCACCACAAACATGAACCCTACAAAAGATACAAAGACTCTAAACCCACATATTTCAATAATAACACTGAATGTAAATGGGCTGAATGCTCCAATCAAAAGACATAGGGTAGCAGAATGGATTAAGAAACAAAATCCATCAATATGCTGTCTACAAGAAACTCATTTTAGACGGGAAGATACCTTCAGATTAAAAGTAAGGGGATGGAGAAATACATATCATGCTACAGGAAATCAAAAGAAAGCCAGAGTAGCGATACTTATATCAGACAAACTGGACTTTAAATTAAACACAATCACAAGAGATGAAGAAGGGCACTACATAATAATTACAGGGTCCATCCATCAGGAAGAACTAACAATCATAAATGTCTACGCACCAAATATGGGAGCACCTAAATATCTAAAACAATTAATCACAAACAGAAACAAGCTTATAGATTAGAATGTGCTAATAGCAGGGGACTTTAATACTCCGCTTACAGCAATGGATAGGTCAACCAGACAGAAAATCAATAAAGAAATAATGGACTTGAAAGACACAATGGACCAGATGGATCTGATGGATATATTTAGAACTTTACATCCTGAGGCCAGGGAATTTACTTTCTTCTCAAGTGCGCATGGCACATTCTCCAAGATAGATCACATACTGGGACATAAAGCAGCCCTCAATAAATATAAAAGAATAGAGGTCATACCATGCACACTGTCAGATCACAATGCTTTGAAACTTGAAATCAATTACAGGAAGAAGTCTGGAAAACCGCCAAAAACATGGAGGTTAAAGAACACCCTTCTAAAGAATGAATGGGCCAATCAGGCAATTAGAGAGGAAATTAAAAAATATATGGAAACAAATGAAAATGAAAACACAACAATTCAAAATCTATGGGATGCGGCCAAGGCAGTCCTAAGAGGAAAGTACATTGCTCTCCAGGCCTATTTCAAGAGATTAGAAAAAGCACAAGTCCAAAATCTAACAGCTCACCTAAAGGAGCTAGAGGCAGAGCAACAAGAACGCCCTAAACCCAGTAGAAGAAGAGAAATAGTAAAAATTAGAGCAGAAATAAACAACATAGAGACCAAAGAAACAATTGAACAGATCAATGAAACCAAGAGTTGGTTTTTTGAAAAAGTAAACAAAATTGACAAACCTCTAGCCAGGCTTATCAAAAAGAAAAGAGAGAGCACCCAAATAGACAAAATTATGAATGAAAATGGACTTATTACAACCAACCCCTCAGAAATACAAGCAATTATCAGGGAATACTATGAAAAATTATATGCCAACAAATTGGACAACTTAGAAGAAATGGACAAATTCCTAAACACACACTCACTACCAAAATTCACACGGAAAGAAATAGAAAACCTGAACAGACCCATAACGAGTGAAGAAATCGAATCAGTGATCAAAAATCTCCCAACAAATAAGAGCCCTGGACCTGATGGTTTCCCTGGGGAATTCTACCAGACATTTAAAACAGAATTAATCCCAATTCTTCTCAAGCTATTCCAAAAAATAGAAGTCGAAGGAAAACTCCCGGACTCATTTTATGAAGCCAGCATCACTCTGATTCCCAAGCCAGACAGAGATCCAGCAAAAAAAGAGAACTATAGGCCAATATCCTTGATGAATACGGATGCAAAAATTCTCAACAAGATCCTTGCAAATCGAATCCAGCAGCATATCAAAAGAATCATCCACCAAGATCAAGTGGGATTCATTCCTGGGTTACAGGGCTGGTTCAACATTCGCAAATCAATCAATGTGATACATCATATCAATAAAAGAAAAGATAAAAACCATATGATCCTGTCAATAGATGCAGAAAAAGCATTTGACAAAATACAGCATCCCTTCTTAATAAAGACTCTCGAGAAAGTTGGGATAGAAGGAACCTACTTAAACATCATCAAAGCCATCTATGAGAAGCCTTCAGCTAACATCATCCTCAATGGGGAAAAACTGAGAGCTTTCCCCCTGAGATCAGGAACACGACAGGGATGTCCACTCTCACCACTGTTGTTTAACATAGTGCTGGAAGTCCTAGCATCAGCCATCAGACACCAAAAGGAAATCAAAGGCATCAGAATTGGCAAAGAGGAAGTCAAACTTTCACTCTTCGCAGATGACATGATACTCTACATAGAAAACCCGACAGACTCCACCAGAAGCCTACTAGAACTGATCCAAGAATTCAGCCAAGTTGCAGGGTACAAAATCAACGTACAGAAATCGGTTGCATTTTTATACACCAACAATGAAGCAACAGAAAGAGAAATCAAGAAACTGATCCCCTTCACAATTGCACAAAAAACCATAAAATACCTCGGAATAAACCTAACCAAGGATACAAGAGATCTGTATGATGAAAACTATAGAAAACTTATGAAGGAAATTGAAGAAGACACAAAGAAATGGAAAAACATTCCATGCTCATGGATAGGAAGAATAAATATAGTTAAGATGTCATTACTACCTAAAGCACTCTACACATTCAATGCAATTCCAATCAAAATTGCACCAGCATACTTCTCAAAACTAGAACAAACTATCCAAAAATTTGTATGGAACCACAAAAGACCCCGAATAGCCAAAGTAATACTGAAAAATAAAACCAAAACGGGAGGGATCACCATCCCAGACTTCAGCCTCTACTACAAAGCTGTCATCCTCAAGACAGTATGGTATTGGCACAAAAACAGACCCATAGACCAATGGAACAGAATTGAGAACTCAGAAGTGGACCCAAAAGTATACAGCCAACTGATCTTTGACAAAGCAGGAAAGAATATCCAATGGAAAAAAGACAGCCTTTTTAACAGATGGTGTTGGGAGAACTGGACAGCAACATGCAGAAGAATGAAACTAGATCATTTTCTCACACCATGCACAAAAATCAACTCAAAATGGATAAAGGACCTGAACGTGAGACAGGAAACTATCAACACCCTAGAGGAGAAAGCAGGAAACAACCTCCTTGACCTCCACCGCAGCAACTTCTTACTTGACACATCCCCAAAAGCAAGGGAATCAAGAGCAAAAATAAACTGTTGGGACCTCATCAAGATTAAAAGCTTCTGCACAGCCAAGGAAACAACCCAGAAAATTAATAGGCAACCAACGGAATGGGAAAGGATAGTTGCAAATGACATATCAGATAAAGGGTTAATATCCAGAATCTATAAGGAACTCACCAAACTCCACGCCCGAAAAACAAACAACCCAGTGAAGAAATGGGCAGAAGACATGAACAGACACTTCTCCAAAGAGGACATCCAGATGGCCAACAGACACATGAAACGATGCTCAGCATCCCTCCTCATCAGGGAAATGCAAATCAAAACCACACTGAGATACCACCTCACGCCAGTCAGAGTGGCTAGAATGAGCAAATCAGAGAACTCTAGATGCTGGCGAGGATGTGGAGAAACGGGCACCCTCCTGCACTGTTGGTGGGAATGTAAACTGGTACAGCCCCTCTGGAAAACAGTGTGGAGGTTCCTCAGGAAACTAACAATAGAACTCCCTTATGACCCAGCAATAGCACTGCTAGGAATTTACCCAAGGGATACAGAAATGCTGAGGCATAGGAGCACATGTACCCCAATGTTCATAGCAGCACTCTCCACAATAGCTAAAACATGGAAAGAGCCTAAGTGTCCATCAACAGATGAATGGATCAAGAAGATGTGGTTTATCTATACCATGGAATACTACATGGCAATGAGAAACAATGAAATCTGGCCATGTGTAGCAACATGGATGGACCTTGAGGGTGTTATGCTGAGCGAAATAAGTCAGGCAGAGAAAGACAAATATCATATGTTTGCACGTATAGGAGGATTAGGAGGAACTTGACGGAGGACCAAGGGGGAGAAGAAGGGCGGAAATGGTGGGGGAAAGGGAGAGAGGCAAACCATGAGAGACTCTTGAATGCTGACAAAAACTGAGGACTGATGGATGTGGGGGGGAGGGGGGGATGGGCATGAAGGAGGGCACTTTGGGGATGAGCACTGAGTGTTATGTAGAAACTAATTTGACAATAAACTATTTGTAAAAAAAATAAATAAATAAATAAATAAAAATTAAAAAAAAAAGAAAAAACATGAAAAAAAAAAAAAAAGAAATACTGTCATAGTACACTTGACTGAAAAGAAAATTTGAAAATGGGGGGATTGAATTCTCTGATACTTAGAAGTTTTGGATGACTTTACGTAAGAGAATCTCTTGTTCTTGAGTTACATTTGTTCAAGTAAGAAAATAATGGTATCACTTCTAATTATTTATACAAATTAACTTAAATACTCACCAACTTAATCTCATGAGTTTCTAAGAATGTTGTTTGCAAACTTTAAAATTTAATTACAGATGTGTGATTAGATTATCTGGTAGATTTGACTTCCTCGGAGAAAATGGTGTGTGTGTATGTGTAATTGCATGAACACTTGAAAAAGTTGTTTTTCATTATTTCAGCTTTTTTCAGTGGTTATTTAGTCTTAAGAATATGTCACAAAACTGTTAGAAAATGCTACCTAACAGAGTCAGGTATAACAAAGTTTTTAAACTGAATGTAATGGAAGATTAAAATGTGCTATACACAGTAGTGTAATTTAGTAGGAAACTTTTTATATTAGGGATGTAGAGATTGGCAGTTTGAGACCTTTGATGAGTACTTTTATTTATTTTTAAATTTAAATATTTATTTGTTTAAGATTTAAAAACAATTTTTTTAAGAGTAATCTCTACACCCAGGGTGGGTGTACACTTGAACTCACAACCCCAAGATCAAGGATCGAATGCTCTACCGACTGGTCCAGGCAGGTACCCCCCAGTACTTTTATTTTTTAAAAAGGTTAAACTAAACAAAATTTTGGAACGTTCGAGATTTATTTTTTGTATTTAGTCTTTTGTCACTTCTCTTTCTGGATTATCATAAAAATTTTTTTTCTGTAAAAATTATTTTGAACTCCCAAATTCAGCTGTCTCAGTATAAATCAGTTTAGGGTATGCCTCTTAGTTTTGGGGTGTCTTCATGGCTGGTATTTAGAGACAATACTTTAAAAGTTTTGTGGTTTTTTTCCTCTGTGAGTTTATACCTACCTTACCCATGTGGCTTTTTAAAATTTTAATTGATTAAAATGACACATTGAAATCCTCAATCACATGACACATTTCAGGTGTCATTTGTATTTGGCTAGGGGCTACCCTGATGCACGGTGTAGATAGAAACATTTCCAAGCACAGAAAGTTCTATGAGACAGTGTGGGTGTAGGGGCAGAACCAACGATGGCTGGAAACGGCAGAAAGGCTATTTTTGGCACCATCTTAAGGAAGAGGCACTGAAAGTGTTGTAACAGAAGAGCATTGGGCAGGAACACGGCAGGATGTTTTCTTCGTCTGGCTGGGGTCCTGCAAAGGGTGTCGTGACTTTTGCCCCCACTCCTCCAGCAGAGCCCCCCCTCACTGCTCCCTCCTCTCTTCTCTCCCTGCCCTCGTTCCTTCTTCTTCCTTTGTCACGTGGCAGTGAATGTATTGATTGTGTTAGGAAACTGGTTTCTCGATGGTTTTCCTATGCTTTTCAAGTTGACAGCTTCATGTGGTAAACCTGAGACTGCTTTTCAACACCTACTTTTCATAAGATTTATCTTGATCTCCTGATGAGCTTTCATTTATCAATGCCACTCCACTTCCATTAGCTTTATTTAGAGGTTTCTGTATTCATGATCTTGCCAGTTTACTATTTACATTTTTTCTCGGGCAGGATTTGTGAAGGTTTATTTTGGAATAGTTCTGCTTGTGTGCTAAAATAAATGGGTTAGATTAATTTTGCCAGTTTTGGACTTTACAGTCCTTGGTGGCTGTTTGTAGCATATTTGCGCAGTGAGTGTCAGGTGCTCTACAGAATATTTGCATTTTCCCTGAAGGACTTATGGTCGGATTTTAGGGCCCTATGATACCATTGTAGAAACATCATGTACGTATAATGTTGGTTACCTTGTACGAGTGATTTGGGGCTGTTTTTTATTTTATTTTGTTTTATTTTGTTTTATTTTATTTTATTTTATTTTATTTTGATGTTAAGAAATTTTAGTATGATATGAAGTAAGGCAGTTCATTCAATTTATGAACATTTATTAAATGGTCTTAGAGGTTTGGAAGAAGTAAGAATATCATTGATGCCATTTGCTTAGTGTTTTTTGTGATTTTGTTCAGAAATGTAAATGTGGCACCATTTCAAAACTGTGTACTTTTCCTTGAACGTAGTTGAAATTCCAGATATGCAAGCCAGGGTATACTCTATCCTGAAATTATTTCATTGAGGATTCTGACCCTTGAACACAGTCTAGAGAATGTGTGCTGTTGTGGTGATTGGAAACCATTTGTAGGTGCTTTTGCTAACTCACCATGCTTATGGGATTTGTTCTTGAGGCCAAACCTGCCCGCCTTCCTTGCCGTAATGGTATAGCTCATGTAATGCCTGAGGTGGAGCAGGAAGGGCAGGCATGTGAGTTTGACGTCACTCATACTAACTTAGAGTAGCTCATGGCATTTGACTGCCTATGTAACATTGGAAAAATTTGGGGGGAAAACAGCTAACTTTCTTAGTACTTTTGGAAAAGTTATATCAGAAAGAAGTCTAATTTTAGTTCAACCATGGTTAAATGTTATTAGCATTGAGAGCTTAGATTATAGTTGAACCACTTGGAAATTTTCTGGGCTTAACACAGTTTGAGGACGCTGTATCATTTGAGGAAGTATTGTCTTGGTTTTATTTTGACCTTGGGACCTTGTAAGTGGGTCTGGAACCGACTGACTTGACAACCCCTTTGGCAGTGGATAGGAAGCAGTGAGGAATAGTAACAAAAATACTTCAGAAGGAAAGCATGCTGGAGGGTAGTAGAGTTAGAATATGTAAACTGGGTGGAGAGCAGTAATTTGAGTTAGTATTCCAAAAAGGTAGAGGGTAGTCATGGTTAGCATGACTTCTGATGGACAAGGCATCAGAAAGGGCAAGAGACCGATAATGTGGCATAGTTGTAGTAATAATCTTTTTTTAATTTTTATTATTTTTTTTAAACAAAGCCATAGTTTCTAAAGGAAATAGCCTATGTGATTTTTCTGTGGACAGTTGAAAAGGCCTCAATGTGGCCTTAGGGTTCTGATAATCCAAAGTAGAAGTTATTAAAGGATGTTGAATATTGAAGCGTATCTCCTTTTTATATTTTTTTCAGGAATCAGGAACTTTAAGGAGGATTTGCCCTCTGTAACACACTTTCAGTATTTAAGTCTGTTGGTAATGGTCACCTAAAATGTTGACAATTTAAAAAACTGTTAAGCTCTGAGCACTCTCTGTAAATACTGATATTCTTGCATAGATACATTTATTTTATGAAGACATACATATCTAGACACATGCACATAAATATTTATACAAATATATTAATTGGAATGCATCAAATATATATGATGTCTTTTTGGGGGCAGGGAGTTAACATTTCCTTTTTTTGTATCACACTTTTACCAGGTAACAATAATAGCACCATCACCATTATTATTTTTTATGCTTTATTTTTCATACAAACTATATGAATTAGTTTTTCCCTTTTCCTTTATAATTAGAACAGTTGAATCTTACTGGAGTTATTATTGAAATGGCAGGTATGATATGACTATGATTTGAAGAAAGCTTTCCAAAGACCTTCGTAAGACCTACCTTACTGTATAGAGTGATAGGTAACGAGTCCTCTAAAGATGACCTGTGAGTTCAAATTGTTGAATATTATTGTGAATTGATGGATTTAAACATATTGTTTCAATCGATTATAGTTGTTACCTTCTTGATGTTTAAATTGTTCCATCTTTGGGCCAGTGGATATCTATAGCTTCTGAGTCCTTTTAACACGACTCTAGAAGTCTTGTATGATCTTCCTTGTTTTTTGCAGTGACAGGATATTCCAGACTTATCTTGAACATTTTCTGCTCCAGATCTGTCATCAGCCATTTTGCTAAAGAATTCTGGTTCCTTTAAGTGGATATAGCAGTTAGAAACCATACGCTGAGCACTGGGGATTCTTTTTGCTGTTAATCATTGTTTCTAGGCTTTTTCAGTGAGCAGATCTAGATACGTGTCCTTTCTTTTCCCTTTTTCTAAGATAAAGAATACAGTAGTTCATACTAATACTTAGCAGTTCAGGTTCAGGACTGTAGGATTTTTACTTAACACCATCTTTCTGTGTCTTCTTTCTCCTGTCCCAAAACTGTTTCAATCTTAGAATAACAACACTACTATCAGCGATATCATTACTGCAAACAGTACCTCTTGTTGTTGTCTATTATTGGAATATATGAAAAAAAAAAAAAAAAAAGGGACACCTGGGTGGCTCAGTCGTCTGAGCGGCCAGTTCGGCTCAGGTCATGATCTCACGGTTTGTGGGTTCGAGCCCCACGTCAGGCTCTGTGCTGACAGCTCAGAGCCTAGAGCCTGCTTCTGATTCTATGTCTCTCTCTCTCTGACCCTCCCCTGCTCACACTCTGTGTCTCTCTCTCTCTCTCAAAAATAAATAAACATTAAAAAAATTTTTTTTTTTTTAAATTTTTTTAATGTTTATTTCTAGGAGAGAGAGAGAGAGACAGCGCGAGCAGGGAAGGTTCAGAGAGAGAGGGAGTCACAGACTGAAACAGGCTCCAGGCTCTGAGCTGGCAGTGAGCACAGAGCCTGACGCGGGGCTCGAACCCACGAATCGCGAGATCATGACCTAAGCGAAAGTCGGACGCCTAACCGACTAAGCCACCCAGGCGCCCCGTTAAAAAAATTTTTTTAAAAAGGGAATGTATGTATTTTTACAGATTTTTTTCTCTTGTCTTTGGTGTATGTCCTATTTACAGTCACTCAGAGTAATTCCTCTCTGTTTGGTTTTGTCACCAACTGGTCACACAGTAAGGTGCCTTTGTTTAATTTTACTTTTGATATTTTAGACGTTAGTTATATACAAAGTTTTATAATTATATATTATGTTATAATTATAATCTTGTTTTATATTTATGTAAAATGTGATTCCAAAGTTAAATCTACAAAACAAGACATATTCAAAGAAGTCTAGCAAGAACACACATTTTCTTTTTTAACTTGGTCAGTAGTGAGAGTTGCATACAGGATGGCAGATTTATTTTGTTTTATGTTCTTTTGGAATGTTTATATAGGGAAACATATACAGTTGTGAATCAGTTCTTTTAGTAACTTCCTTATTCTCTAGATCGCCAGGTAATTAATAATAAAGAGAAGAGTGCCAGTGAAAAAAAAGATAGGCTGTCCTTTTTTTTTTTTAATAGCTTACTGTCAAGTTGGTTTCCGTATAACACCCAGTGCTCATCCCCACAAGTGCTCTCCTCTATGCCCATCACCCCCCCTTCCCCTCCCCACCACCCCATTCAGCCCCCAATTTGTTCTCGGCATTCAAGAGTCTCTCATGGTTTGCCTCCCTCCCTCTCCCCCACTATTTTCCCCCCTTCTTCTCCCCCATGGTCCTCCGTTAAGTTCCTCCTAATCCTCCTATACATGCAAACATATGGTATCTGTCCTTCTCTGCCTGACTTATTTTGCTCAGCATAACACCCTCTAGTTCCATGTTGCTACACATGGCCAGATTTCATTCTTTCTCATTGCCATGTAGTATTCCATCGTGTAGATAAACCACATCTTCTTGATCCATTCATCCGTTGATGGACACTTAGGCTCTTTCCATGTTTTGGCTATTGTTGAGAGTGCTGCTATGAACATTGGGGTACATGTGCTCCTGTGCATCAGCACTCCTGTATCCCTTGGGTAAATTCCTAGCAGTGCTATTGCTGGGTCATAGGTGAGTTCTACTGTTACTTTTTTGAGGAACCTCCACACTGTTTTCCAGAGGGGCTGCACCAGTTTACATTCCCACCAACATTGTAGGAGGGTGCCCGTTTCTCCACATCCTTGCCAGCACCTAGAGTCCTCTGATTTGCTCATTTTAGCCACTCTGGCTGGTGTGAGGTGGTATCTCAGTGTGGTTTTGATTTGTATTTCCCTGATGAGGAGGGATGCTGAGCATCGTTTCATGTGTCTGTTGACCATCTAGATGTCCTCTTTGGAGAAGTGTCTGTTCATGTCTTCTGCCCATTTCTTCACTGGATTGTTTGTTTTTCAGGTGTGGAGTTTGGTGAGTTCCTTATAGATTTTGGATACTAGCCCTTTATCTGGTAAAGACAGGCTGTCCTTGATAGCCCTTAACTAATTTTGGATCTCATGATAATTTTTTCCCTTTCTTTAAGTTATATTCATCCCTCTTCAGTGACAGATGTTCATTTCTGAGATTGATGAGTCTTGAATGTATTGGTATCAATGATTTCTGTCATGCATATGAAGAAGTAATTCCTTCTCTGCTCATTACAAGTAGTAGCTTGAGCCTAAGGTAAGGTTTTTTAGCTGTTCTGATGCTTTGGCAACTTTGGAAATAATAATTCCTAATTATGGCTGTATCTGTTGAAGGTAATCCTCTAAATGCTGGTAGCTTTCTTTCTTTTTTTAAAAACGTTTTAAAGTTTATTTATTTTTAAGAGAAAGAGTGAGAGGAGGAGCGGCAGAGAGAAGGAGAGAGAGAATCTCAAGCAGGCTCTTCAGTATTAGCGTGGAGCCTGACGTGGGGCTTGAACTCATAAACCATGAGATTGTGAACTGAGCCAAAACAAGTTTATTTATTTTGAGAGAGAAAAAGAGAGAGAGAGAACACAGGCAGGGGAGGGCCACAGAGAGAGAATCCTAAGCAGTCTTCACACTGTCAGCATGGACCCCATTGTGGGGCTGGAACTTGCAGATTGTGAAATCATGACTTGCACTGGTATCAAGAGTTGGACACTTTACTATCTGAGCCACCCAGGAGCCCCATATGCAGTATATTTTAAATTCTTCAAAGAGGAAAACGTTTTATGCGTGCTAAATATATTTCAGGAGAGATCTAATATGTGAGGTTATGATTATCCCAGTGATGAAGCTTACATTTCCTTAAAACAGGAAGTGTTATTGCTTTCTCAGGCTCCAGGAAGGCAGAAGATGGATTTGAATTATGAAAGGACAAGATAGGAAAATAATTGGAGTTAGTCTCAGTTGAATTAAATTTGTGGCCATTTACGAAAACATATTGTTTTTATAATTCAGTCTGTAACCCAATTTCTTTTTTCACCGTTCAAAAAACTTAATTTTTAAATATTTATTTATTTATTTAAAAATAATTTTTAAGATTATTTATTTATTTTGAGAGAGATAGAGAGAGTGCAAGCAGGGGAGGGGCATGAGATCATGACCTGAGCCAAAATCAAGAGTCAGATGCTTAACTAATTGAGCCACCCAGGGGCCCCTTAAAGAAAAAACTTAAACTTTTAGTTATGTATCTGGATCCAAGTTAGTTAACATACAGTGTAGTAATGATTTCAGGAGTAGAATTTAGTGATTTGTCACTTACACATGACACCCAGTGCTCATCTCAGCAAGTGCCCTCTTTAATGCCCATCACTTGTTTAGCCCATCCCCTCACCCACCTCCCCTCCAGCAACCCTCTGTTCTCTACATTTAAGATCCTTTTATGGTTTCCCTCCCTCTCTGTTTTGTATCTTATTTTCCCTTCCTTTCCCCATGTGTGCATCTGTTTTGTTTCTTAAATTCCATATGAGTGAAATCTTATGATACTTATCTTTTTTCTGACTGACTTATTTTGCTTAGCATAATACACTGTAGATCCATCCACGTTGTTGCAAATGTCAGTATTTCATTATTTTTGATTGCAGAGTAATATTCCATTACACACACACACACACACACACACGTCTTCTTTATCTGTTCATCAGTCAACGGACAGTGGACAATTAGGCTCTTGCCAGATAACTTGGCTGCTTTTGATAGTGGTGCTATAAACATTGGGATGCATGTGTCCCTTTGAGTCAGCATTTTTTAATCCTTTGGATAAATACCTAGTAGTGCAGTTGCTGAGTCATAGGGTGGTTCTGTGCTCAATTTTTTGAGGAAACTCCACCCTGTTTTCCAGAGTAGCTGTACCAGTTTGCATTCCCACCAGGAATGCAAAAGGTTCCCCTTCCTCTGCATCCTCACCAACACCTGTTGTTTCCTGAGTTACTAATTTTAGCCGCTCTGACAGGTGTGAGGTGGTATCTTATTGTGGTTTTGGTTTGTATTTCCCTGATGATGAGTGACATTAAGCATCTTTTCACGTGTCTGTTAGTCATCTGGATGTCTTCTTTGGAAAGGTGTTTATGTCTTCTGCCCATTTCTTCACCGTATTCTTTGATTTTTGGGTGTTGAGTTTGATTAGTTCTAAAAACTTTTTTTTCTTATGTTTATTTTTGAGAGAGAGAGAGAATATTAGAATGAGAATGTTTGGGAATGGGCACAGAGAGAGGGAGACACAGAATCTGAAGCAGGCTCCAGGCTCTGAGCTGTCAACACAGAGCCTGGCACAGGGCTCGAACTCACGCGAGATCATGACCTTAGCCGAAGTCAGACACTCAAGCGACTGAGCCACCCAGGTGCCCTGAGTTTGATTAGTTCTTTATAGATTTTGGGTACTAACCCTTTATCTGATATGTCATTTGTAGATATCTTCTCCCATTTTAGTTGTAGGCTTCCTTTTGGTTTTGCTGATTGTTTCCTTCACTGTGCGGAAGCTTTTTTATCTTGATGAAGTCCCAATAGATCATTTTTGCATTTGGTTCTCTTGCCTCACATGTCAAGTAAGAAGTTGCTGCAGCCGAGGTCAAAGAGGTTGTTGCCGGTTTTCTCCTCTAGGATTTTGATGCTTTCCTGTCTTACGTTTAGGTCTTTCATCCATTTTGAATTTATTTTTGTGTGTGGTGTGAGAAAGTGGTCCATGTTCATTTTTCTGAATGTCACTATGGAGTTTTCTCAGCACCATTTGCTGAGGAGACTATCTTTTTTTCCATTCGATATTCTTCTCCGCTTTGTTGAAGATTTGTTGGCCACACATTTGGAAGTCCATTCCTGGGTTCTCTGTTCTGTTCCATTGATCTATGTGTTCTTGTGCCAGTACCATACTGTCTTGATGATTACAGCTTTGTAATACAGTTTAGTGTCCGAAATTGTGATGCCTCCAGCTTTGGTTTCTTTTTCAGGATTGTTTTGTTTTTTTCTGGTTCCATACAAATTTTAGGATTGTTTGTTCTAGCTCTGTGAAGAATTCTGGTGTTATTTCATAGGGATTGCACTGACTATGTAGATTGCCTTTGGGAGTATAGACATTTCAACGATGTATGTTCTTCCATTCCAGTGTGCATGGAATGTTTTTTTCCTTTTCTTTGGGTCTTTTTCAGTGTCTTTCATAAGCTTTCTATAGTTTTTTCTTTTTTTTTAATGTTTTATTTATTTCAGAGAGATTGAGAGAG
The DNA here is from genome assembly GCF_003009895.1 of Hyaena hyaena. NCBI lineage: Eukaryota > Metazoa > Chordata > Mammalia > Carnivora > Hyaenidae > Hyaena > Hyaena hyaena. The sequence continues at coordinate 9,379,252 of NW_024080632.1, read as the reverse complement.
AGCGAGAGAGAGAGGCAGGCAGGCAGCGTGAGCAAGGGAGGGCCAGAGAGAGACACACACACAGAGTCCAAAGTAGCCTCCAGGCTCTGAGCTAACTGTCAGCACAGAGCCTGACGCGGGGATCGAACCCACGCACTGTGAGATCATGACCTGAGCCAAAGTTGGACGCTTAACTGACTGAGACACCCAGGTGCCCCAAGCTTTCTGTAGTTTTAAGCATACAGATCTTTTACCTCTTTGGGTAGGTTTATTCTGTAGGTACCTTATGATTTTTGGCGCATTTGGAAATGGGATCGATTCCTTGATTTCTCTTTCTGCTGCTTCATTATTGGTGTATAGAAATGCAATCAGTTTCTGTACGTTGATTTTATAATCTGTGACTTTGCTGAATACATGTATCTGTTCTGGCAGTTTTTTGGTGGCCTTTTGGTTTTTCTTCTTAGAGTATCATGTTGTCTGCAAAGAGTGAAGGTTTGAGTTCTTTGTATGCCTTTTATTTCTTTTTGGTGTCTGATCACCCAATTTCTTCTTAATGGAATTGGTAGCCCAGAGTTTCTTCCCTTTTGTGGCAGAAGGAAGTAGGGAAGGGGAGTCAGGGTGGGAATGACTAAGAAAGGTGCTCTTCTTCTTTAAAGATCCTTCTTTGTTTTGGCAGATCTATGGAGAAAGTGATTCTCCACAGAAGGTGGGTGGGGAATGACCATCTATGTTTCTTTCCTTTGTGGGTGGCTTGAAGGAATCTAGTAATAACCCATGTCTTTGGTCCCAAGTAGCTGATAAGAAGAGGCTGTCCTATCTGAGTGTCATTAAGTGAAAAGAAGCAAGGAGAAAAGAAGAAAAAAATGACTTACGGAAACATTTTTTTACAATGCATCTTTTTGAAGTGCCATCTCATTTTCTATGCATTATTGGAATGTACTTTTAACTGACATTTGAAGTGTTTGTGAGACCAGAACTCTGAACAAACTGGTGAAGGTAGAGTCTGACTTCTTTCTTCCTTTACTGGTACCTTTGCTATTTCCATCACTGCTTTCTCCGTTCTGATTAAGCTTTGGCAGCAGTGTGAGATTCAACCCATGTGTCCCAGAAGACAAATCACATGTGTAATTGGGTAATGTAGGAGGACATGTGCAGTGAGTCCCTTTCCACTCACAGATAGTGTCCTAAGTAGTAGCCTTGAGAAGAGACAGTAAAGAAGTGGTGTTTCTGAGTACTAACTGAGATCGTCACCATTAACACACTGCTGCTTTTTTCTAGTGATCATAAATTATTCCTATCCTTTGTCTTAGCCATTTCATATATTCTGACAGGGATCACATCCTGTCCTCTGCCAGTTTGTCTTGGATTCTGGCTGGGTTACCTGTGAAAGTAAGATAGCAAACTGGGATCCACACACGAGACAGGTAAAGTCTAGGAGTAAGAGCGGGAGCCAAGTTGAAATAAAGTGAGTTGAAATAAAGTAAGAGGTGGGGGTAGCACAAGAGGAAGGCACATGATGGAGAGCAAGGTAAGGAACGGGTAGTGGCGAGGGTAGCTTTAGTGGGGAATGAGGCAGGCAAGGCTCTATATGAAAAGCCAGGGCAGTGGTTAAACACCTAGATACATACTAGAGGCAAGGTAGTTGGTTAAAAGTTTATAATTTAGGAATCAGAACATCCGTCTACTGAAAAAGAAACTATTATTCTGAGCCATTTGTAGCATGGCTACTGAGACAGCAGTCTTTCCTAGGCGGGAAAGTTCTTACAGGTTCTTGCTGGGCAATGGCTACTCCCTGATGAGCCAGCACGGAACACAGCAGTTCGCTTCCCGTGCGGAGTCCCTGTGTTCTGTGCTGGCTGTCATCCAGCATTGATGATGCTTGCTGACTCTTCAGCAGCTGGTCGAAATCACGAGGGGATTTATGGTGGTTAAGTTCTCTCTCAAAGTAGATTTCTAGATCACAGTCCGTAAAATCTGAATATGTTTGTATGCAGAAGCTTTGAGGGAGGTTGACTTTTGCAAGCAGATCACTAGATGATTGTGGTGTAGCCCACAATTGACATTCCAAATAGATGTATCTTGAAGTCTTTCAAAAGTCTCAGTTTTGCGACACCATTGTGACATAAAAATTTCCTTCACAAGATACAGTTTTTGCCCTGCTGGACCACTCCCCAAAAATATTTTTGCAGATGGCTTTTTCTTGTTTCTGACTAAGTATATGGTCACTGGTTCCATTTATAAGTCTGAGTGATCCCCAGTGATTTTCCTTCCTGTCCTTTTAGCTAACACTAGTCATTCCTTAAACCTCATTTTTACCACCAGCTGTGGCAGTTGGCTGCTTTTTAATGCCCATATCTGTCAAAAGAAAAACCTTAAAAAAAAAAACCAGTAGCTTCAGGAAAGTTACTGTTTCTCTGGCAACAAGTAGAGAAGAATAAACAACAACAACAACAAAATAGACAAACCCACCTGTGGGGCTCATTTGCAAGTGAAGTGACTGCTTCCTTTAACCAGCCTGTGTGGTGCCTGCAGCTCACATCTGGCCTCTGCAAAGTTGCCTACACTATATTGTCCTGGCCCTTTCTTTACATCTTGAGTAGTTGAAATTGAAAAGTTTAAATTGACCAATATCAAAGTTCTTCTGTATTTTCTTCCTTTCATCTGTTAATTTTCTTTGAAAAATCTTAGCGGGGTGCCTGGGTGTCTGACTTTGGCTCAGGTCATGATCTCAGTTCTGTAAGTGGAACCTGGAGCCTGCTTCAGATTCTGTGTCTCCCTCTCTCTCTCTCTGCCCCTCCCCTGCTCATGCTCTGTCTCTCTCTCTCAAAAATAAACATTATAAAAAATATAAAAACTTACCAATTTATTTCTAAATTAATACCAACTTCACCAATAGTTGGGTTGTAGGAAAGTTAGTATTCTAACCATATTAGATAAAATAGATGAAGTTCCTAAAAGAAGTGTAGAGAATTAAACAAGTATTTCTGTATCTGACTTTCTTGTCTTGTTGGTTTTCTGGTATGATTTCCTTTTAGAACTTCATGAAGATAACATTTTAGATGTTACCTTTGTTCAAGGTGGGCTTTTAGTTGGGGGGATAAGTATAGTGGTATAATTCTCTGACATCGTGTTTATTTGGAAACATATTGGGTTCCTTTGGATTCTTTTTTTATTTGGAAATTTCATCAGTTTGTAAATAACTATAGCTGTTGTCATGTGTCGGTGTGAACCTTCCGTTACCTGTATTTTGTGCTCCCGTCATATACCACCATTAGTGACGTTAGCCACGTGAATTTAATTTCTAGCCATAGATGTAAGAAAGCGAGCCTGATTTTTTGGACCTATTGTTAAAGAAAGGCTACATGCTTATTAGATTTTCTTTACTTTAAAAGTATAGTGAATTTCTTACGTTATTTGTCTTTGAGGATATGTAGATAAATCCTTAGTACTACATTTGAAAACTGTGGTTTTGTATATTTAATTCTTCAGCTGTATGGCTGAAAATTCTTCTTAGAAGAATTTGGAAATCTACCGTGTTTATTTCATATTTTGTTGAATGAATTCTGCCAGTTAGTATTTCTTTTGGCAGAATAAAATTGAATTCTGTTCATGAAATAATTAAGCACCAAGGCTATCTCTATCCTCTCACCTCCCCCCCTTTATCTGTTGCTGTCAAATACTTTAATATGTCTATAATTTTCTAGTTATAAAGTTTCTTTCAAAATTAGGTTTTAAATGTTATGTACCATAGGGGCACCTGGGTGGCTTAGTCAGTTAAGCGTCCGACTTTCGTTTAGGTCATGATCTCGTGGTTCGTGGGTTCGAGCCCCGCGTCGGGCTCTGTGCTGACTGCCAGCTCAGAGCCTGGAGCCTGCTTCAGTCTGTGACTCCCTCTCTCTCTGACCCTCCCCTGCTCACGCTGTCTCTCTCTCTCTCCTAGAAATAAATAAAACATTTAAAAATAAATAAATGTTATGTACCATAATGCTACATGTCTTTATTCTGTATTTATTGGCACTTACATTTTAATCATCCATCCATCCCTCCATCCCTGACTATGTTGTTTTTGGAGATCCCTGTGCTATAAAGATTTACAGTTTAGTGGGGTCCTTGTCATTATAATTCCAGGCTTTTGAATTTTTAACATTTTAAACTTATTTTTCTCAGTTCTGATTGAAAGAATGAGTTTCAGTAAGAGGCTTAACATTTCATAAAGAAATGCATCTGTAGTTTACCCACTCTTTGAATTATGTTGAAGCTTTTAATTAACTTTTACAGGTGCACACCAGGATGACAAGTAATGCCAGGTATCTCTTGTGGAATTAAATCGATGTAGCCTGTTAGTATATCTACTGCAGAGCAAGTTTCTATAAAATAAATTTTACTTTATCGTTAAATTCCATTTCAGTTGATAGTCATAAACTTACTGAATGTTAGAACTTTAAGGACTATTAATTTTGCACATCATTTGCAAACGTTTATAATCAGAACCTACTTGTTAAACCAGATCTTACATGGAACCCTTACACGTGTTAAAAAAACAAACTGCATAAATTTTAAAGGTCTTGTTGGCTTTATTCAATGAGTCATGAACCGGGCAGCATCCCATCTAGCAGATAGAAAGGATCTTTGAAGAGCTGTACAAAATGGAAGACTTTATAGGCAGGAGGTGAAAAAAGGCAGTTATTCTAGCAAAGAGCCTGTTGTTTCAGGGAAAGTCACCTTTCTCTGGTGGATGGCAGAGGACTGTCAGGCTGAATACCTCATTAGTGCAGACCAGTAAGTCCAGACTGACTGGTTGAGATTACATTCCTGGGAGAGGCTGAAATTATCATTACATCAGGAATTAAGCCTTGGTTAGGTGATGTGGGCTCAGCATAAGTGACTTCGTTGTAGGCCTGTTGTCTCTTAACGTAGTTTTACCTTACATGGAAAACCAGAGCATACATACACAATAAAACTGCTGCTCTTCCTACTTTGAAGATGGTGTCAAGTTTGTCCTGAGACCTGTGAGGCACTTTCAAGAGCCTGACGGTTCAGAGGAACATGGTTTGGAGCCACTGACTTGAGTCCAACCCTCCCCAATCCCATGTCCCCCAGTGCCTTTTCTCAGGTGAGTAGACTCAGACCAAAGGGCTTCTGTAGATCTCTGTGGAAAACAGTCGTGAACTATATCTGAAAAGTTTCAGCAAAGCCCATTCCTCTGGGTTCCAGGTACTTAGCAGTGGGCCTGGCAAGAACAGCAGTACTTTTGTAGAACTTTGTAATAATTTCTTTCTTTCATCCTTTGGTAAGATGTTCATGTATTTTGAAGAAATCTTCTGACTTTCTGTTCACTCTCAATTTTGTGAGAAGGAACTTGAATTTTTCTTAAGCACTAAAATTGCCTTACTGAGGAGTGAATCTGTGGCAAGATGCTGACGATGAAGAACCCAGGAGGCTGTGTGATGGTGCGGGGTTGGTGGCTTTTGGGGGAAATTAGGGGTTCCTTGTGCATCATGGCCTTGGGCTTTGTAGAAATGAGTAAACCAAGCACAGAGAAGTGAAGTAACTTGCTCAGTCATACAGTTTGTTGGTGGCAAAGCCAGAATTGCAACCTGATCTCTAATAGGACTGTGCTTTTTCCCTTTTCCATTGCGCTCTTTGACCCCCAGCTGTTGTCTGGATAGCCATAATATTATCTTTTTAAATTTTTTAATGTTTTTATTTATTTCTGAGGAGAGAGAGAGACAGGGACAGAGACAGCATGAGCAGGGGAGGGTCAGAGAGAGAGGGAGACACAGAATCTGAAACAGGCTCCAGGCTCTCAGCTGGCTGTCAGCACAGAGCTGGACGTGGGGCTCGAACCCACGAACCGTGAGATCGTGACCTGAGCCAAAGTCAGACACTCAACTGACTGAGGCACCCAGGTGCCCCTGGATAGCCATAATATTTGAGAAGATACAGTGGTACAGTTGTATTCCTCAAGTAGAGGGCATTTCATCCTTAAATTCAAGACTGAGGTCCTGGAAACTGGTGTTTTTCTTTATCTTTTAAAAAAAATCTTAAGCTATGTAAAACGATTCTGCTTTGAACGAAGGGAACTGGTATCTGCCAAAATCATTATTGAGCTTCTCTAGTCATTTATTTTCTTGAAATTGAAATGAAACTTTCTGAACACAGCCTTACTGAATATGGATTTCAGAGCCATAATAATGCTTCTTGCCTCTGCAGATTTTGAATTGATCTGAGTTTGGCAGTGAATTATGTATGTGTTATTTCAGGAATTTTGCACATGCCCTGCTTTAAACCGCTGATTATTTTTGTAAAATGCTGTTGTGTGGATTTGGCTCATTCCATTGACGCTGAACTCATCAGATGGCTATATTGTCTTCTAGGAATGTGACTTGAATTCATTAAGTGACACAGGCAACAACATCTGTTTTATAAAGCTAGTGTAGTTCTCTAAAACTTAAAATTTTCAAATTTACAGCTTACAAATAAAAATAAACCATATTTCTTTTATGCCATGAAAAGATTTCCAGAGTTTTAGCTTATTCTTAACATAATTCTTATAACTTATTTTCTTATTGTAGTGTTCATTTTCAAGGAAAAGTAATATTAGGAATGTTGGAAACTCACAGTCTTAAATGAATGGCTCTTAACTTTTTTAGATTGCTTATCCATATGAGATTTGCAGAAAGCTTTTGTTGGTCTTCTAGAATAAGCTCCTGCGCACATGCTCCTGAAACTGTGTACAGGTGTGGGGGGGGGGGGGGTTGGAGCTCTCCAGGGAAGGTCCCCTGAGGTCCCTTACCTCCTGGTTGATGTTGGTTGGTGTCTTGTGCTTCATGTGTGTTGTTAAGTATGTTAATAACGCTGGCGGCTCAGAACCAAATTACCTTCTTTATGCACAGATTTTAGATTTATAGATTATTTGAGTCACTTTAAAAATAAAGCATTTTATGATGTTGATCACTTATGTATCATTATTATTTCTCTGTTGTATTATCTATTTTTATTCTTTTCCTCCTCTTTGTGGTTTTTTCAGTGAAGGAAACTTATCTGTCTCAAGGTTTCTTGATTTATTACCCCAGCACTTACTTGGATACATTTGATGAACAAGGTTTATGTGATAGATATATGGTATTAAAATAAAAATATGCTTTTCAGATTTTATCTTGTGGAGGTTTGTTCCTTTATGCCTCCTGTGTATAAGATTTCCAAATGATATTTTGGATTTGAGATAGAGTATGTTAGAGAAAATTGGGACTTAGGTAGAGGTAGATACTCTCCTATGACAAGCTCGTATATCAAACCAGTGGATGTGCATTACTATGCCTAGCTGATCCAGTACTTTCTTCCCCTTTCCTCTTTTCTCTTTTTCCTTTTCTCTTACTACTTGTTTATTTTTTAGAGAGAGGGGGAGTGTGAGCGGGGCAGGGGCAGAGAGAAGGAGAGAGAGAGAATCCCAAGCAGGTTCTGTACTGTCAGCACGGAGCTTGATGGAGGGCTTGACTTCACGAACTGTGAAATCACTATCTGAGCTGAAGTTGGATGCTCAACTGTCTGAGCCACCGAGGTGCCCCACTCTTTTCTTTTTTTAAACAATTTTTTAAAAAGTTAAAATAATTTTTTTTGAGAGGGCAGTAGAGAGAGAGAGAGTGCACAAGTGGGAGAGGGGCAGAGAGAGAGGGAGAGAGAAAATCCCAATCTCCCGTGCCCTGGGATCATGACCTGAGCCGAAATCAAGAGGACCCTTAACCAACTGAGCTGCCCGGGTGCCCCTGACCTGGTAATCTTTGTACAGGCCGTGTTCTGCGGCAGTGTGGGGTCTTGCCAGCAGCTTCAAGGCAAGCATGTATATTCACTAGTTAATCCTAAGGATGGCTATTCCTCTTTTGTAATGTCTCTTCAAATTGGATTTTTATTTTAAACTCAGGGAATGGGTCCATTTACATGCCAGCCCACCCCTTGAAATGATAACGACAATAGCTATAGTATCTACTGTGACAAGAACTTTTATGATAGTCTCTACCTCTTTATTTCAAAAACTTTAACTTGCTGACTAGTGCTTATGTCATCATTTGTCTTTAATCATTAAACCAACTCAAATTTATTGATAAGAAATTGAGGTTCAGTGAGGGCACTGCCTTTGAAGTGTGCTTAATAAGTATTGCTTATGTTATCATGGGTTTTATGTACCAGCACTGTTGGCTTGCTGTGTTTCTTTCCCTCTTAGTGGGCTATAGGTGTAATGAGGGCGGTCTCCATGCATAGTCCTAACACTAGTAATGTAGTGCCTGCTAAATAATTAAGCAGTAGTTGAACAGTTGCTGGTTGAATGAATTCCCACGAGTTTTATAATTTAGACCTGATAAGAAAAATTATTTTTCTTCACCTGTTTCTCTCACCAAACTACAAATGGTGTTTTACTAATAAGTGTGACAGTTTATTGTGAATGTAATCGATGTCTTCGTTTAGCATTATTTATGCAGTGTGTGATGAGAAAGGTGGCTAAAATATATGAAATTGTTCACATTGTCAGAAGTACAAAAGTGCTTTGGAAGTGTTGAATGGTTGCCATGTGGCTGCCATTGCTTTTTTCCTGGTCTCAGAAAGGAAATGAGACACTTAAAAAAGGCAGAGGATTGTGTCATTTTATCAAACAATCTTACATTAGAAAATGAAGTTAATCACATAAGATTCTTTAAATAGGGTGTTTAAAATGTTTTCTTCTCTTTTATTTGAACTATAACAAAGTGTTTTTGGCTCACTGCTGATTTAAATTATATTACTTAGACATAATCTGTGATAGAAAATGCTCATATAGTCAAACTGTCTCAGAATATAATTTTCTAATTAATGCCCTTTACTGTGTAAAGATAGTCATTTTAGGTGATTAGCTTCCTAAATGTTGCAAGTATAATGTTAGGGAAGATGTATTTCCTTACTTTGGGGGATGTGGGCAAGGGTAGGATTTGATACTGGACCAAAATATTATTTTTCCTGTTACAGGTTTGAATTAAAAAAAACAACAACAAAAAACAACATTTAATAAGTATGAGGTTCCAGTCTTAAAATCTGATTACTGTTTAACTAAATGGGAGCTATTTTCTGAAAGTGCTTTAGGGCAGTCAGTGCTAGTGCTTTTACATGCTTATTCAGTGTAGAAATTTAGGCATTTGATGAAAGTATTTTCCAATAGATAATGCTTAGAAGTCAGATGATCAGCTTCTGGAAGCCTTAAGGGTGATACAGTTTAAAGTTTAGTTCCCCTAAATAAGGACTTAGTGTGTTCTGCAGATGTGGGTATTTATTGTTAGAGGAAGCTATTTGACATAAAAATAAAGTGTGTGAAACCTGTGCCACCTTTATGTAAACTCTTCTCCTTTCTTAGATAGAGATGGCTAAGATTATGTTTTTGAAATCTACTCCAAATCAGCATATGCTTCAGGGATAACACCTGTTTCAGTGGTGGGCTAGTGTTGTATAAAATGGGTCTGCAGTCTCATGTAAGAGCCCGCAGAGGAGAGCATGTGGGCAAGATGAGAGGACAGAGGTGACTGCGCGTGGAAGGGAGTGCTTAGGTGGCCAGGCTGGGCTGCTGAGCGCATGAGGAAGAGCAGCAAATCAGTAGATGATGGTTTTTTCTCTGAATGGATTAGATAGTAACCTCTTTACAGGGTCCAAGTCAGGGTCAAACTGTAGATACCTAAATTTTGGTGATTCCTGAGAGGGTGGGAATAAGGACTAAAGAGAGGTTGTAGGAGACCTTAACTTTGTGTAATTGTACTCTTAAAGTCTTACGCTCCTTAGAATCTGTGTCTTTATCCAGAGCTGTAGCCGTAATTCATTTTACTAATTTTCTTAAAGCGTGTTCATGCATTCAGTTTTTATGATTCATCAGTTTATGCATGCTTATTATCTGGAGAGCTGTGATTGTAAGACGCATTTCTTGAGGTCCTGCCTTTAAGGAGCTCTTAGTCTAGAGGAGGTACTGGAGGCAGGGTGACTGACACAAGAGGTTACCTATCAGATTAAGTTATGACCACAATAACTAACATTGAGGGTGTTTTCCAGCTGAAATACCCTGGGCCCTCAGCTCCATGGGTGAGGTTGTCAGACAAGTGTCAGTGTAGGAGTGAAAGCAGTTTGTTCCACTTGGTTAGGGTAGAAGCTTTGCACAAGTGGGGGGGACCTGTTGCCTCTAAAGAAGACTCGGGTTTCGCTAGGCGGGGAGGAAGGAGAAGCTACGTAAAGCTGACAGCATAACCTAAGAGGCATGGTTTTGGTTTTTGAGTATATGACATACACAGGATACCTTGAATACTCTTGGGTTACTTGAACCTGGAGTTTTATGTCAGGAGGGGAGGGAAAGAGATTAAGGCCAGGCTGTCATCTAAGATTGATAGTACATTTCAGACTGAAGTAGGAGAAAAGATGAAATGGCCTAATTCTTTTTTTTTTTTTTTAATGTTTTAGTTCTTTTATACTTTTTTTTTTTTTTTGCATTCATTAAAGTTATTGGATTCTTGGTGTGTGGAAGAAAAGTAACACATAACTCGTCTTTGGATTATCTGCCATACTTAAACACTACTGAGGGTATTTCATATTGTTAATGAGTGTGTGATTTCACAGGCATTTTCTAAGTAAGTATTCTCTTATGTAAAAATTTTCTATCAAAGTGATTGCTTTTATGTGAACATGTAAAAAAAATTTTTTTGGTTGCTTTTTATAAAAGAGGATGGATTGCTGGGTGGTAAATGCCAATTTGAAATGTTATGCTCCTTTGATTAAAAAATCATAAAGTGTTGCTTTCTAATTTTTATGATTTTTAGTTAGCAGCTGATGAATTAACTGCTTTTGAAGCAGTTGGAGCTCCCATTTTTATCCCAGAAGAACATCTTCCTGATGAAAATAGAGTAGTGGTTGTACTAAATGACTGAAGAATGGACAAAGAGATAAAGCAGAGAATAGAGATAAGAGTTTCTTATGGCAGCAAGCCAAGGGCCCCCTGACATTTGCAGATAACTGAAAAAGCACATGGTGTGTTTCTCTGACTGTCAGATACATGTTTCCTGAGCTGTACTAGTTAGTGAGGCTAGCCCCTCTGCTGTGTCCGCAGTTCCATTTTTGCAGTTAGGCTGCATGTCTGTGGCTGTGTTGTCATCCACTAGAACCCCAGGTAAATTTACGGATCACCGGGGTGGAGATTCAGACTAAAGTAGAGTGAAGATGCTGCTTATCACCAGCAAAGAATATACTTTTTCCTGCAGGGTTGCTGAAATGATGTTCTGTTTATAGTTTGTGTTTCTGATTTGTGTGGTTACTTTTTTCTTTCATTTTTTTAAATGTTTTATTTATTTCTGAGAGGGAGAGAGAGAGAGAGAGAGAGAGCGTGAGCAGGGGAGGGTCAGAGAAAGAGGGAGAGGGAGACACAGAATCTGAAACAGGCTCCAGGCTCTGAGCTGGCTGTCAGCACAGAGCCCAACGCGAGGCTCGAACCCATGAACCGTGAGATCATGACCTGAGCTGAAGTTGGACGCTTAACCGACTGAGCTACCCAGGTGCCCCGTGTGGTTACTTTTTAAACTCTGCTGTATCTTTGAAAGATTCCTAAAGAAACATATTCCCATCAAAATGAATAATTTTCCAATAATCATTATAAGTAAAATACAGATGTTTGAAGCCAAGTCTGCATAAACTAAAATTAATTCCCTTTCATTAATCTAGTATTCCTGCTACAACACACAAAACTTTATATTCAGTTGTGTATCTTGACCAGTTTAGATAAAATCATAGATTCTTCAGCTGTATAGTTAGCTGACCTACTAAAAAGGGACTAACTTCATAGTGTAAATGCAGTCTCCATTGTCCGCATTATTACCTCTGACTACTTATTTTAATTTTAGAGGGAAAAGTTAATAGGTATTTTTGATTGAATAATTTGTTATAGCACTAGTTTTGCTTTTGGTTTGTATATGTGATTTAAGTTAACCAGAAATTGTATTCTTTGTTGGGAATTCTGTTACTTAGCTCTGCAATCTACTCTTCTACCCCAGACAGTTTTGAAAAGAAAAGCACTCTTATCTCATGCCTCATTTCTCTGGGTATAGAAAATGAATTTCAAGGACTGTTGAGTTGCATCTGAAGACTGGGTCAGTTAGACCTTTTTGGTAATTGCACTTCATTTATTGGCCCTCTGTTTCAACTTTACTCTGTGGAATCACCCAGAAGACCTCTGTGGTGTTCGGGGTAGCCTGTGAGCGCTACAAAAAAAACAAAAACAAAAACCTTTCAAAATATAATTTAAAATTAGGTTAAATGAGTTAGTATTTTTTCCCTGCCACTTTGATTGTATGTTACTTTAGGATGTTTCCTTTGTGGAAATTTGTTAACATTAATTCATCTATCTGGGTAATACATGATTCAGTGTAGTTTTCTCTTTTCAGATGTAAGGTTAATCTCTTGACATTGCTTTACTTGTTCTGAAACTGCTGTTAAAAAACATCTTGGAACCTCCTTATCTGTCCTTCATAGTATGCATTAAAAAAAATTCTTTATCTCTGCCACCTCCTAGTTAAATTCATTAGTCTAATTCCTTAATTCCTTTTCAGTTTTTCCGGTTTAAACTTTGGCCCTTCTGTTGAATTTTTCAATTTTAGTACTTATTTTAAAATTGAAAGATTTATTTTCAAGCTTTCTAAACTGATTTTCTCGTTTCCACCTAATCTTGTTTCACTTTTGCTTGTTTCATGGTTTTTATCCTTTTATAAAAGAAATTTAATAACTTTTCTTATGTTTGCCTTTTATGAACTATTAAACATACTGTTTGCAGGCATCTTCCAGACTTTTCTGATTCTGTTTTGTTTGGAGAGATTGCGTATTTCAGTTGCTGTATTTGTAGATTTTCTTACTAGTGTTCTTCATATGTTGTGGTACAACCTGACTGTCAAGCCTCCCCTGCCCCCCTGCCCCCCCAGCCCTTTCTTATCGGTGGTTTTGCAGGTGTTCTTAAGTGGCTCTCCCTACTGGGCACTGCCCTGCCCCCCCCATCCCCCCCATCCAAAACCAGATCTTAGATTGGCAGGTTGGAGCACCTGCCCCTCTATGATACAGGGTGTATCTTTGTACTGTTGGCTAGGCGACTGAGTGATGTGGCTGAGGCCCTAGATATTATGTCGTGTGCAGTCTTAACTTTTCTAGTGGCTTGGCTTAAAAGCCACACTTCCCGTGCACACAGCTTACTTAACCTCTGGGCAGCTGTTAGCAGACGTTCTTTTTCAGCCCAGTTTTGACTCTAGTCTCTCATCCTGGGTGGGCAGTTTTTATTCCTGTTCTCAAAGGGTCTGAGGCCTAGGCCTCCCTGGGACCCTTCTAAAATCAGACCTTAGCAGGCTCACAGCTTCAGCCCCTCTTACTGTTGTGTGTTTCTGTTTGGTGGAGGTGTGTCTTTTTTTTTTTTTTCTTTAAGTGTAACCATGTCTTTTATTTTTAAATTAAAAAGATTTTTTCTTAACTATGCCTTTTCAAGTTTCTTTCTGTATTTTATCTATCGATTACTGTGTATATGGAACAAGGTGGGTGTTCAGAACAATTTTTGATGTCCTCTTGACTGGAAGTCCTAAGTTTTATCTTGAATTATGAGTAAATTAATTAAAAAATAGAATGGTTCTAGTTCATTATATTCCCAGTCATACTTTAACATTCCTCTGATTTATTTTAAAATCTTCTTGTAACATGTAAATTTTTGTCCTTGTGCGGTTCAGCCAAAATTTATTTTACTCTGTGGGCTTTATATTTTTGAAGTACTTTTCAACTTTTTGAAAGTGAATTTGATCAGATGGGTTGAAGATTTACAGACGAAGTAGTCTTAAATTGAATTATTTTTACTATCCTTCTAATGGTTAGGAATCCTGTTATACTTAAAAAGAAATAGAGGTCTTGGTACAGATGAGGTTTTCTTCTCTCATTCCCTTCTTTAATTTCCTTCCTCTTCTCTTCTTTTGTCATTTACAACTCTCTTCGTAAAAATATGGAGGGTAGAAAAGATTCTGCTTTAGTATTCTTACTTTGGTTATGGTTACTTGAAGTCTTAGAAATTGCTGGAAGGCTAGAAAGTTAATATGAGCTTTGTAATAATGAAATTGAACTATGGTAGTGTATATTTGCTAATTACTTTAAGTAGTCATCTTTAAGCTTTCAATAGCTTCTCATTTCCATTCACTACTACAGGTTTTGTTTTGTTTTTTTTTTTTTTTTTTTTATGAGATCCTTGTCAAGTTATTTTCCTTGTGAATTGTATCTTTCCTTTGGACTTAGAGGCGCTTTCTGATTGTTACACCCACTTTTCCCATGATGATTTCCTTCTCCTGAGGAGTAGGCTGTGGTTTTCCTTTCGTTTTGGGGATGCTGGTTATAAGGTATTAGGAATTCTGTAGTTGTGAGGATGAGCTGGGTTGTTTTTTTCCCCCCAGAGAGTTCTAATTTAACACTGTGTCATCTTGACTACATTTGATGATGTATTTAGATATACTGCTTGACAGTTTTTTAAAGAAATATTGAAAAATAATTAGCTCACATTTCAAGTTATTTCTAAAACGATAAATTAATATCTAGGCCTATTCTTATCTTTTAAAAAATGTTTCTGTATTTTTGAGAGAGAGAGTGTGAGCATGGGGGGTGGGGAGGAGCAAAGAGAAGGAGAATCCCAAGCAGGCTCTGTGTGGTCAGCTCAGAGGCCAACACAGGGCTTGATCTCACCAACCCTGAGATCATGACCTGAGCTAAAACTAAGAGTCAGACGCTTGCCCAAACAATTGAGTCATCCAGGCGCCCCTGCAGGCTTATTTTTAATTGATATTTGTGCTTACAAAAGTTTAAAGCCTTACGTTTTTTGGTTCTAAAACAAAGCACTATGGGAGACAAACCATAAGAGATCCTAAATACAGAGAACAAACTGATGGTTGGGGGAGGGATGCTGAGTGGGGGAAGGGCTAAAGGGGTGGGGGGCACTAAGGAGGACACTTGTTGGGATGAGCACTGTGTAAGTGATGAATCAGTAAATTCTGTTCCTGGAAAAAAAAAATTTGATTAAAAAAGAAAGACAAAGCACTGTGACCATAAAACTTACTACATTAAAAAAAGGCTTCTGATTGTTTAAAAAAGAAATTAGTTTAAAAACTATTTATTTTAACATTAGAATATAGAAATAAGAGTTAATTTTTCTTATTACCATTATTTGTCATAGTCTTGGAAATTGAGAAATCTTGAACTGTCCAGTTTCCTGATAGCGTTTGTAACATAATTAATACTTTGGTGTATTCACGTTCCAAATATATCTGATATAATTCAGGAAGAACAGTTCTGCATTCCTAGAAAAAGTCCTGTGAAGTCATACATAATAAAACCTTTTTTTAGTGTTAACTTCTAGTTTTCTCTTTTTAAATATGTTTAAGTGAGATTAATTTCTAATTTCTGTTTCTGTTACTGTCAGTTTTATTTTTGCATTTGATTTCTCTTTGCTTATTCTTTGATTTATTTTCCTTTAGATTAAGCAGGTGGAAATCCTTATTTATTTTTAAATTATTTGTTTAATTTTATTTTTTGAGAGAGCGAGTGAGTGGGGGAGAGAGGCAGACAGAGGCAGAGGAAGGGAGAGAATCATGAGCAGGCTCCACACTCAGTGTGGGGCCCAAGGTGGGGCGTGGTCTCACAAAAGTGAGATTATGAACTGAGCTGAAATCAAAAGAGTTGGAAGCTGACCCGACTGAGCCACCCAGGTGTCCCTTGTTTGTTTCTAAAGCAGAAATACCTAATGTTTATATTAGACAGTTAAGTTTTTTCCACCTATGCTAGCAGTTTTCAAATTTTGGTACACTTGTTTTAAAAAATATTTTATTATGTTTCGTCATTTGGGAATCAAGTATGCCTGGCTACTAAGTCACTGAAAGGAGGATGCGAAGAGACTCACCCTGTAAAGGCAATAGGCACAACTTTTACATGGCCCTGTACATTTATTATTATTTTTTGCCTTCTTTCATGAATTGTATTACTAGAGTATTAAACCTTTAACAAAAATTACCTTGGGGCGCCTGGGTGGCCGAGCTGGCTAAGCAACTGATTTTTGATTTTGGCCCAGGTCATGATCTCGAGGCTGGTGAGAACTGTGATGTCAGTGCAGAACCCGCTAGAGATTCTCTCTGCCCCCCTCTCTCTGCCCTTCACCCACGTGCACACATTCTGTCTTTCTCAAGAATATATATTGATTATCAAAATTAAAAACTTGCACTCTGCAGAAACCCCATTTAAGAGGATGAAGAGAAAAGCCAAATTGGAGAGAAGTTTCGTCAACCCTGTATGTGATGAAGAGGTAGTATCTACAATATGTAAAGATATCTCAAAGCTCAGTAGTAAAAACCTAAATAGTCCAACTAGAAAGTGGCCAAATGACCCCTGGTGACTTAATTGACCAATTAAGCGATTAGCTCTGAGGTCATGTCTTACCGTTCATGGGTTCCAGCCCCACATCAAGCTTTGTGCTCACAGTGAGGGGGCCTGCTTGAGATTTCCGCCCCCCCCTCCTTTCCCGTTCATTCTCTCTCAAAATAAATAAACTTAAAAAAATGGCCAAAGGACATGAAGAGACAAATACATAAGGCAAATACACATATTAAAAGATGTTCAACATTATTAGCTCATTAGGAAAATGCAAAGTAATTAATTACAACCAGTTATTACTACATACCTGTCAAGATGACTCAAGTAAACACTGCAACAGATGCTGGAGAGGAGGTGGAGAAGCAGGATCAATTACATGTTGCTAGTGGGACTGTAAGATGGTACGGCCCCTCTACAGTAAACAGTTCAGCAGGCAGTTAAAAAACAACCAGCCATGCAGCCACTGATCATGCAGCCCTGCGTGCCATCCTGGGTGCGGATCCTAGATCTATAAACACGTATATTCACGCGGAAACCGGTACGCCAGTGTTGGTGGCGGCTTTATTAATAAATGCCCACATTGGAAATAACTCAGATGTCCTTCAATATGTGGAAGGTTAAAACTGTAATAGATCCATGCAGTGGAATACCTACTGGTTCATAAAAAGGACACACAACAGCCTGGCTGAATCTCCGGAGAATTATATTGAGTGATAAGGTGAATCCCAAATGTTACGTACTGTGAGTCCATTTATACAACATTCTTGAAATGGCTTCATTATAGATATACAGAGCAGATTAGTGGTTGCCAGGAATTCAGGTGGGGGTGGGGGGTAAGGAAAGTTAGTATGACTCTTAAAAGGGGGACGTGACGATCTTTGTGATGATGGCAATGCCTTCTATCCTGGGAGATACAAGACATTATCTTAAGATAGTTATGCAGACAGTTAGCACTGGGGAGCACTGGAGAAAGCGCACAGGAGGTATTTCAGTATTACTTCTTAACGACCGTGTATGAGTATACAATTCTCTCAAAATACTTAATTAAAAATTAATGTAAGTGAATTATTCTTCCTTTCACTAGATAAGGAAAAATAATTCACTTATATTCTGTTTTACTTCTTGGCATCTATATAGTTTGGGGGCTATATAAAATGTGAATTCCGATCAGTATCTATTTCCATGACTGTTCCTATCATTTTAGAGGTGTTCAAAATTGAGAATCTTTGAACCACATACCCTTTAATATGGACACAGATTTTTTTTCCCTTTTACTTTTTTACTTGAAAACTTAGCTATCCTCAAACTACTCAGAAAACAAGGCTTTAGAAATGTGAAATTGGTCTTGGTCATAATATAATATTTTTCTTCATGTTTAGAATTTCTCTTCTAGACTAATAATAGCAGCTGTGATAGTGTTTTTTTTTACTTTGTTAATTATATTATCTAAAATGTAATACTGGTGAGGAGTTAATAATATTATACACATTACTATAGTCCTGAAAACCAGGAAAAAATCCAGTGAGTGAGAAAAGTGACACTATTGTTGGCATTCTAAAATTCTGCAGGGATTTACATCGTAGTTAAAATCAACCTGATCTTGCTGTGTTCAAGAGGCTTTTCATTGATTTCTGTTAAGAGGAAAAGCCTTTTTTAACTTGAAAAAGAAAAAGGAAAAAAAGCTGTACTCTCCAGGCCCTGTGGATTATTAAGATCTTTTAGCAGGCGCTCTCTCTTTCTCTGGGAAGGAGCTGTTCAAGTCAGAGGAACTCTTGGTATTTGATTAAATGGAACAGTAGGATCAGTGCAGAATCTACATTTAATGTAGCAGATCCTCCCCCGTATATGTCCCCTATGATTAGCATTATTATATTTTCTGTATTTTAGAAATCAAATGTTAGCGTATACTGTTTTGCATTAAAAAATAAAAGATGTTAGAGAATATCTGATAACTTGAAATTTTTGGGGGGGAAAGACTTAAAAACATGTCATTAAAATATAGTTTATAATTGAAACAATGTGTCTAGCATTGTTGGATAATTAATAGTTCTGAGGAGATAAAACATGATACTGGAAGAAGACATGACAGTGATAGCTAATATTGGAGCATAATTTGTGTGGCATACATTGGTGTAAGCACTTTTTTTGCAGTAACTCTTTGTCATAATATTACTGTGAGGTACAGACTGTACTCTGGTTTCTTCTCTATTGATGGGGAAACCGAGGCACAGAGAAGTTAAGTAATCTCCCGCAGGACACATAAGTGGTAGAGAAGGGCATCTGGCTCCAGGCTCTGTGGTTTTAACCAATACTTCATATTGACTTCCGCAGAGAAGTAAGAGCATGTATAATAAAATGTGAACTGTGATTTCATAGGGAATAGGAGGCTAAAATCTGTGGGCTCGCGTTATTAAGTCAGTTTGCCTGGAGAAAACAAAAAACTTAGGACAAGTGTGGGTAGAAAGGTGATAATAGCAGCCTGAGACAAAGCATTGGATGTTAATAAACATACTGTTTGCGGCATCGCAGTAAGCTGGTTGGAAGCTGCAAGTTTGTTTTGGAGAGCAGTAGAAAAGATGGGTTAAATTGTATAAGAATTTTGAATTGCCGAATGTGGACTTGGCAACACATTTTCTAGGCTGCTGTTGACAAGAAGAGCAAATCTATCATAGATGCACTAATGAGGCCTTTTAGAACTGGTGTCAAGTATGAAGGTTATCACTGCCATTTCTGCTCTTTCATCTGCCCACCGTTACTCTAAGTTTTGTGTTTTAGTTCTGCTACTGATAATCCAGAGGCAGGTCGTGAAGCAACAGTAGGCCAGTGTCACAACACCTTGACTCTAGCACGGGCTTTTCCACATTCTTACTATGATGATGACCTTGTAATGGGTTATTAATCATTTGAGATTTAAGTTCCTCAGCTGTATAATGGGCTGGGTATCACATGCCTAACTCAGGATTTCTGTGACAATTAAGTGAGATATTTTCCTGAAAAAAATAATTTAGTGTGCAATACTGTCAATAAACAGGAATGAAACCACAGGCATAGAAATTGAAGCTTCTTACCCCCCACCCTCCGTGGGGTGAGTAGGAAGACTTTGCTTCTTTCTTTAAATTTGTTATCTAAACTCTTCCGGTTTACTGCTTCTTTTGGGTTAGCAGGTGTGATCTGGTCACAGAACACTCAGTCAGGTAGGGGAAGAGAAAACATATTAAGATACGTAACTACGAATAACGTTACATACAAAAAGATGTTTTGTGAAATAATTATAGCTATGCTATTGCAATTCAGAAGAGAGATTATTGCTGCTTGGGAGAAATAGGAATGCTTAGTGGAGGAGGTAGTATTTGAAAATGAGGAGCTTTGAAAGAAGAATATGATCTGCTGAAATGAAATTTTATTTCAGAAGGGAATACAGTGAATAAAGGCATGGAGAAAGGGAAGCGTGTGACCAGCAAAATTGTTATTTTTGTAATAGGGGAGCAGGGCCAGGAGTAATAGGTAATAGATCAAAAAGGAAGGATGGGACCAGATTACCAAGGGCCTTGATGGGTATGCTAAGAAGTTTTGGACTCTGCATGTTGTTAAATATTACAATCATCAATCCTGTAGATTTTTCATAAGGTATTAACCTAAGAACAGTTTTAGGCTTACAAAGATCTTGGAAACACCTTTGTAAGATTTGTGTTGGAAATACCACTTCAGAAATGAACTTGTGCTACAGTGATGAGTCTTGTTATTCGTATTCCGATGGATTATATAGGTTTCTTGTATTTTTAAAAATAAGAAAGGCATCATTGCCTTTATTGATTCCTTTCGGTTATCCAGTAATACTACTTTCCAGTGACTACTTTGTAGGAGGGTAAACATTTTGTAGTTTTTCATATTTTGATTAATTCGAATCCCAGTTCTCACCAGTTATGAAGTTTTACTAAATGAAACACTTTAAGAATAAAGATGTTTGTATGTTAAAATTTCTTGGTGTACATTTTTTGATAACATTTATGTGAGTTGCCACCTGCTGGTGATAGGACACAAGTCCTTTGAATGTGCTTTGATGGCTTTTCCTAAGCCTTTTGTGATTCATTAACGTTGGAGTCAGTTCTGTGAAGATACTCCTCAATGTATTCTTTTGAAACTCACATCAAATACTGTATCCTTGTGAGAAACCCCACCACCATGCACACTACTATTTCTAACTGACGTGGGTCATAAATATTCGGTAGTAATTGTCAAATGAGCCTTACATAGTATTGAAACTTTAATAGGAATGACTTTTAGTTCTCTTGTAAAACTGAGAATGCCAATTCAAGTGATAGTTAATGGTGTTTAGATATGTGATTTAAGTCAAAATAATGACTTTTATTGATTTTGTGTGTGTGCGTGAATATTTGACAACAGAAAAGTAGTTCAAACCTGTAGCTTAGATAGAGGTCTGGTATAACTGACATCTCCGGAAATTGTTCAGATTTCAAGTTGGATAAATGTTCTATTGTTACTTTACTGAGATTTTTGAATGTTTGCCACAGAAATTTTTCTTCAGCTGTATTTCTTTGAAGCCTAAAGTTTTATTATTATTGCTTCCTGGAAAACCTCATTTTAGTGACAGATTTGATTCAAAATGAGACATTGGATCGTTGCCACTTAGCTGGAAATATCCCTCTCTTCTTTGTTACACAAACTCTACATTTCCTGAAAGTATACAGTTTCCTTTATGCACTTTTAAAAACTCTCTTTTCCATACCGTCCATGTTCTCTAACTGCTAATTTACTTCTGTTAATTTTCATTATTTACTATTGAAATACAGTGTCATCCACCACATTTCCTGCAGATTGATTGTAATTATCCTGAAAGTTTAAGGTTTAACTGAAGATTGTGGCAACCCTACCAGAGGATGTTTGACTTTCTGAACGTGGACTTGCCTTCTTCAGTGTGCTCTCTGTGGCTAATGAAGAGTACATTTGTTGAAGCCCTATGTTTGTTTAGTCAGTTCTTTGGACTCAGGGCTGACGCCATGGCACAGTGAGTGAGGTTAGATTGTAGGCGGTAATCCTTCTTAAATGAGGCTTACGGGGAATTGGCGTGGTGGTTTGCAAACCATATTTGGAGTTTTGCTGGCTTCTACTCGTTGTAATATTATAAACCTTGGAATCTTGTCCTAACCCAGTTATCTCAAAGATGGTTCTCTCAAATATTTGTCAGTGAAGGCTTTTATTTATTTATTTATTTGGTTTCTCTCTGTCTCTTTATCTCTCTCTCTCTCTCTCCTGTACAAGGAGAATTTATAACCCATTTAGGAAAAGAATCCGATGTTGATTTTTTTCTCCCCTTTTCCTTACACTGAAAAAGTAGTGATGTTGAATTTCATTGGATCCTATGAATTTTTAAACAGAAAAAAAAGTACACTTTCAGAAATTGTGAATGCCTTGGGTTTTTTGTCTTATAGTTGAAAAATGACATTTCACCATAATGGGTGTTTTGGTCGTAGTATGAAATTGACTTGAGGGTTTCAATACCAAAGTACATGTTTGTTTGTAAACATTGGGAATAGACAGTTCTGGAATTCATAAGGTGCTGTTCAGATATTTGGAATTTAGTATTTTAAATCAAATGTTCTTGGTGATACTTAGTCATTTTTTTTTGGTATGCTTTATAATGCTATTTTATACTTTAACTCAGTTTTGCTGATTGATTTAAACATTTGCATTTTAAAATGTAGTCTACCAGTCTTATATTTAAGTAACACTGAACTGAAGAAGTTGCTTATGTGTGGTTTCATTTAAAATTTCTATTATGGTATTTATTTGTCCATAGCATAGTTTGTCAGAATTTCAGAATTTTTGGCACGGTTATAATCTACAGAATTTTAACCACTGTGAATGTAGTTCCCCATATTTGCACACAGCCTAGTAGTCGTTATAAACTGTCATCAGGTGTAGTCTCCTATTCCTTTCAGAACATCTGATCTTTTTAAAAGGTGGTTGTAATATACTTAAATCTGCTTTTCTTCCAGCAAATTTTTGGTCACATTTTTTCAAATGTAGACTACAGGAAATGTATGCAGTGATTCATTCATTTCTTCCTTTGAAGAACATTCACTGCCTGTCTGCTCTGTGCCATGCAGTATATAGTTACTAAAGCACTATCTTTAACCTCAGTGCGGTTAGAATCTCAAGAGGGGAGATGCATACACACATCTTTCTATAGTACTTGGAGTTCCGCATGTTAGGGTGATGAGTGCTCTGAAAGTGCAGAAGCTTTGGGGGTGGGTGGGGGGACTCTATAAAGACATGGTCCTTGAATAATGACCCAGATTTCTGGGTGGGATGAGCTTGTTGAAGTCCATTGGTTTCTACATTCCACATTGGTTTTGTGGATGTCTAAGTTTATGAGAAGGTACTTAGGCTTCTCTGTTCCTCCCTTCTGCTTTTTTAAAAACATATTTTATATGTCGCGCACGATACAGTAGAGAATGAGAGATGGACAGTGCCATAGAGGATGGGTAGAATTTGCTGGAGCAGTGTTCTTCAGTAAGCTGTGGAAGATAGCAGCGATACAGAAGTGAGGGTTTGGCTTTAGATGAGAGCCGGGACATGCCATGTCTAGTAATGGGAGAGAAGACAGATAGGTAGCAGATGTGGAATGTGGAATTTCTCTTTCTGTCATTGAAAAAAGAGGCAAGGTCATCACTTGAGAGCTAACATGGTGGAAGAGGTGACAGAGGTCCGCACTGGTGACAGGTGCGGAGCTGGAATGAGCCAGGGTTTTGCCAGAGTATACAAGGAAATGAGATGCAAGGGAGATAAGGGTTTATGCACGGCGGTGACTGCAGTGAGCCACTGAGTTGTCATTCTTTTTGACTTGACTTTGGGTACATCTAACCATTTGTTCTTTCCAGAGAATATTTCTGTCCTTGCCATCTGTTAAGCCTCACTTTTTTGACTTTGTTTGTTTTCCTCTTACTTGAGCTGCATTCCACAGATAATAATAGTAATAAAGAGTCTTCTGTTGTAAAGAGCACCAGATAGGGCAGTGTGGCCAAGCCATAAAAACTGGGGTGAAATCCTATGGCAACAATACGGAATGGAAAAAGCCACAAAGTAAGTTTCTTGGATTAGAGATGTTCATGTAAAGGACATTGATAGTTAAGAAATGTGACCAGCATCTTATGTGTACTTACTGAAATGTCATTGGGATCTCAGGTAATTATTTAAACTCTTTTTAATAGATATGGCCATAGACTCAGAATGTCACTGGTTCAGCTGGGTAAACAGTTGCTCGTTCTGTAACGAGAGACTGTCTTATGGAGAATGGCCATGTCCATGTATTCCCAGTCTCTTTGGTTTTGCCTCTCTTCTCCCCTTTCTTTCTTCTACTGTCATCTCCTGTTGCATTTTAAAATAGTTACATAAATGTCCCCATCACCTGGCACCACCATTCTACCTTGAGATGCCTTCCCAGTTATCCTTAACCCCTATACATAACATCATTTTTTTTGTCTTTGTCCACAATTTCTCTGATTATGAATATAGGCAGAAGCAGTTTTATATTAAATTCTGTATTGTAATATGAGTTAGGAAGAAAAAGGTAGTCTGTAGTACTTTTTGACATCAGAATACTCTTTTTTAAAAATTGTGTGTGCATATATATACATACACATGTATATATATATATATATATATATATATATATATAAATAGATAAATTGGAGATTTTTAAGTCTTTTGTTGGAAAAACTTCTAAAACATCTTTGGCTGGACTTCAGAAACCACTAATTACTCATTACCCTTCCAGTTGTGTTCTGCACGTATGCCCCTTTTACTTTCATTGTATACAAACAATATGTGGTATATTTCCAAAATGTAGCTTCTGGGGAGGAAATAAAAATACACTTTCATAATGGGTAGTGCAAAACATTGATTCATTTCACAAACTTCATTCTGATACAGATTGATTTGCCAGCAGAGAGCAAAACTATATAGTCCCTGGTAAGTTCTTTATATTCAGAGCCCACTTAAGAGATGAGTTAGATTTATTTCTCATTTCAAAGCGCCTTCCAAATGGTATGCAGTCAAAATATTTTAGAAGTGAATATTGAGTTCGATTCCGCATAACACATTGGGAATTCCTAGTGTGTGCTAGGTACTACAAGGTTGATTAATACACTGTCCTTTCTTAAGAGGCTAGTAGGAAGAAAATAAGGAAGGACTCTATTCCCAACTATGATTTAAAGACAGTGTAAGTGGATTTTAAGAGTGGTAAAAATGTGTCACAGGATTAAAGTTTATTTTGCTACTAATAGAGATAACATTCATATTCTGTTTGTGTGTTGGATGCTTTTAACCCAGGGTGGGAAAGTGGTATTTTTCCTTTCTAATGACTGCTTAGCCTTTTATAGTTATGTAGTTGAACTTAGCTCTAAAGTTTGTTTTAATTTTCAGAATTATCTAGTGTATTGCTTTGTGGTTCAATCTCAAAGAACAATATGCCCTGTGAGTCTTTAGGCCTTTAGTTCTTCCTAAGTGTGCAGAAATTAGAATTGTGTGTCAAATTGTATAAACTTAGATTTCTGAAAATATTTTACTACGAAACAATCTGTTATCAAAGGTTTTGGGTTGAGAGCACCATGACAGCTAGCCTTCATAAACGTGATAGAGTTCTGTGGAGCTAACTCTGAAAATTCTGTGTCCCTTATCAAGAATTCTGTCTTGGCAATTCCAGTAGAGGAAGTACTTTTATAAAATTTGAGTTGGTGCTAGTAAATACTTTTCTTGACACTGGCTTTCTTCTACATATGATAATGAACTCTTTCGATGGATTTTTTAATAAAGATTGTTCTTTTTGTGTGTCTTTCGTAACAAAATTAGTTATTCGGGGAGATAACCAGTAATGAAAGAGGCCTGTTAAATTATGGTTGGGTACCAAGTTAGTATCAATAGAGAAGGCAGTTTTAAAATTATGCTAAATGTCATTACTTGAGAAATTTTCATGTGAGATGATGGAGATTTTAGGCAAGTGATGTTTCTAAGTACTTGTGCACGGAGGGAACCAGAAGTACATTGGGAAGACAGATGAGGGACTATAAAAATGGGTGTAAATTATGTAAGAATTTGTCTTTACCTGAGAATTTATCTTATACTCTCTGAGACTGGATGTTTAAGGTTTGAAAGATTTTGAATTGCTATCATGGTCTTGAGAACTGCTTTCTTTCCAAGTGGAATTCTGCTGTTTGTGTAAGTACAGACATAGGCAAAGCTAACCTGTGGTCGTAGAAATCAGGATAGTAGGTACACTTGTTGGGAGATAATGCCTGGGAGAGGCCATGATGGGGGTGGGGGGAGATGAGGGTTCTGGAAAGTTGAGTATTCTCTGAGTTTTGGGTGATGGTGATGGTTTGGCTGGGTGAAGGGGAGGTACTAGTTAAACAGATGTGTTCACTTTGTGAAAATTAGTTGAGTTGTATTCTAACCATACTTGTATTTTTCTGTATATGTGTTTTCTGATGCTTAAATAAAAATTTACCTAATTGAGAAAAATGCAGTAGGAGCTAATGTAACTGACCTATTCCAAAACTTAAGTATTTGAAGAATGATGAGGCAGTGTATATAGAATGGTTTTCTTGCACTCTAGGCATTTAATTAAACAAGTTGAAGAAACTTGCCCTTTTTATTCTCAGTCCCTTATACATACCACAGGTCAGAGACACTGAGATCACTGATCCCCTACCCTCTCCACCCTTTCATGCCTTTGGAGTCTTAATATTCTTTTTTATTTTCTGGGAGAGGCAGTAGCTAGTATATTTCTATGTGAAGATACTTCTGTCTTGTCATATAATCAAGTTTTCACTTGTTTTTTATCTCGTGTGATAGACTTTCACATTCACTCTGAGAACTCCAGAAGGTAAATTTGTTATCTTTTCAGATAGGTGTTGGTAACTAGTAATGACCATTCCGCAGAGACGTTCCGTAGAGATAAATACATTAAATAAGACCCGGATTGGAGAGACTAGCTCAGTCCCTGTGGCGCCTGTTAGCCACAAAATCGCAGAGTCAGATATAGTTTGGCCCTGAGGTTACTTTGAATCAGACCTTTCCTATTTCTTCTTTCTCGTGAAGAAATTACCAATTTGAAATATATGCAGTCTGCATCTCTTTAGATCCAACTCTAGCTTCATACCTAGGAGAGGAACAACTTGAATAATTCAAATGAACTCAGTGTTTCTCTACTGATTCCTCTTCCCAAAGTTTGTCTTAGAATTAGTATTCATCTTTGATCTATTACAGTGAATTTCCTTAATTTGTTCACCTTAACTAATCATAGAGAAGCCTTACATCTTAAGTTAGGTGGTGGTCTTTTCTAATTCGTATACTGTGAGCCACTACTTTCTCTGCTTAGCCACTGGGAAACCTCAATTTCCTTAGGTTATTGTCTTTTCTATTTATACTGTGTAGTACGTCTGTTAACCTTTGTCTGCAGATGCGGAGTTGTTGTGCTTCCGAATTTCATATAAATGCTTGCACTGGGCCATCCTTGCTTTGCCTTTCTTCCTCTTTCTCACTGTGAGAATATTCACTCGGTTGACTGCTTTTCCTTTTTTGATTCCTGTAATTAAGACAAGTAAAGTAATATTGAAGCACTTAATTTTATTTATTTGGTAATAGGGAAATGAAAATGAGTTGTTGGTTGGCTGATATTTTGTCTGTCAGTCATTAGGCCAATATTTAGAAATATTGACTGATTTCACATTTCTCTATTTTTATACCAAATAGAAACATACTCTGTAAGGCAACTGAGGAAAGGAAATGTAGTATGTTAAACATTTCTGGTTTAATTTCCTGCTTGCCAACATGGAAAGGCAACAAGCTGTGAAACAGGAATGTGTATTTTTCATTGTAGCATATATATTTTTTATTATACCATATTGAAAAATACCTATGTTGATAACCTACATCCTACTGTGTCAGAATAGGGCTGTCATTTTTCTTTGCCTGTGTCTCTGGATCATAGTGACATAATTGCTTGATTTTGTTGGTCTCTGTAGTAGTTTTATCAATATATGTGATAATTATATTTGAAGAGCACCTATTTGTAGTACTATTCTTGACCATGTTATATTTAGCCATTGAAATTTTTATTTTAGGGTGTTAACAGTCATTTTTGAAAACATGAGAAGGAAGTTTTTGATGGAAAATTCATTCTTGAATGTGTCCTTTTTCCCATGGGTGATAGTTTTTTTCAGTTGAGGATCACTAGTTTGTCAAACAACAACTTCTTCTTTTTTTGTTTTGAGTGCTTCTGGTGTGCCATATACCTATATCCAAAGATGAACAAGACATACTGATCTCGACTATATCACAACCTATAGTACCTTCTATGAAAGGTCTTAGCTCCTGGACTGATAGTGACAGTTTTTGTCTACTGTGAGAACTCAGAATAATAGTTGGTTTTTGCCTTAAATGGGGGTTGGAAGGAGGCCTGATTCTGTAAAGTGGGAATGCTTACTTCTTGAAAGACACTGTGGTTTGAAAGATGGAAACTAATATATATTGAGAACTTTATGTTCTGCCAGTTTTATATATGTTATCTCCATTATTATTCTTTACAGTGTTGCTGTGGTGTGTACAGTTTTCTGTGCCTATTGAGGTTTTAATAAATGGATGGATTCAAGGTAACACAGGTGCAAAGTGAAAGCTCAGTTTTGAGGTGCGGAAGCTAAGACTGTAGGGCTTTTTGACCTCACACATTTTATTGCCTTGGGTAGATGCTTAGCATTCCAGATAATTTTACTAGTGAGGAGGAAAAAGAGGCCTACATTTTATAAAATGTACTTTGATTTTCTATGGCCATTTATAGAAAATGGGAGGCTTCTCATTTCTGTAGAGTGAAAACTGGAAGATGTTGTTTCAGCTGTATTTAATAATGTAGGATGGATGGTGAAAAGGATCTGTTTGGTAGTGATATCATAAACCACCTGGAGTCATGCCATAGCATTTTGCTGTGGCCTTTCTCAGTGAGAGTGGTGGAAGGGAATCACATGCGACTGTCATCTGATTGAATTTTTTACATCTGGAAACATGTGATTCTTTTATTTTAAAAAGGAACACTTTGGTCAGTTCTAGAGCCATTGACTAGAAGCATGCAGTTACATAGAAGTGTAACTTCTACGAAATGTAGGGGTATGTGTTAGGGAGGACTTATATCCTACTGGGTCTTGATTGAGTTTTTTGTGGCTCAAAAAGGTCCACCGTTTTATGTCACGGGACTCTGCCTGTGGTTTGGTCTTATTTAACCCTTGTTTAGAAACAACAGAAGTCTTAAGTAATACGAAAGACGGCATAAAACTGATCTTTCTTTCTTTCTTTCTTTCTTTCTTTCTTTCTTTCTTTCTTTCTTTTTTTAAATAAAGCTGAGAGGGACAGTCATTATTTACAGGGTAGAACCAAGTTTCTAAAAGATTACCATTGGTCTGTTTATCTGATTAACAGGGTAACGTGTAATGGGGATGAATGTGAAGCCCTGCACTGAGGTTTTTAAAAAGCGATTGGCAGGGATAGATGGCAGGGATGAGGCTTGCTACAACTGTGAATGAGAAAGAGCTGGATATTTGGTATGTGACTAACACAGTTCAGAAGGTAACTAGGCTGTCTTAATGGAGGTACAGTGTCCAGATCGGGGTAGTTTATCAGTTTTACCACTCTGTCTTTATCAGACATGTCTGGGGTTATACACTCACTTTAAAAAGCTTCATTTTAAGGACTTTGAAAAGTGGAGCCACAACAGAAGGAGTGGCTGGGATTGGGTCAATCTGGGGACCATGTTGTATGGGGAATGGTTATAACAATTGGATATATTTCTCTTAGAGATGAAAAAAACAATACTGGGTTTTTGAAGACCCATAAAATAGTCTGCACTGTAGGCAGAAATTTATTTTGAGTTATTCTATAAGAAGTGGGTATGTTACAGGATAATAGACTTGTAAGAATTATTAGAGGTCTTTATAAATCCATTGTCTCACTAGGTAGGGAGCCTGCTTTGCAGCTAAAAGAAATCTCTGGGAGAGAAACCATTTGGCTCTTTCAGGCAAGGTTTTCTAGTGGACATTTTGGATGCTTGCTCAACAAACCTCAGGGTAGCAGTTTTCAAAGCATTGGTCTGTAGCCACAGGGGTGAGTGGGGGTCCTTTAGGCCTTTTCAGGGAATGGAAACAATTTTGTAATATTAAGACATTATTTACCTTTTCTCACGGTGTTGGCCGGCCGCACCGAAGGTACAGAAGTGCTGCTACGTGGTAACCGTGCGACAGAGGAGCCAGGCTAGTACCGGTTGGGAGGCCTTGCGTTCCTCGCCGCTGTGCACTCACCGAAGACGAAGCCTTCGATCTCATGTAAAGGTGTCCTTGATGACAAAGAAGTAAAAATCACTCATTTTATTAAGTCTTTACCCTGAGTACATTTTTCTTACTATTCTGTGAGAGAAAATAAAAAGGCAAGAATAAAGCACTGGTGTTGGCATATGGTGGTTATCTCAAGGGAAAGCATTCGTGCCGTTAGGAGTTTTGTGTTGGACCAGCCGCTTGTTTGGTGAATTGCCATTTCTTCTTGAAAGAACAGCTGATAAACTATGATTATGCAGTCTTATGTACTTGTATTTGGTAGGAAGGTATTTTCTCCAAAATGAATGAAGTGAGCTTGTCAAGGAAAATTGACATATATTTACTGCTTATGATAAAATTTGTGATTTCATGTGAAAATTACATTTTTGAAAACTTGTATCAGCCACTGTTAATAGGTTTCCTATGCTTAAACTAAGATTTTTCTGAGGAGATGACTGCTGATATTAGTAAATGTGATGTTTTGGTGGTACGTGGTAAAATGTGTTAACATGCAGAAGTTCTGCATAACTCAGTGAGCTGGAATTTCCCAGATGATCAATGTGTGGTATTACAGTGTTGTGTACAGTTGAAAGATTGGCTTGGTGTGCAAGATAGATGGTTGAGTTTCAGTGTGACAGAATATGCAAAGTTACTGATACAGTTTTTAAATTTATTATTATTATTATTTTTAAATGTTTAGTTATTTTGAGAGAAAGGGAGGGAGGGAGAGGGAGGGAGGGTGTGAGTGGGGGAGGGGCAGAGAGGGAGAGGGAGAGGGGGAATCCCAAGCAGGCTCCCTGCTGTCAGCACAGGCAAACTGTTCATCTCATGAACCAAACCGTGAGATTATGACCTGAGCTGAAAGCACCCAGGAGCCCCCGATAAGTTTTTAGATTTTACAGTTCAGCTAGCATTTTGGAAACTACCATTTTTTGGGTTTTGACACAGTGTCTGCAATTAACTGAAAGGGTTATTAAAATGCTCCTCTCTTTTCCAACTATGTGTTTATGCGGAGCCACCCACATTTTCTTTGTATACTTTAACTAGGATGGCGCTTTACAGTGTATTCAGTAGAGAAACAGATATGGGATTCCTGTTATCTTCTGTTATGGCAGACATACAGGTGATTTGCAGAGATGAAAATCAGTACCCCTCTTTTCACTAAATATTTTTTTGAAAATACATTTTTCCTAAAAGTGTTTATAATGGGCTTATTTTATTTAAGTGACGTAATGTATATTACTTTTTTTCTTAATTTTAATTTCCAATGCAGTAAGTATTGTTAATAAAACTCATATAAACAAAACCTCTTTGGAGTCATATGGAATATTAAGAGTGTAAAGGGGTTCTGAAACCAAAACATTTGAGACCATTGTTTGAGGCTGACACTTTAGCTTTATACTTCCATCCGTTTGCCCAGGGGCTGGTCCAGCTCTGGGGTCCTGAGCCGCTCAAGAAGAACTTGATTTTATACTCCACAGTGTTTGCTAGTTAATTGACAGCTTAGCTAATTGTTACTTTTTCAGAGGTTAGGAAGCCTCCTTGTTTGCCAGCACCTCTTTTTTATGGTGTCTTAGTACCTGAGAAAGTAAGATAGAAGTCAGGTTGCTTGGTGAACACAGGGTCAAAGGAGTTGGATGTGTTTCTGGCACATTTTACTCAGGTTATGAGAAAGCCAAATACGTGTCCCAGCTCCATAGCAGTAAGTGCTTCTGTGTTGTCTAGTGTCTGTTGTGTTTGTCATTTTTTCTGCTTCAGACAGCCTCCTTTTTAATTCCTTTAAACATTATGTCACACAGATTTGCAGTGTCTCATAACTGATTTAGCGCTGTAACAATTGTATATAATACTTATTTAGTAATGTTTCTCCAGGGCCAAACTCTGATCACTTTGATTGGCTTCACCAGACATCTTAGTTCTGTCCCATTTTGAGGACTCCTTTAGGCTAGCTTATGCCTTCTCATTGGCTTTTATTTCAGAGGGTGTTTTGTCTTCTCCTCCCCCGCTCCCCCCGACCTTGTCTGTAACACCTGGTGGGGTTCCATTTTGAATCATGTTATTTTAACAAGTATTTGAGTATATATACCTGGCACTTGTGTTTTCCTCCCTCATATAAGCATTGATGGAATTGTTTAAACAGGAGATTGTCTTTATAAGGATGTTGAACAAGAGAATTCTTGTTTCAATTTGCATCTTGTCCTGAATCACCCCTAGGTTCCGGCTAAGATCATAGGAGTTTATAAAACAGGAACGCTTCCATGAAGTATCTTGTAGGATTAAATAGTTGTGCATATGGAATTGATTAGATTCTGTATAGGCTTATGTGTTGCTCACATTTAAAGCGGGTACAGTTTTCTCATCTTACTGATTGGAGGACTATTTATTTTCTCATCACAAAGATTTGTGCCATTCATTTGCTCATTGAGTCAGAAAAATGTTTATGAAACACCAGGTTAGACTCTTCTAGGAGTTGAATAAAGAGGTAGGTTACTTCTATTTAGTACTCCTATTTGTTCTCACGACTAATTTAGTTAAATTTTTGTAACATTTTGAACTTGAGGACTGCATTCACATATAGATCTTAGTTTTGTACTTCGGATAGGTAGTAGCATAAGAGTAGGTTGGCTTAGTAGGTGGTGATAGACTTGGTACAAATAGTTTAGATGGTTGTGAAAATTACACATGGTATGTTATTATAAAGTGTTAAATGATTATATAAGTAACACTTTTTAAAAAAGAAATGCTAAAATAAGTCACCTGGGTGGCTAAGTTGGTTAAGCATCTGACTCTTGATTTTGGCTCAGGTCATGATTTCACAGTTCCTGAATTTGAGCCCCTCAAGTGGGCTCTGTGCTGATATCGGGGAGCCTGCTTAGGACTCTCTCTGCCCCTCCCTCACTCCTGTGCCCATATTTCTCTCTCTCTCTCAAAATAAATAAATAAACTTAAAAATATAAAACTAACATGCGTTTTATCTTGACTATTTCGGATGTGGTGAAAATGTCTAAAAAATGTTATTCTTTTGAATAAACATCATTAAATAAACCTGTTGGTCAATTCATATGGATTTTTATAAAATACAGTTTATCAATTCCAGGCATGAAGAGCAGTATTATAGCTATTAGCATGATCAGTACGTGTCAAAAGGAAATGCTAGCTGCAAAGCTAGAAAGTCAAGGGGGGGAAAAAAACCTAGGTAAGGAAAGAACACACTACATGGCAGTAACACTGTCTTTAATAAGGTAGTTAAGGGGCACCTGGGTGGCTCAGTCGGTTAAGCGTCCGACTTCAGCTCAGGTCATGATCTTGCAGTTTGTGGGTTTGAGCCCTGCATCGGGCTCTGTGCTGACACTAGCTGAGATCCTGGAGCCTGCTTCGGATTCTGTGTCTCCCTCTCTCTGACCTTCCTCTGCTCATGCTGTCTCTCTCTTTCTCTCTCTTTCTCTCTCTCCCTCTCTCTCACTCTCTCTCTCTCTCAAAAGTAAATAAAACATTAAAATTAAAAAAATAAGGTAGTTAGGTATAAATGGTTACCATTTAAAATTTTATATTTGACTCTCCACAGTAAATTGTGTCGTAATGGAATACACAGAATATGGTGAATTACTCTCTTGACATCTCAAAATGATCAGTACATAAAATAAGTACTTCTAAGTGATGGCCTTTACTTTAAGGACAAGATTTTTAGAAGTATAAATATCGTAGGGAAAAATGAAACCTCCAAATCTCTAAGTTGGCATAACTCTAACAAGGAAAAATGAACGTTGTACAATACCTGCTGGGCTGTTGATTGTGACATTTTTATAGAAGTATTACACCCTACTATTTCCTGATTTTAAAAAAAATCAGTCATTTAATTTGCCTGTATTTGAAGGATCATTTTCATGTATAAAGAACATCATATTAATCTTTCTTGCCAGCAGTTTCATATCCTAGTAACTTTTTTATTCTAACAGTAAATTAAAATATATTCTTACCATTTATTCTCTTCAGGGAGTTTTTTTACTATCTGAGTTTTCTTTTCAATTCATCTCCTATCCATTTCTTTATCTTTACAAACTCATCTTTAATCTTTTGTCTCTTTTCAGCAGAGTCTTGTTTTTAAAGATGTAAACCTAGAATATCCTGTTATTTTTGTGTTGTAAATTCATGGGGTCATGTATGAAGAATTTTGTCTCCATTCTTTAAGTCAGAGTATGAAAAATTTGATCCCTGAAGAGTGCTTTTCACAAATTTCCAATTCAGTGAAAATAAATTGTTGTGGGATTGCAACTGAAAATGCGGCAATAAATTTTCTTACTGAAAGGTGCATATTGATTTTTTTAAATCTCCCTCTTCACTCATTCATTCAGCAGACATTTATTGAGTGCTCAGTTTGTGCCAGTCACCGTGCTATAAGCACCAGGGACTATAATGGTGAATACAAACTTGGCCTTGTAGCCTTTGTATTTGGGCTGTGGGGAGAGGGCAGATGGCAATAAAAACATCTAAGTAAATGGAAGAAGAAAAAAAAGGTAGGTGCAGCAATTGTGAACTGTATGGTGCTACATAGATAACATGGGGCTTAATTAAAGGAAATCCGAGTTATCTGAGGAGGTGGTGTTTGGACTGAGATGTGACCATGGAACACACCTGAAGTAGGTGAAGAGAGGACTATGGTGGCATTCTGAGAGAAGATAGCAGCCCTTGCTGGCAGGAGGCTTGTACGAAGGAAGACCAGTGTGGCTCTAGTGGCGAGAATACCTGAGAGTGAGGTGCCAGGTGAAGCCGAGCTAGGGACTGATCAGGTGGGGCCAGGCCGCCAGTGGCTCTCCAGACATCATAAGGGCTTGTTCTTTATCTCAAGAACAAGGAGACTGAATCTATGTTCTGTATCTTAAGTAGGAATTGAGGTTGGGTGACTGGGGATTGAGATGGGAATCCTTTGGCTCTGGCAGGTTTCAATGTGCAAGGTGGGCCAAAGTGCATTGGCCCAAAATGGAGGTGGGCACCCTGGTCATGAAGCTCATAGTAGTCCACAGGAGTGAAGGTGTCCTTGTTACTTGAGCTCTTTCTCAGTCTTGCCCAGACATACCTTCAGAAGGGCCTTCTGTCCTTTCCTGGGGACAGATTCTAGCATGTTTTCACGTCCAGAGTCTGGATGTCATTTACCATAGAGTTTTCACGTAGCACCAGTGCAGAAGACTGCTGCATTTCTTTGGATGATTAACATAGACTCATAATCCAAAAGCAGGGATGTGATGGCTAGTATTTTTAGGCATGTACTGTTACATGCTTTTGGAAGGCTGATTTAAAAAAAATGTAATTATGTGAATGTCGGCCAATCTTTAATTGGTTTATGCTCCAGCTACACTTTTCACTAGTCATTAGTTTGACAGTGAAAACTTCTGACATGAACAAGTGGCTAAAAGTAAATGTAACTTGCAATGTTTATTAGTATAGAGTAGTCTTTGTATATTTAAGTCATTTCAAAGTAATTCTTTACCTAGGCTTTAAATTTTGTTTCTTGGTATTTCTTTGTAACTAGCAGTATTCTTAAAAGAATGTGAACTATGGTGGGCAACATGACATTGGTTAGCAATTACTTATTACCAGTCTGCGGCCCTGTGTGTAATTGTCAGCACATCTATTCCGAAGCTGTAGCAGAAAACCGGTGCCCCCTCTTTGGCATATGTGAGTGGGAGTGGGAAATAATGCCCACAGCCTTTAGCTGAGTAACTATCTTTTTAAAGCAGTCTGTTTTTGAATGTAGTGACTCATGTCACACCAGTCAGAAGAGGCTCCTACAGTTGCAGGGTCCTCTGTTTTGGTTAAATAAAAACACAAAAAGCATTTCTCTTTCAGATTTTATTGCTCTTTTAAAATCACCTGTTGGCATTTTTTCTTTTGGATTTTGGTTGAGGAAATGGATTGATTATAGACAGTTAGGGTTGGCTCATGAGTGAATGATCTGAGATTGTTTAACACGGTTTTGTGCCAGTTTCTGAAGTAATAAAGTAAAACTGTAGGAGAAAACGAAGTTTTTTCTTGATGCACTGTTTATATGTCTTGGCACATGGTACTGACAGGAAAAAACATGGCATGGGATGTGATGAAAGATTATGCTTGAGCAGTAAACAGGTACCTGAGGGGTAAGCAAGCCCAAAGAATTTGAACCCAGTCATAGCTCAGAACCTGTAAGTGGATCTGTTTCTTTTTAAATAATGCAAAATTTTCTGATAAATATCACAGGTCAACTTTTAACATTGCAACTTAGAGTATTTTCCTTTTTCCTCCAAGAAGACTTTCAATTTTATTTATTTATTTTATATCATCTAACGCCTTCAGTGAATGAAAAAGAAACATATTTTATTCTGTTGGTAGTATAGTGTTGAAATATATATTGTTATTGTGAATTTGATTTTTCTACTATAGGAAAGGCTTAGCGGTTTGAAGATATTACTGGAAGGTCAGTTTTTATTAGGGAATGGTCTGTTTCATAAAAATTTTTTAAATTCAATTTCAGTTTAATTCAACCCTAAGGAAATACTATGTGTTTGATATATGTGTACTTTTCTATTTAGAAGAACTTAACTATGAATTTTTATAAAAACCCTTCCCAAGCACATTTTAAAATTCACCTTATGAAAAATGTGGCTATTCTGGAATTTTTATCATATAAAAAGAGGAATATATGTCTTGGACTAGATATGTATTTTTTATTAATAAAGATGACATAATAGTTTATTGATTGTAAATACTTGCTTTGGGTGATTTTTTTTTTAAATGTATTTTAGGCAGTTTTATTTATATTCTTTTACTGTTTGAGAATTCTGAAGTATTGTGTTTTGCATTAAAAAGGTCTTGATTTTACAAGAAAACTTTTAATGGGCAATTGAACTTGTTTTTTCAAATAAAATGTTAAGGTACAGTAAAAGAAAAATCGATAAAAATGATTTGACCCAAACCTATAATTTCATAGGAATTGTATATAAAAGTTAATGGCCAAGATAACAGATAGACCAAATTGTATTGTTTCCTTAATAGGGTTATTTGATAGGAGATTTTATTGGTTCTGGAAAAAAATCTCATACTTAATATATATTGTACTGATTCAGATCTTCTCAAAACATTGATTAAATAATTTCTGAGTCAGGTTGAGACATGTGACAACATTAAAAATTTTTAAATAGTTTTGGATTTGAAGGATTGAGCATAAAATGACTTTTACTTTTTGTGGAAAATGCATGGATAGAGTTTATATAAATAACTGTGCAGCCTTACCCATCCCCAACCCGCTTGTGTTAACTCACACCCATGTGGATATGTCTGTTTAACACTCACTCTTGAAAAGACATTATTTCTTCTCAAATGGGATACTCACATTAACGTAACCATTTTTTACTCAGAACAGTAGATTAAGGCTGAGGAGGTTAGAATGTATGGTGGAGGGGGAGAGTGCATTGGGGAAAATGGTTAGAAAGTGAATGAGTTCACTTGGGATAGCATAACGCCATTTCATATTCAGGGATGTAATTTTTTCTGGGAAGCCTTTCTGACACCGCCAGTTTGAGTAAGCTGCCCCTCGTACGTTTCTTGGTAGCACCCATTGCTACTCCCACTGTAGCTTTTGCTTGTTTATATTGTAATTGGTTGTATCTGTCTCCCCTGTAGTTTTTAAGGGAGGCACTGTGTCTGATTTACTGTTAGTCACCAGAATCTAGCACTTAGTAGATATTCATTCGGTAAATATTTGTTGAATATAATTGTCTTACCTAGTTTGTAGGTTGATAAATATCTAGGTTGATGTTTTTGGGAGCAGCAAGGTGCGTGTGTGTGTTGATGTAATCATGGGACAAAGAATTTGGGGTTGGTACTAGAGGAGCCAGACAGTGCTTGAAGGATGATGGATTGGTATTTTCAGACTGCATTCTGAGGCTTTAGGTACTGCCCAGAACTGTTTTCAGGCATTGCTACTGGAGAGCGCAGTGCAGGTCTACTTTTACTCATTTTATGATCATAACCTTGATTGTAGCCAAGATCTTGCTTTAAAAGTTTGCAAACTAAGGATCTAGTTCAGTTTCCTCCCACAGCTGAGAGGCAGGGTCCAGAGGGGCTCCGTGACTTGTCCTGTTTCCTGCTACACCACGGCAGTGCTTCTGGAGTGGCTGACCCGGGGCTGGCCTGCCGTTGGAGAGTGAGCATTGGCCCTACTGCTACGCTTCATGGTTCACATAAACTGTTTCACGTTGTCCAAGTGTGTTTCCTTCAGTAGCACTGAAATGTATGTAAAGCATAGCAGTTGGAAAACCCTCTTACTTAAAAATTGGCTGTCAGAATTTTTTTCCACATTAAGTTGATAAACACTTATGTGGGACTTCTGTGTATTTATTTGTGAAAATTTGAAGTTTCTGTCGATTTCATTAGAGAAATTTGACCTGATGATATGTTGATGATTTGAATTGTAATGAAATTGTTGGAAAACTCAGCTATAAAAATGGTGGAAATTAGTTCTTAGTTTATGTTATATTTGTTAACTGTGCAAGTAGTGAAGTAACATTTAGAGACAAGAAATGAGAGTCTGCATAACTGATTCCATATGGCCAGAAGCACATAGTGAGTCCTTAAATGGGACAAAGAGATGAAATTTTAATGAAATGTACAGTAATTGTGGGGACCACATTAGCTCTTTATTATTTCACACTAATGCTCTGAAATAAAGAACAGGATTTGGCACATTCATAATTCTTTCCTCTTGAGAATCAGGGTCATGTTCAAGGTGTAATTTAAAAATCAAGAAAAGCTACTTATTACAGAGTTAAATATATAGATGCTGCACATATCTGTTAATAACTTTACATACATGTATTCACAAACACAATACAGTGTGTTTCTCTTTGTAGTTAAACATGCTCATGCCTGTCCTTTTAATATTACATTTTTTCCACAGATGTCACCTTGGAAAACAAGGTACCAGTATTGGTGGTTTAGTGCTTTTTTTCTTTAAATCTCCAAAATTCAATTAAAATGTAAGTTTGAAGTATATAGGAAATTGAACTGTAAATTAAGAAATGAATTAAGGGACTTTTAGGAGTCTAATTATATATAAAAAGTAATGAGAGAGGAAGTCGTGTTGTTGTGTTATATAGACCTTAGTATATTTAAAGGGGAATTCGAATCCATCCTGCTTCATTTTCTGTCCACTTGGTTAAAATGTATTCTGGCATTCTCTGGGCAGACAGCCAATACTAAAATAAACACTTAGTATTGGAATGGTTTTTGTAATGTCTACGTAAACTCTGAGATTGGGATCTTCATTTGTTGGACATAATCTCAGAGTCTCTACTTTGACCCTGATGGAGTCAATGAGACAGAAAAGAGAATTCATTTATTTATTTATTTTTAAGAAGCTTCTAAATAAATATTATACCGTGGGTCTTTAACTCTCAATGTTGCTCTTCTTTTAAAACTTAGAAACACTCAGTAAAGAAAATCCTTTCTTGGGAAGTTACGGTGTTGGTTTTTGTTGTTGTTGAAGGAAGGTGGAATTGAATATGTTTTTGTGTTTCCCTAGAGAAATGAGATCTAAAAACTGTTGGTTGATGATTTACGTGAACAATTTCTTCTTAAATTTCTGGGTTTGTTACAGCCTAGGAAGACATTTTCATCCAAACGAAGCACTGACTACTTAAGTGATGGTGGAAAACCTTTAGTTTTCTGTGCTTAAGTGCCCTCATCTGTAAAATGGGGTTATTAGTAGTATTTACCACATAGGGTTTTAGGAATTATTAAATGGCATAATGTATTTAAAGTGACTGGCCTAGTAAACATTTATTATTTGTTAATCATTGGCAATATTGTCAAAACGCCCCATCATATGAGCAGTAATTTCTGTTCCTTAGCTCTTCCTCTTCTCATTACTCCATTTCGTCTCTTTGTCATTTTGTTAGTGTTAAACATGCCTTTGTATTTGCAAATGTTCAATCTTTTATGAACACAATGCCTCAAAGTGGCTTCTGTATTCTTTTTCTGTTACTTTCAGATTCTCAGAGTTAATTCTGTGCATTTGTTTAAATAACACCAAATCCAACTTAAATTTGCCTATTGATTCTGCATATATACACACATAATTGTTGTGTATACGTTTGATGTTTCAATGCTCATGTAATAAGGGGTGGCTGGTACTTGGAAACCTGGCCTCCAGTGTGCAGCATTCTTTCCTAACTTACTACCCTGAAGCTTGATTTTGAATGAACACCATTTTTCTCTCCTCAGATGCATTGAACTTAACTTTGTTCTATTAAAGTTTTTTCTTAGGAGTTGGAGTTTCTTCAGATTTATTCAGATTTACTGCAGCCTTTAATTCAGTATTCTTTCATCAGTTAATTTGGAGTGAAAAATGGCATCTCAATAGGTGTGCTCATGTGCTTCAGTGAAAAGTTGTATGTTAGGACTTATTTTTGCTGGGCATGTTCATCATGTAGTTGGAGAGAGATTTAGTATCACTGCAAAAATAAAATTAAAGTCCATGAACTTGAACCATAGCATATTTCAAAAAATAATACAAAACTTAAAAGACTTTCACTTTTTTTTTTGAGAAAATTATGACCGTTCATAACAGAATGAAGAAAAATTTTTTTCTTCATTTTTTAATGTTTTATTTTTGAAATAGAGAGAGAGAGAGAGAGACAGAGAGACAGAGAGACAGAGAGACGGCCGGCATGAGCAGGGGTGAGTCAGAGAGAGACGGAGATACAGAATCTGAAGCAGGCTCCAGGCTCTGAGCTAGCTGTCAGCACAGAGCCTGATGCAGGGCTCAAACCCACGAACCGTGATATCATGACTTGAGCCAAAGTCAGATGCTTAACCGACTGAGCCACCCAGGTGCCCCAGAAAAATTCTTATAATAAAAATAAAATAAAAGGCTTAGAATAACCATTCTAGAGTGACTTGTCTATAGAAACGTGGAAATAATCAATGTGCAGAATTATTTTTCTATTGAGTTGAGTAAAAAGATGCAGTGTAAACATGTATATACATATATAATAATGGAAATGGTATTTTAATTTCTACTTATTACCTTACATAAAATATTTATTATGTAATCATAAAAGTTTATATGTATAATTCTGTGTCCTTGATCATTTTTAAATGAAAGAATGAATGCTGAGGATCAGTATATTTATGTTTTTGTATTTTGAAGGACAGAAACATTTTTATCAGTAAAGAATATTTCATGTGTCAACATTTTCAGAGTTTGTTTTTTAAGTATGTAAGTGTGAACCAGACACTTGTTTAAGACCTTGTATAGCCAAATGCTATTCCAGCAGTTAAATGAACTCTGGTACTGCCCACAGTACTTATAGGCTTGAATCAAAAAGTGTGTCCTGGTCAGAAGGTGAATGTCTGCGTGGACAAATACGATATGTACATACTGTGACTGACTCGTGGTATGTTTGCTCCAACCAACCGATTGGCCGTCCTTCATTAAATGTAATTAAAGTGGATAAGGATTTGGAAGTATTCAAGCCTGAAAAAGTGTAGTTTTCCTAAAAATATTACTTTTAATTGTTGAACACTTATTTTTCTGTGGTTTGGATTAAATATCTATCTTTTAATATATTTTATTTATTTATTTATTTATTTTTTAAATATTTTTTTTATTTATTTCTAGGAGAGAGAGAGAGACCGCGTGAGCAGGGGAGGGTCAGAGAGAGAGGGAGACACAGACTCTGAAATAGGCTCCAGGCTCTGAGCTGGCAGTCAGCACAGAGCCCGACGCGGGGCTCGAACCCATGAACCGCGA
The DNA here is from genome assembly GCF_003009895.1 of Hyaena hyaena. Lineage (NCBI taxonomy): Eukaryota > Metazoa > Chordata > Mammalia > Carnivora > Hyaenidae > Hyaena > Hyaena hyaena. Next base: position 9,337,690 of record NW_024080632.1, on the reverse strand, counting down.
GATCATGACCTAAGCGAAAGTCGGACGCTTAACCGACTAAGCCACCCAGGCGCCCCTCTTTTAATATATTTTAAAAGGTAAAAGTTAGGACTGTGTGTAGTTTATGGTGTGATGGTACTTTACATGCTATTTTATTGAATTACTAATGTGTCTCAAGCATTTTCAACACAAATTTTCCATTAAGTACATTAACACTTTAATTTTCTGAAACCCTGAAAGAATGAATCATTCTAAACAGGTTTCTGGATAAGGTGAGTTTGAACTCACAACATGGGAAAAATAATTATTTTGTATGGAACTAATTCTATTAAAAAAGTAGAAGTTTTCTTTCTCCTAAAAGTGTACTGACCAGAATTAGCTTTTAACATTTTTTTTTTGGGGGGGGGGAGGGGGGGGGACTTGAGAAGATGACTCTGGTTTATCATTGTTTTGCCACTAATTGGCCTTGGCTTTACCAGAGTCCGAGCTGCAGACTCTTAGCACATGTAGGGCTCCGTTTGAGAGAGGTGGTGCAGTTCCATCCTTAGCAGCATGGGCTTTGGGGACAGACTCAGGTTCCAGTCCCATCTCTCCTGGATGTAGCTGTACGATCTTTGTACAGGTCACTGAATTTCATTTTCATTGTTTGCAAGTGGGGAATTAGAGTCATAATGCTTCACCGAATATGAGGATTATGTGAATTAACACATGGAAATCACTTAGCACAGAACCTGGCTCATAGGAAACTCCAAGTATGAGCTGTTGTTTATGTTAACATCATCACTGTGTCTCCTACAGCTACAGGAACAATGCTCCAGGCAGTGACACTTGTTCCTCTTGTCATGTCGACTATTCCTTTGTTTTCCTTTCACTGAGACTGATGCATGTGTCTGTATTAGAGCTTTTTCTGTTTTCCATCTTATCTGTTTTATTAAAAATTATTTTTTTTTATGTTTAGAGAGCAAGAGACAGTATGAGCAGGGGAGGGGCAGGGAGAGAGGGAGGGGCAGAGAGAGAAGGAGACCCAGAATCTGACGCAGGCTCCAGGCTACGAACTGTCAGCACAGAGTCCGATACGGAGTTTGAACCCATGAACTGGAGATCATGACCTCAGCTGAAGTCAGATGCTCAGCCGATTAAGCCACCCAGGCGTCCCTCCATTTTCTGTTTTTAATGAAGGGTTTATTTGTTTCTTTTTATCTGGATTTTGTCAGCTTAGAGAATGGAAGAACTTGTGAGCCATGGTGCAAGTAAACCTTCAGTGTGCTATGGATGGGCAAAATATATTCTATAAAGTACAAAAGGAAGAATTAAGTTAAATATACTCTTTCCATATTTAAGGTAGAAGGTTTTTCTGTTTGGAACAAAATTTCCTGCTGTAATAGAATGGGTTAAAATTAGAGCAGATGTGTCTGGTCTTTCACCAAAGGGAGGTATTTTGCTTCCTTTGTGGAGGTGTCATTGAAATACTGACCATCATTTCTTCTGGGGAGTGAATTTAACTTGCTGTAGACAGGCCTTGAAAAGCATACACAACTTTTACACAACCTTTAATTCTTTATTGTAGGGGTTGCAGGTGATTTTTGTTGTTAATGACATATCAGATGATTCCTGTTACAGAAATTGATTGCTTCTGGTTCTCTGTTATTCATTTGTAAGGTGAGGGACTGTGGTTGCTATCAGTCACAGAGTATGCTCTAGGCCTTCACTTGCTGATTGAGGTGGCACTTTAGTGTTCTTCCTTTGTTCTATCATTTAGCTGCCACTGTAGTTTCTTGGCCCATACTGGACTGGAAAAAGATGATTGATCTTCTCTTCCAGGTACCCCCTCTCCTCCTACAGCAGTAAGCTCTGTGTCCAGTGAGAAAATAATACTCTTTAACCAGGTTATTCTACCTTTCAGCAGGAATATTCATAATAACTAACATAATTATTGTGTGATATCATTCTCCTAATTATGTTACATACTAATTGTTGACTAAGTCTTTGAGCTTTGTATTGCCATTTTTTAAAGAACTAAGTCTGACAAAGGTTTAGTAACTTATGTATTCATATTGTGCATAACCCAGTTGGGAGTAGAATTCAACCATTACAGACTCAGATTTTTTTATTCAGTTAGAAAAATTCTTTTTAACTTTGGGACACCTGGGTGGCTTAGTCCGTTAAGCATCCAACTCTTGGTTTTGGTTCAGGTCATGATCTCACAGTTTGTGAGATTGAGCGCTGTGTCAGGCTCTGCACTGACAATGCCAAGCCTGCTTGGGATTTCTCTCTCTCTCTCTCTCTCTCTCTCTCTCTCTCTCTCTCTCTGCCCTCTCCCCACTGAAACAAACAAACAAACAAAAATTCTTTTTAACTTTATTTATGAAAAATTTGAAATATATAACAAAAGCTGGATAGGTATATCAGACACTTCACATACATTTCACCTATATTTATAACTAAAGTTAATAATGTTTTAAAACCAGTCCTACAAAGTATGACATTACGTATGTCAGTATGCGTCTTTAAAAAATGAGAGCGTTTTCTTATATAACCACACTGTACTGCTTGCACATTTCATTTAGTTACTCCTCCCAGCTTTGTTTTTGAATATTGAACAGCCCTACTCCCCTCCTTCTCTTTTTCCAAACCAGTGGGTTTTTGGAAGGGCTATAGGTCCCATGATTCCCAAATTCTTAGCCACGATAGCCTTTTGCTGTCTGAGGGACCAGTGCAAGGGAAGTGGCAGGCAGAGCGCTGAGAGAGTAGGAAGCTCCCGAGATGTTGTGCAGAGTGCACCACACTGTGGCTCGCATTCTTCCAGTGATACAGACACAGCCTGGAAGTTAAACAAACTACCTGCAGGCAGAGTTTGGCACTTTAATCACCTATTTCCAAACAAACCAAAAAAACCCACAAAACCCCACAAAATAGTATTTTTTAAAAATATTTTCTTCTTGTTAGCAGGATATGAACCATTGTTGCTATTGTAGTTTGTTTCGACGTGGAAACAATAATATACTTATGCTAGAACATAATCATGCTAAAAATAATTTCAGACATTGCAAAAATTGGTTTTTTTTCCCCTTTCATTCAACAGGTATTTACTGAGTCTTTACTCTTGTCACAATCTCTTGGGGCTTTGTAAGAATGTCCTGTCTACAGCAGGTTTATAACTCGGTAGGGGAGAGAGCCTCTATGAAACAAAACCATTTCCATATCAGTTGGAGCGTGCAGGTGCTTGTGGTCAGGGTGGAGGAAGCGTGCCTGGGAGATGGTGAAGGGAGAAGGCCCACTGCCAGCCCAGTGCAGAGAGGAGAGGGAAGGCACAGTATTCCAGGGGCAGAGAAGCAGAATTTGATACTTAGGGGGGCGCCTGGATGGCTCAGTCAGCTAAGTGTCCAGCTTCAGCTCAGGTCATGATCTTGCAGTCCATGAGTTCAAGCCCTGCGTCGGGCTCTGTGCTGACATCTCTGAGCCTGGAGCCTGCTTAGGGTTCTGTGTATCCCTCTCTCTCTGCCTCTCCCCCACTCACGCTCTGTCTCTCAAAAATGAATAAACGCTAAAAAAATTTTTTTTAATAAATAATAAAAAAAAAGAATTTGACACTTAGGCACCTTGGGTGGCCTGAGGAAAACAAACACATGTGTAGAGATGAAAAAGCATAGGAAATACAGGTTGTGTGTTAGTGCATCAGAATGTCCTTAGATTTAGGAAATGTCTTTCTAAAAGACCTCCATTACATTAGGCTTCCTTGTGTCTATGGTTTTGTACTTAGCGACTTTGGTCCTTGGGAATGTTGGCAGTAGGTAGACATTGGTTTGCGTGGTTCCCATAGCCACTGTGGGGCAGAAAGCATCCTTTTACTTTCTGATAGGATGGTTATGGTAATTCTGATGTTCCAAAACTTGCTGTAGCTTACTTTGCAGCGAGGTCTTTTGTCATGTGGCCTCTTCTTCCTCAAGTTCAGCCATTCCGTGGGGTGTGGCACACTTACATTTTCCTAAAGGTTGTAGTTTTGAGAACTATGAACACATATTTTTCATGTTTTACTCTAAAATCAATGTAACAAAGCAATTCCATTGTATGTGTTTATTGTTAAATCTCTGTCCTAGCCCATTGTTAATGGAGTCTCTTCATGATCCCTTTTAAAATAATTTTCTTTTTCATCAAAGAAGCAGATTAAAGATAGGACGTGAAGAAACATTTTCACTTATGGCATATAACAGTTCTGACACTTCTATAGTAACTAAAGGCATCTCTGATCTCTTAATGAGTTATATAGGAAAATTGGCTTCTTCGTGAAGACCTTTTATATATATTTCTTTTGCATAACAATGTTATTGCTAAACTGTTTTTCCTCCCAAGTGATTCTGGTTGCAGCCAGCGTGGCTAAGATGAAATTTAAATTATGGGTTCCGTTTATTCTCTGTGACTTTAGTTTCCTTATTAAAATTTTTTTTTGATGTTTATTTTTGAGAGAGAAAGAGACAGAGCATGAACGGGAGAGGGACAGAGAGAGAGGGAGACACAGAATCCGATGCAGAGCCCAACTCGGGACTCGAACTCACAGACCACGAAATCATGACCTGAGGTGAAGTTGGACGCTTAAACGACTGAGCCATTCAGGTGCCCTTAGTTTTCTTTCTTTTTGATAGTAAGGTGATGTGGTGGGTCTGCGGGGAGTGGGGTGTAGGTGGGTACAGTGTTGTGTGATAATAATAACTGCCAATTATTGGGTCTCTTCTATTGGCCTAGGATAATGATCAGGTGCTTTACATATGCTAGTGCTAGTTCATAAAAGAGCTGGTAATGATGCATCCTAGATTGCATTTACAAAAGAAGAAAGTTAGATTGAGAGAATTAAATGGCCTGCCTGAGTCTACAACCAGAAACAGCAGATCCGGGTTTCAAATCCAGACTGACTTATCTGATCCCATTGCTTGTATTTTTCTATGATTCTAGATTGTCCATTAATAAAGGAAGCTTCCAGTATCTTTACTGCTTTAGAGGTCTTCGAATGAATACAGTACAGGTCAGGGAATGGCAGATGTTCGAGCAGTGTGCTGGAGTTCCGTGGGAGGTCAGGGGAATAATAGAGGGTTCTGAGTGTCAGCATAGCTTATGTGGGGAGTGACATAGCTTATGTCAGTGAACTTTGGCTGCATAATAGACGTGCGTTAAGAGTAGTGGCAGATGAGACCAGGATGGACACTTGGGCCTGGATATGCGAGGTTTGGAATGCCAGCCTGGTGAGTTAAGGCTGTCTCACCTCACGCATTATAGAAATTTAGTTTACTAAATGATGAAAATATCTAGATGTTAATAAGAAGAGTAGAAATGACTTGATTTTTGCCTTCTTGGATCTCTTTCCAAGACTTTGTTGTAATAATTTGAGCATGTTGATAAGCTGGCTCTACTGCAAGTAAAGGTAGAATCTGGCCTTAGGCGGACACAAGAAGGCTAGACACTTGGTGGCTTGTTGCATGTTGTGTGACGTTAATGTCCAGTGACACAGCCTGCATGGTCAGCCGGAACGAGAGGTTTGGCTTAGGGCCATAGTGGTAGAGCAGCAATCTTGGTGTCAGCTCGCATTTCAATTAGGTCTTTGCAAAAAGTTTTGCAGTTGGAGCCATTTTTTTGACAGCTAAATCTCTCCATGTGTGCATTTATTAAATGCATGTACTTAGGTGTTTTTTTAAATATATGATCCAGTTGAAGAGAAATGAGTGTATCCATTTATATCTCTCTTATAGTTAATAAATTTAAAAAATGTAACTATCAGAGGACAAAATAAATGTCATACCTCTTTCACACACAAGCTTTCTTCTTTGAATGTTATCTTATCATTCATTTTCCAAATATTATTTTTTGCCAACTAGTTTAGGCTCTTTGGAGGCCGGGGAAAGCAACCTAACGTTTCCATACACTCATCTCTAGCCAGACTGTTCCCAATGCCTATTTTCTCTTTGCCTTTATTCATGTTGCTTCTTCTGCTCAGGTCCTTTCTATTCTCCTATCTCTCCTTAATCTCCCCATTTCTTTATTCTGATTATTACTTGTTCGTTAAGCCTGATTAAATATCGGTGGCCAATTTGGCATATTTAGGTAAACTGAGAAATTTCTATTACAAATAACAGATTGTCAGTCTTTAAGTTGCTTTCTGGTTCAGTCACAAATCAGTTGACTTTTTGGACATAGCCTTCTTTATGAAGCTACCTCTCTTTGTCAAATGAGAATTAAAAAGTGAAAATGTGGAAGTAGGATTTACAGGTAGAACCACAAGTGTGTCAAGCATTTATTGATCAACTAAAACATGTGGGATCCTTTGTTAGGGTTGCTGGGAGGTACGTCTAATAATGGGACATGATGGCTGAACTCTTGGCAGCTCCTTCTGATAAGCCTGTAATCTATTGGGATATAAGGCTTATTGTGTAGAGCTAACTGTGGTGTATGACAAGACATGGGAAATTCTGTAATGTAATACAATTAAGAATGCCTTGACAAGTCAGGAAAGATAGAAATTAATTCCAATTGGAAGGATATGAGGGAAGCTTTATGGAAAATATAGGCAGAGACAGGAGTAGGTAGTCTGTTCTGCGTACATGGTATAGTGGATGAGAAAGGTGTGAGTATCGAGTCCATTCAAAGTTTCTGACATGGCAAGTGTTAATGGGTAGGAACATACAGAAGGAAGTATAAAGCAAATAGGTGGGGCCAAGAAAGTAAATTCTAAGATCATTGGACTGTGTTTTAAGGCAGTGAAAAAATTTTAAACAAGGAAGTGACGTGATCAGAGCTGTTTTAGCTAGATAACTTGGGAAGTGGAGAGAAGAATGGATCAGAGGCAGTAATGAAGATCAAATTTAGCTTAAATGAGAAGCAAGATGAATGAAGACTTGAAAGTATGGATATGGATTGGTGTTCATGGAAGGATGAACAGATAAAATGAAATTATTTATATCTGTATTTATCTGTCTATGTTTATATATCTTTTCCTCTTTCTTTAGAAACTACCCTAAATTCCAGTACTTCTTTCTCCTTCCTCGTACTTTTCCCCCTCAACATAACATAATAAAAAGAAGCTGCTTTTGTTTGTTTGTTTATTTATTTATTTTAATATTTTTATTTATTTCTAGGAGAGAGAGAGAGAGAGAGAGAGAGAGACAGCATGAGCAGGGGAGGGTCAGAGAGAGAGGGAAATACAGACTCTGAAATAGGCTCCAGGCTCTGAGCTGGCAGTCAGCACAGAGCCCGACATGGGGCTCGAACCCACGAACCGCGAGATTATGACCTAAGCAAAAGTCGGACGCTTAACCGACTAAGCCACCCAGGCGCCCCTGTTTGTTTATTTTTAATGTAGGGTGGTTTTAGCTCGAAATGTGGATCAGGGTTACTGGGCAGGTGTAAACAAGCAAGTAAGGTTTCGGTATAGATGGTCAACTAGACTCATCACTTCTTTGTCAGACTTTGTTCTCTTTTACTCATACCGAGCCTCCACAGCAGCGCTTCTTTGGTAGAAGAGAAATATCATCCACATTGTTAAGTTTTACCAGCAGCAATTATATAAATAATTTTAGTGTGAGATACTGTGCAGTTCCATAAAAAATGTCTTTATTTAGTATTTGTTTTTTTTTTTAAAGACAAAATATAATTGGAGAGAGGAAGAGTTGAAAGTTACTGGCACAGAGAAATCCAGGAAATATTTGAATTCCTTTAATAGTTTTTTCTTCCTCTCCTGAACTTTCACGTAATTAAATACAGGACTTAGTGTATATCTGTGGGTGAATGGAAACAAATGGCTTTAACATTGTATCTTCCTAGTAGCTTAAAAAACGTCATCTTTTAGCAGTTTAAGGATTTCATGTTATCTGCTAACAGTGGTAATAGGATAGTTTCTCAGGTTAAGGAATAGGTTTTACTTATAGTTTATTTTTTATGACTACAAAATTAGCACATGCTCACTGTATAGAAATGCTTGAATAGCATAAGAATGAACATTGTAAAAAATGTAAGTCCCCATCATTCTACCTATAAGGTAACAACATTATAGTTTGGGATGTTAAGGTGGGCTACTTTAAAGCCTAGAAAGAAATTTTAGGCGTTTATTTTAGAATTTTCTTCTTCTTTAGGGCTTCGATTTTGCATCTGTCTCTTGAGTCTTTTATCTCATTAGCCTAAAAAGACAGGAAAAAGTTTCATTTTCCTCAGGGTATTTGTGGCACCTTGCTGTCAAGGTTTCGGCTGCACAATGGGCCGGGCAGCGCAGGGTGGTTTTCAGCTCACCATGAAGCCAGCAAGTACTCTGTTGCCGGAGGAGTGTGTACTGGCGCTGACTTAATTTCACCTGACTTTCTACAGTGGTGATATTCAGCAAGGGTAGCAGTAACAGTAAAACAATTCTGTTCTGCTTTATTGACACTGGTAAAGTGACTCATAACGTGAAGAATCTGATAGGATATAACTATCTGGTATTTCTCCAAGTTTCAAAGTCAGCATTCTACCTATGCCGTGAAGAAAAAGTAGGTGATAGATCTAATACGGTGTTACCAAATTAGACCAGTGTAGGGATGTGAGGTGCTGATTTTAGTATGTGGATGCTAAGTGATAATCAGGGCTCCAGAAATATGGCTGTTCTTCACATTTGTAATAGGAAAAGCGAAAACGCTATTTTCAGTTGACTACCTTTTACTTCATTTTTGTTAAAACCTTGCTCTGGTACATACACTGTATTAGCCACTCTTTTTTCCTGCAGTACAAGCTTTCTGAATAAGTAAGCACAGATTGTGCCATAAATATTTGTTGAATATTGGGTAAATGGATATATGTCTTATCATCTCTAGGTATGGAACTTATATCTCTAGTTATACCTTCTCATGTGTAGTAGGCATATCATAAATATTTGAGAGAGAGGTGTCTTTGTTGTAGCAAATATTTGCTACCTTTTGTCTATACCTAAACCATTGCTACTATTCTAGACTTGGGGCTAGTTAGAGAATTTTATCAAAATTTAAACTTAACTTTTTGTTAGCAAACTTTTAAACCTTTCTTGTCACAAATAGGAAAGAATTCAATTTTTCTTACTTGTTGGTTTGCTTAACGGTTGCAGAGAACCCAGAAAAAGCTGTTAAGACATGTTACTGTTTTGCGGGGGAATTTTTAAATGTTTTTCTCAACAGAGTTAGGCCAATTGATAAAGTGTTTGAAGCAGTTACTCAGAACTACTCTATGCCATTTATCTTGAAAACCATGTAGCAGCAGGATAGAACATGGAATTTCTGGACTGGAAGGGACCTTTAAATGGGAGGTAGGCCACGCTTTCAGCTGCCCTCCTTGGGACTCAGCTCCACAAAATCCATCCTAAGTTATTCTTCAGTCTGTGATGAGGAAATCATTGTAGGTGCACTGACGGTGTCCCTTTCTTCAAGGATACAAAGTGATGTGCTTAGAGGTTACGTGTCTCGATTCCTTGTTAAAGATTTTCGTCAGCCATTTGTATCTATCTTTGATTTGATCAGCATTGCCTTGTCTAACTATATGCCAGTAGTATAGAAAAGCTAAAGTCTCCACTATCCCCTCCAGAGACCAGTCCATTGTCTACAAGTTTGGCTACCTTATTTGGTATCAAACAGATAATAATTTGTTGATCTGACGGAGATGATGTTGTTAAGCTGATTTTATTTAAATGGCCATATGAAGATAATAGATCACAATATGAAGTTAGGGCATTGACAGTAGAGTCATGTGCCCTGCAATGCTATTTTGTTAGACACGCAGGCATGGAATTACCTTTGTAAGTAGTATGGAATGCATTAAGTGGAACCATCCACAGGGCAGAAACTCCACAGCGATTCTGTGAAATACAACTCGAAGCAGTGTAGCATAGATGTTGATGATTAGAGAGCAAATAATTAAGTCTGTTAGATAGATTAGCGTACAGCAGTCAGGCTACTTATGTGTGCAGACTGCCGTAATCTTTCATGGAACATTTACTCTCTGCTGGAGACACAGTTTTAGGTACCTTTAGATATTATCTCAGTTAATCTTTAAAAGCTTCTCCATGAAGAAGTTGGAACTGTAGAGAATATACATTTATAGTGAGAAGTATAGTAGATGAGCTATTATATTAGCCAAATTGATTCACCATTAACATGGAGAATTGGGAATTCATATTTCATTCCTCAGACCAAACTCAGTGTCATAATAACTCAGAATTTCAGAAAACAAATCTGAAATTATCCTTAGGATTGGACGGTTGGCACCTAAACTCTTTGGGACAGTGAAGGGCAGGAGAAGGGGAATTTTCAGGGACCAACTTTGCTTTCTCACCCTAGATGAGGATGTGGCCTTGTTGATGCTGAGTTTGATTTAGGAATCAGGGAAGTTTATTGTCAAACATAGTCCTTTAAATGGAATCCTGGTGTGAATACTTCCAAATGGTGACTTAAACCTTTGGGACAGTGGAATAGCAAGAATATGTCAGCTCAGTTGGGCCCCTTCTTGGTGTGAGGCACATAGAACCCAGGGGCAAAGGAAAAGCCAAGCAAAGATTAACTGTGTATGTGCCTATTCTGTGGCTCCTTGTAGTCATCTGGCTTTTATTAAGTTCTATGCCATTGGCTAAATAATTGGGAATTTGAAGGAAATGTACGTGTGTGGTCCTAGCCAATCCATAACCTGGTTTTATAAAGATACAAATTGCTATGATTTTCTTTTTGCTTGCTAATAGGGTTTATATACTCACTTTACATGGTTTGGGATTTGTAACTTTAATAATATATCCCACTTATGAACTTGAACAAAACTTATCAGTGTCCAGCCCTCTCCAGAAACAAAGTATACATTATTGGATACTCTTCTTGCCTTGTTTTGCAGTTGTTTGCTTGTTTTCATAGCAAATATAGCAAACATGGTGGTTTTATATCTAGTTTAAACCAGAAAAATCAATTAATGCACAATTTAATTGACACATTTTAGAAGGAGGAGGTCCCAAAACAAATAATGGAGGTGAGTCAGCTCCAAGAAGAAGTGTAGATTAAGGTAATATCAACTGTAATGGACAACCTGGAAACCTGACTGAGGTGGTTAGTGTTGTTGCTGTAGGAGAAAGGTTTAAATTCCAAGTCAGTGATTTACAAATCAATTTTGCAGCACCCATTTGTAATTGAGATCTTTCTAAGCTAACTTTCAGGAAGTAAAGTCATGCCTGAATTTCCATGGTTTTGGGGGTTATTATTTCTTTTAGTTAATTTCTGGTCAAGAAATAATTTTGCGCGCCCCCCCCCCCCCTTGTACATAAAATATGGCATGGTCATTTTCTTTTCTGTGTGCACTGATGTGGCAAAGTAGTGTGTGGCCTCATTTACTTTCACATCAAGGGAAGACGAAGAATATTCAGCATTTGGTAAATTCTAAAATTTCTCTTCGTGCTCTCTGCGTGCCCCCCTGCTCACCCTGGCCGCCAAGAACAACAGCAAAACAATACAAAGCAAAGCAAATCGAGAACCTTTTCCAAGCAATTTCATAACCTTTTCTTTGGAACCTGTACAAGTATGCTATGTGAAAAAAAGAACTCTTGCTACATATTACAGTTAAGAAGTTACAGTGATGGTTTTTTCATGTATGTGTTTAGTTTGGATGTTTTCTGTGGTATTTTTGAGGAGGTTAACTGTAATACCGATCAGCCTGACAAAAGACAGGTGAGGATTTTGGAGGTAGACTATATTTTGAAAGTGTCTTGAGGTTCTTTAGTATTTCCATCTCTTACTTAGATGTTTGTTCTACCAAATGTAAACAATAAAGAAAATAGACTAAAGCTGAGCATTTCATAATCAGTGGTTAGCTACTGATGTAGCGCAGAATTAAGCAATCAACACTGTTTATAGAGTCATTCGGTGGAGAGCAAACCTGTAATTCTATATCTGGAGCCAGTAGAGCCTGAACCCACAAAGCTTGTCAGTAGATAAGATAAAATATAGTAGGCAATTTTGAAATCACCTGTTTTATTTGAGTATAAGGAAGAGCCTGGCTGCTTGCAATTCTCATACTTTAAAGATACTGTCAAAATAGTTCTTACTTTTACAAAACATAATTCTAGCATATTATGGTGGCCACTGTAACACATTTGACTTAAATTCACATTACTTTGTAATGTATGTTTTATAAAAGTGTCACTTCGTCTTTACACACACACACACACACACACACACACACACACGAATTGTGCAGGCTTGTAATTAAAAAGTAGTAAGTAGGGGCGCCTGGGTGGCTCAGATGGTTAAGCATCCAACTTCGGCTCAGGTCATGATCTCATGGTTAATGAGTTCAAGCCCTGCTCTGTGCTGTCATCTCAGAGCCTGGAGCCTGCTTCAGATTCTATGTCTCCCTCTCTCTCTGCTCCTCCCTTACTCATGTTCTTCCTCTGTCTCTCAAAATAAGTAAACACTAAAGAATAGTAATCTTGAACTTCAATATAATTTTTGTCTTGAATTCTAAATAGCTATAAAACTGCTGTTATACATTTGATGATAGGAGTCATTTGTTGACAAGTATTTAATTGCCATTATTTACCAGGCATTCTTTAAGGCACTGGGAATAAAATAGTGAAGAAAACATACTAAAATATTGGTTGTTGTGGATTTTAATTTCTAGTAGTGGAGATAGTAAAGAAGTAAACATAGAGGGGAGCCTGGATGGGTCAGTTGGTTGAGCCCCCGACTTTGTTCGGCTCAGGCCATGATCTCCTGCTTTGTATTCCGCCTAACCCTCTGTGCTGACAGCTCTGGAGCCTGCTTTGGATTCTGTGTCTCCCTCTCTCTCTCTCTGCCCCTTTTGCACTCGTGCTCTGTCTCTCAAAAATAAATAAGTGTTAAAAAATTATTAAAAGAAGTAAACATAGAAAATGTAAAGTATTTCAGATGTTGATTAGTGTCAGGGAGAAAACTGGTGTAGTAATGTTGCTGTTTTAAAGAGAGTGGTTATGGGTGGCTCATTTGGTTAAGCCTCTGACTCTTGGTTTTGGCTCAGGTTGTGATCTCATGGTTCATGGGTTCAGGCCCCGCATCAGGCTCTGTGCTGACAGTGCCTCTCTCTCCTCTCTCTCCCTCTCTCTCTCACTCTCTCTCTTGGGCTCTCTCTCTCTCCCTCTCCCCCCACCGCCCCCCCGTCTCTTTCCTGTCTCTCTCAAAATAAATAAGTAAACTTAAAAGAGAGAGTGGTCTTAGAAAGTCTCACGGATTAAGGTGGCATTTGAGCAGAGAGCTGAATGGAGATGGCGGAAACCCCATGTGGACAGATAATCTGTCAGAAGAGCATATTAGGGAAAGAAAATAGCAAATGCAAAGGCCCTTGAGGTGGACAGTGCCTGCTCACCTGATGGAGAACTAGTGTGTCTGGGCAGGGTGAGCATGGGGAAGCATAGTGAGGAGAAGGTGGGATTGGGTGAGTGGGGACGCTGTTCACAGAAGTTGCTGAAGACAGAGTACAACATTTCTCTGTGTTGGGAAGCCATTGAAGGGTTCTGAGCAGAGGAATGAGATGACCTAACTTACTAGCTTTTTTAAAAGGATCTCTCTAGCTACCATGTAGGGAATGGATTGAATTGAGGGCTCAACGGGAGGGCGAGCACAGAAGCAGGAAGCTGTGGTAATGGCCCAGGTGAACGCTAATGGTAGCCCGATCATGGTGGGTGCGGTGAGGATGGTGAGAAGTGATTGTATTGTAGATACAATTTTGCAGGTAGGAGCTGGCAACTGGATGTGAAATGTGAGAGAGAAAGTCGAAAGCAAAGATTTGAATACATATTAATGTATGTAGATTGTAGGAGATTGCCATGTTTCATTTTGATTATTGCTTAATTATTAGAGAAATTGAAAAATCTGGATACAGAGATAATGTTTTTATGTTTTATCATTGTAGTTTCTGTTCCTTTTGTACATTTTATATGTGAGGCTATTTGTGTAAAATACCATTTATGGATCAGGTTTCTATATATGAGGATATGAAAAATCAATTTCAGGATTATAATACACTGTACTTCTGCTGCCACCTAATGTTTATAGCTCTTCATTTATATAATTAAAATAACTGGTTATGCAGAGCTTTACTACTGATTTGAAACAGAATGTTGGGTGCCTGGGTGGCTCAGTCAGTTAAGCGTCCGACTTCGGCTCAGGTCATGATCTCACAGTTCATGGGTTCGAGCCCCGCGTCAGTCTCTGTGCTGACAGCTAGCTCAGAGCCTGGAGTCTGCTTCAGATTCTGTGTCTCCCTCTCTCTCTCTGACTCTCCCCTGCTCATGCTGTCTCCCCCCCCCCCCAGAAATAAATTAAAAAAAAAAAAAGTAAGTTAACAGATGAAGTTTATTTAATTGCCTTTATATTGGTTCCTTGTATAGATATTTAATAATTGAATTGCCTAGAAAAGAAGTTATAGATTAAAGATTATTTTTATTAGCATCTTGATCTTTGCATTGAATTCAGTTCAACAAACATTTATTTGTTGTGATCAGCCCTTTTGTCTCTCTGCCTTCCTTCATAACTGTTATGTTCTAATGGGGACACGTTAAAAAAAAAGAACTAAACAAATAATGAAATAATAAGCAGTCAAGAGTACCAAACAGGTTAAACAGATACACACCTTGTGGACAAGGAAGTAGTAAATAGATTAGGGGCGCCTGGGTGGCTTAGTTGGTTGAGCGTCCGACTTTGGCTCAGGTCATGATCTCACGGTTCGTGGGTTTGAGCCCCGCGTCGGGTTCTGTGCTGACAGCCAGCTCAGAATCTGGAGCCTGTCTTTGGATTCTGTGTCTCCCTCTCTCTGACCTTCCCCTGCTCGTGCTGTCTTTTTCTGACTTTTAAAAATAAATAAAAAACATAAAAATAAAAAAAAATAAAAGTAATTAGATTAAATTGTGAGGGGTGTATCATTTTAACTACTTTTCCTGCTGCATAAGAATGATGCTAGTTAGAAACCTCCCTGAAACAAAACGTTGCAAGAATAGTGTTAGTAATGTGACAATTTTCAAGACCGTGCTGACTGAATTGGTTGTTTGCTGCTGCAGGAGAGACTGTTAACTTCAGCGACGACGACTTGTTAATGGAGGTTATGGTTTTAGACCGGTTTTAGTAATTGTCTGGTTCTCTGGGTCCTTTTTTGTGATTAGGTGAGGATGTAATGGTTTGCTGTCTCAAAAGTGTCCTTCTTCAGGTACTGCTACCTTCTTTTACACCTTTTATTTGACAAAGGATGCAATGACTTTTTGTTTACACGCATATTTTGAAGAGTCACTCAGTAATTATTAGTGTAAAACTGGAACTCTAAAGATGCTGCCAGAAGAAATAAAAACACTGTTAATGAACCCTGAAGATGGATTTAACAGATACTTACTGAATGTGTGGTGGGTCCCAGGGACTGTTCTGAGCACTTGGCATATAGCTTTGAAACAAAGCAAGCAAAATCTTTTGCTTTCATTAAGCTTATGTTCATTCTAGTAGGTGATGGGAGACCGTCGGTAAGCACACGTAAATACATAGTATGTCAGGTGGCGGTGAAGATGCCCTGGAGGAAAACAGCAGGATAACAAGGATATAGAACATGTTGGAAGAGGGGAAAGGGTGCTCTTGCTCTCTATGCAAATTTTCCTCTTCATGATAACTTTGTTCTTAGATAAGTTATAAAAAGAAGGTATGCTTAAAGTTGTCTTAAAGGCCCTGTCTGGGTGTGCCTGGGTGGCTCAGTCGGTTAAGTGTCCGACTTTGGCTTAGGTCATGATCTCACTGATTGAGAGTTCAAGCCCCACGTAGGGCTCAGGCCTGGAGCCTGCATGGGGTTCTGTGTCTCCTGCTCTCTGCATCTCCCCCACTCCTGCTCTATCTGTCACTCAAAAATAAATAAACATTAAAAAAAAAAAAAGTTCCCGGCCACCTTAGAAACTAGAACAATTTGCATCCATCTATTCATGTAGTGAATAGTAAGCATATTACCTTGTGCTAGGTAATGTATGAAGTAAGAGATAAAAGACATATTTTCTCCCCATAAGGAATTTAAAATCAAATTGGAAAAATATTTAAAAAACATTCTTTTATAACTGTAAGAGAGTCATTTATCTTTTTTCTTAAAAAAGGGTAGGTATAACAAAAACATTTTAGCTCTGACTTTAGATGACAAACTGTTTCACTTATGAACTGGGACCCCTTGGTGGGATTATAATACTGACCGCTGAAAAGCAATATTTTCCCTAGAGATTTGATACCCTTCTTTGAACAAAGGAGAATCTGCATTGTGATGCACTGTTTCCTGCTGGGTGTCATTTAGGAAACCTACCAAGTTTTCATCAGTCATCACTGAATCACCTTTATCTTCTCGCTTATGCAATCAGTAAGCTGTAGGACACTATATAAAGTTTTCTTTTCCCAAACTTTGACATGTTGGGAAATATGCTCTATGATGTTCTTGATTCAGAGGTCTTTTGGTTAGTGGGAAGGCTTGGCATAGCATTGCTTTTCTGTTTTTTTTCCCCCCACTCTTAAATACTTGTTTTTGAGAGAGAGAGAGAGAGAGAGAGAGAGAGAGAGAAACGCACGCACATAGGGTGGAGGGAAGGGCAGAGAGAGAGAGAGGATCCCAAACAGGCTCCTCTGACAGCAGAGATCCCCATGTGGAGCTTGAACTCAGGAACCATGAGATCATCATCAGAGCTGAAGTCAGATGCTTAGCTGACTGAACCACCCAGGCACCCCAATCTTTGTGTTTCTGTCGAAAGCCCAAAGTCTCATCTATAGCCCCATCGTTTTCTTGACTCTTTTGTTACCACTAAGGTGGTAACCACTGTAGTAGATTCAGAGAATGCTGGCATATTTCTCAATTATATGTATAGGTTTTGTGTTATCCTCTATTAACCAAATGTGTTAATTGCTCTGAATTCCAGCAGTTCTTAGTAAATAAGCATTTAAGGGTGTTGATTCAAAAACATTGGTTCTTTACTTTTTTTCTCAGATACTAAAGAAAACAACCTGTGGCAGAGATTTTAGTTATCTTAAACTACGTCAAACTGTAGTGCTTTCAAATTATTGATTATACAAAATAGAACACAAACTTGCTACAGAATAAACCGTTCACACCTTTCACTGCCAGCTAATAACCTTTGCTTGGAATTTTCTGGTAGGTCACAATATGGCAGATGTCTTTTGAGGAATTCTGACTTAACCAAGGTCAGATACTTGTTAATTGAGCTCTCCACATTTATCCTGATGGCCACAGACAGATGTCTGGTATGGGAAGACAGCACCTTAACTCACCACCCACCTCACTGAATCATAAAACCCTAAGGCTAGAAGCAAGTAAAAAGACGCTGTAGCTCTGGGAGAGTTCCAGCTTGGCCTCTGCTGCTCTTACAGAATAGAGGATTGGGAGATAATTCCAGGGGCCACCCAAGAGGTCTTTGATTCTTTGACTTTACAGTCTTTCCCTTCTATTTTATTACCTTCCTATTCTCTGTCCGGCCTCTATACCTAACAAACTCTGATAATAATATAGTAAAAAAAAAAAATCCTTGAAAATCATAAACATTATCATAGTTTTGTAAGTCTAAGCTGATAAAATACCTATAGAATGGGGACTGTGTTTTGTAAAATGTATTTTGTGGAACAGTTAGATCTTTTTAGATTTTAACAGTGTAACAACTAAATAATGGCTTATTTTTATTTATGGCAGTATAACAGTATGGCAGACAACCAACAATTACTAAGCCCTTACTAGTGTGGGAGGTACAGTACTATATTCTTTAGATGAGGAAGAGGTGTATAGGTCTTAAAAAATATAACCTAGATGGAGGCAGAATAGCATTGGGCGTAGTGTTTCTTGATCTTCAGCATATATATAAGGTACATGGGAAGCTTATTAATAAATTTTCAAACTTATCTCCCAGAGATTTTAATGTAATTTGGGGTACTTGAGAATTTCTATCTAACTTTCATGTCCTCTGTGATTTTGATAGGAGGTTTCAAAGTCCCATGCTTTGATTAACACTAGTGTTACAAAACAGACCACAGTTTTTGAATTCTAGCTCATTTATTAGCTTTGCAGCCCTGAGAAAATTACATCATTCCTGTTACCTCATTGTCTTTATCTGTAAAAATGGAGATTATCATGGAGAGTGAATTTGTGCCTGGAAGGTGAAGGCTCACTTACTGAATGACCACTGCTGCCATTGTTGTCATCATTATCACACTGCCACCGTCACCAAGATTGTCAGCTTGCACCAGCCATCTTAGAAGCATACAAACAGCTAACAGTGTCAGTCCGCATGCCGAGGAATGGTGTAGACAATATCCGGGACTGTAGAGGTACTTAAAGGAATTTGGCCTGAAATGATCTGGGTGTTCATAAAGAGATAAATGACACTTGAATTAGGCTTCGAAGGAAGTAAAAACTTAGCCAAGTAAAGACAAAGTTGTCAGGAATCTTTTCCCCAAAACAGAATTATTTCAAAATAACTTACTTTTGATTATTTAATTTTTACTATTGACTCCTCACCTATCTTATATTATGCTAACTTAAAATAATTGATGTAGGTCATCCAGGATCTTAAGTTTACTTCAGAAGAGAAAATGTTGATAAAATGTGCATATAGTATGTGTTATATGTAATGTGAAAATCAATTTATATTCACCACTGTTAATGTAAACATTTTATTATATTATGTTTTTAGAAATTGGAAACCACTAATTTGGAACAAATATTTATGCTTATAGCATATTTAATTATAAAACTGAAATGGTTTTATAGGTTAAATGTAACTATCAAAACTATATAACCCCCCCCCCCCAAAATTGCAGATTAACAGTGTCGCAGTTTTTGCTACCGATGCTTAATTGAATGTAGCCTTGTACTCCTGGTAGGAATTTGGTCCTGTCTGCGTGCTGACAGATCTTTGTGATTTTGGCTCGCTTGTTCTTCGAGGGAAGATGTGATGATTCCGTTCTTTCACCACTTCCTCCTCTCAACTGCTGTAAAACTTCCTTCACACAGCTTTCTGCAACTTTATCTGGGCCCCGTTTGGTGCGAATGCATCATGTATAGACCAAGTCTGTGTTCTTCTCTCTTGAGCCCTTAATGGGGGAACACAGATGTAACTGCTGTGCACCGAAATTGTGTGACAGCGTTCACTTGTGAGGCAGTCCTTCTGATGATCCCAAATAAGCCGTAATTTTAAAAGTTTATTAATTTTGTGAAAATACAGGGTAATTTGTATTTGTGTTGTGGAGAGCCTAAAGGATTTTCTAGAGACCCAATTCGAGAAACACTGAGTCTTTGCATGTAGATCCAAAGGAACCATTACATTTTGGTTCACTTTCCTCATTTAACGTCTAGAAACACACAGTCACCAAAAAGGGATCTTTGAAAAACCGTCTTACTGAAAGCATTATGGTGGCTTCCTTGTACAATGAAGATGGTTTCTAAGTAACTCGTAAAGGTGTACCAAACTCTGCATCATGTAACGTTTGCCGCCTGATTGGCCTATCTTACATACCTCCACGCTCCTTCCTGTTCTAAGGATTTGTACTTGCTATTCTCCCTTTTTGGCCAGCTTTTTCCTCACTTCCTGATGGGCCTGGCAGTTGATAGCATTAAGTCCCAGAACAAGTGCTACCTCCTTGCAGTGGCCTCTTCCCCTTAGCATTGGCTTCACTTACCTGTTACTGTGTGACAATCACCCCAAACTCGGTAGTGTGAACCACAACCATTTTCTTATCCTCACATATTCTTGAGGTCACGAATTTGTTTAAAGCATAATAGATATGGTTTGTGTCTGTACCATGATGTCTGAGGCCTCAGCCGGGTAAACTAGTACAATTGAATGGCTGGGTGCTAGAAACATTTGAAGGCTTCTTTACTCAGCAGTCTGACTCTGGAACAGGGATGGCCTGAGAGCTGGGCTCAGCTGGGATTGTTGATTTGAGTCCCTTCCATGTTGCGGAGGTTTCCTTTAAGCAGAGTGACCTCAGGGTACTCAGACTTAATACCATGAACAAGGTGGAAGCCTTGTATAAGTGAACCTTAGAGATTACATGGCTTCACTCTCACTGTGCTCATTGGTTGATGTAGTCACAAATCCTTGTGGCTTCAAGAGGGAGATAGGAAAAGGACTGTACCTCTCAATGGGAGGACTGTCAGAAAATTTAGGGTCATATTTTAAAATTGCCACATTATCTTAGGTGAAGCAGCATCTCAGCCCTACCTCTGCTGACCTTCACAGCAGTAGATTCGTAGCATTTAATATGGATTGGAATAAGTTGATAGAAATTATCACTTTTATCTGCTTCTCCCAGGTAAAATGAAAGTGTTGTGAAAGCAGAGACCCATCTGCTTTGTTCACTGATGAATTTTCAGCCCCTGGAGTAGTGGTTAGCACATCACAGCCACGCAAAGACTTGCAGAATGGATAAATATGTGAATTAAAAGCCACATAGCCAGTTTGTGTTAGATCTGAGACCATTTTAGTATCCTATTACAAAGCATAATATTTGTCATAAATTTCCCATGTTAATATATAATGTTGTAAATTATAAATTTGCCATTTCTTTTCACTGAATCTTTGTTTATATTGTGCTTAGTAGTTAAATCATTTACATTTATGTACGTATGTATGTATGTATGTTTATTTTTGAGAGTGAGAGAGAAAAACAGAGCGTCAGCTGGGGAGGGGCAGAGAGAGAGGAGGACACAGAATCCGAAAGAGGCTCCAGGCTCTGAGCTGTCAGCACAGAGCCGGATGTAGGGCTCTAGCCCAACTGTGAGATCATGACCTGAGCCAAAGTCAGACTGTCAACTGGCTGAGCCATCCCCCAAATCATTTACCTTTAAAATTCAGCCTTTCCACTGTCAATATACCACTTCAGTCTTCATGATATGTTACCCAGTAATGGATCATCCAGATAATGGTAACAGCAAAGCTAGTGTGAAGTACTTTTAATGGTTTTGTTTTAGTGAAAGAGGTACTGAATCTACTCTACCTGGGACAGTGATTGCACTTGATGAGTTACTTAGTGGCAGAAAAAAACCAGAAAAACAAAAACAAACAACAACCCAGCTCTTTTATTATGCACATGGACTTTGTGGGTTAGAGCTGCAGACGCAGCAGAGACTACTAGTTTGTGCTCCAGGATGTCTGGGGAGTCCTCTGGAGAGACTCCCAAGACTGGGACTAACTCTGTGGTGAGGGCCTGATATTCTCTAGAATGTGTCTTTACTCCCATTCCCATAGCTGGTGTTTGATGCTAGCTGTTGGCTGGGACCTCAGGTGAGATAGTTGACCAGAACAGCCACATGTGACCTCTTCATGTGGATTTGGTTTCCTCGTAACATGATGGCTGGATTCCAAAAATGAGTATTCTAAGAGGCAGAGCATCAAGACTGCCAGTTCCTGAAACTTTGAACTTGGAGACTAGTATGGTGTCACTTTGGCCAAATTTTGTTTGTTGGGGCAGTCACAGAGAGCCGCCTAGATTCAGGGGAGGGGATATAGACCTTGCCACTTGATAGGTCATGATATAAAAAGAATATATAGGATGGGATATATTGTGGCAGCCATCTCTGGAAAATGGGCTGTGTCAAATGGGATGAGCTAAGGCCTACAGAGCTTGTTGGTCTATATCCAGAAACCCCTAAGTAGACCAATCACCATGGTCCCAGAGCCTGTTAAGAACAGTTTTTGAGCAGAGCATGAGCTGTAGTACCAGCTTGACTTACTGGATCTAGCTCTTCTTCACAGATAGGCCATTTTCAGATTGTTAGAAGTTTCTGTTTCTACTATCATTTAGATTGAGCCTTTGCATTAGGATCCCTGCAGGCAGGAGGAGGGGGAAGGCCAGGATTGGACTTTGGCAATTTGACTGACAGGATGAGTATTGCAGGATAAAGTGCTAGATTTTATGGATGGTCCTGGGAAATTTGAAAATAAAGGCTATTCATCTGGTGAAGAAGAGAGAGAAGTCTAATAAGAAGGATAAAAACTGTGGGGTCGCCTTGAAATTGGTTCTGGTTTTGTTCAGTGGTGCTAATGGCCTCAACTAGTTGGGGGGAAATTTTGCCCCTTCACTCATGTTCCTTCTTCCCAGTTACCAAAGATTCTTCTCTTTATGCCTATATTATTGTCATGAGTAAATTAAATTTACTCATGATTTCCAAGAGCTACTAGTTTTAATTTTTCCCAAGGAATTGTAACCGTGTTACATACTGTTGAGTTTATTCCCCCCAGTTAGTCTGTTTTTCCTCCTCTCTCTTCACCTACCTAACTTGGGGTTGGTAAGTATTGAAATCACAAAAAGAGCAGGAAGAAATGAAATGAAGACAAAGAAAACACATTTCCATGTACAAATAGCATACTGTATTGATTATAGGACATTTATTATAAGTGCTAATATGTAGAGTATCCTACAGCAGTTTCTTAAGAGAGATCTTGTGCCGTAGACTTAAGAGTGTAGTATTACAGTAGAGTTGCTGCAAAAATGGCCAATAACTTGAGTCAATTTGGCAGGGCCCCAGAGATGCACGAGGAAACATGGCCATACTAATTTGTTACTGAGATTTCTAAAATGTGATTGCATTGTGATTTCGAGTACAGGCATATACAATTCTAAGTACATGTAGAAATAGGAAGATATTTTTTTTTAAACCAGAACCTAAAACCTAGAGAGTTTCATCTCTGAGCATCTGTTAAAGTTGACAGTTCTGTAAATCAGTGCCCAGCGTAATGCAGAGTTTATCTGATGAGGGTTTGTGAAGGAAGTATCATCAGTCTCATTTGTACACAGTTATTATAGCGAAGCTATGATTTTTTTCTAACTTGCAGAGCAAATTAAACACACTTCTTATGTTTGTTAATGGAAGTTGCCTTTCCAGTTTCCTATGCAACCTGGTAAAGAATTCATTCACTGAATCTTTAGGTGGCTGTTCCTCTTTTTAGTAATATATGCTTGGTGTCCACACTAACAGATTATCTGTTACTATCTTGTGTATGATTTTCTTAAATATTCCATTTTCCTTATAGTCTTTCCCTCCCCTCCAAAGTAAACATTAGAATTGGAAGAGTACAATTCTAGACTGTCTTCATCAGTGATTCTTAACTAGGGATGGGGGGGTGAGGGAGGGGGGCAGGTGTCTTGTCCCCCATGGGACATTTGACAGTGTTTGGATACATTTTTTGGTTGTCATCACTGAAGGTAGGGTGCTTTTGCCATCTAATTGGGTAAAGGCAAGGGATGCTACTAAACATCCTTTTATGCACAAGACAGCTTGCTGACAACAAAGAATTATTTCACCCAAAATGTCAACATTGCCCAGGTTGTGCAATTTAAAAACCAAGCACATAACGGCTGTGTACATATTTATTTCTAGTTAACTTGGTCATGAAACTCTCCCAAGTCTTTTAGGCAATATATATTTTTCATTTGTTTATAAATCAAAAAAATGCCATCTTAAAGATAAGCTGCATTTGTTCTTTCCTGTTTTTCTATTTAGTTCTTTGCCCAGCTTTTAATTTTTCTTTTTTTGAAAGTGGTGTAGATACTTGTAGAGAGCTTACATTGTATAATAATCCACATATATTCAACACCTACAGACTGTCAAAGGACTGCATGCAGCTACTTACTGAGTGCCAGGATTGCTTGCATTGTCTGTTGTAGGACGTGTGTAGTCACTAAATTATCAGTCCCCGTACAGTGCATCACAGGGAGTTGGCAGATACAAAGACCCATCTGTTATCACACCCATCAAGTGCATTGGCTCAGAGGGAAGCGGCTGCAGATTGGAGCTCAGTGTGTGAGAGAAGTAGTGAGATTCCAAGATGCTTATCATTCTTTCCAGAAAGTCCTTTCTGGCCTTTTGATGAGCTTGACTTGCTCATTTCTAAAACCCACTTTCAGTTCACGATATCATTCCCTTTTCATTAACATTTTCAGAAAAAACTGGACATGTTAGCAAAGATTTACTTCTCTCAGAATGAGGCTTCAGAATATCATCTCTCCTTTTCCCCAGGGAAGTTCTTGATCAGATCGTCATAGAAAATGAGCAGTGGAGAATTGAAACTGCACAATCTGGAGAGTTTTATTTTAAAAATAGTTGTTTTTAACCTGAACTGAAGTACAGCAAGCATAAAACATTTTCTTATGTCATTCCAGTGTGGCCAAGAATTTTTTTTCTTTTTCTATTTTTTAATTTTTTTAACGTTTTATTTATTTCTGAGAGAGAGACAGCAGAGGAGGCTCAGAGAAAGAGGGAGACACAGAATCTGAAACAGGCTCCAGGCTCTGAGCTAGCTGTCACAGAGCCTGACGCAGGGCTGGAACCCATGAACCGTGAGATCATGACCTGAGCCGAATTCGGATCCTTAACTGACCAAGCTACCCAGGCACCCCAAGAATTTTTTTTCTTAAACATATGTAAGTATGATCACCTTCAAAGGAGGAGGTTGTGATTTTCATAGTTAATAAGAAATGTGTAGGCAGTTTCTTGTGAGTTTAAGAAATCTGTTTGTTTCCTGGAAAATCACAGATGTTTATGATTCCGAGATCATTTCTAGTGTGTGAGATCTTTTAGAGAAAAGCACTGATGCTATGCTTAATGGTGCTTTTCTAGCTGTGGGGACTACCACAGCTAGGTAGGTAAATGGGCGCGTGCTGATGCTTCCTGTCTTGTGAATGGGCTTATTTTATACAGACTTTCTCCCTGGGCAAAGCATTATGTCTGGTTTGGGGCGGCAAAATTCCACTTCCAGTTTACTGTGTATTATATGTCTTTGACTTAATTTAAGTTCACCTTCAAAAGGGCAGAGTGGTTAGAGAAAAAATTAAACAGGACAGTGTATGCCTAATTGAAAATTAGAAGGGGCCTTGCTTTTTTAGATTGAAGGAAATTTGGAATTTTAAATTTGAATAGTGAATAGTTGTCTAGTCAGTTTAAAAGAGCCATTGTGTTTCAATTTCTTCTCTTCACCTTCATCTTTAAGCATCTCTGCTGAAACTGGGATTGTTAGTTATCTAGCTCAGAGTATAATATTTGGGTTATCCTTAGATAGATAAAATACATCTTCTAAATATTGTCTCTCAAATTGAGAATTCATTAGTGATTTTCATCTGTTTAACTTGATTAAAAAATTCAGTTTGAGGGGCGCCTGGGTGGCTTAGTCGGTTAAGCGTCCGACTTTCGCTTAGGTCATGATCTCGCAGTTCGTGGGTTCGAGCCCCGCGTTGGGCTCTGTGCTGGCTGCCAGCTCAGAGCCTGGAGCCTGTTTCAGAGTCTGTGACTCCCTCTCTCTCTGACCCTCCCCTGCTCACGCTGTCTCTCTCTCTCTCCTAGAAATAAATTAAAAAAANGCCAGCTCAGAGCCTGGAGCCTGTTTCAGAGTCTGTGACTCCCTCTCTCTCTGACCCTCCCCTGCTCACGCTGTCTCTCTCTCTCTCCTAGAAATAAATTAAAAAAAAAAGTTGAAAAAAAAATTCAGTTTGAGAAAGAATGACAAAAATTTGATGTCCATGAAGCCAGAGATATTCACATAGTTGAGAATCCAGGGGGAATAATCATTTGAAATTGCTAACACATACACAGAAGTGATTCTATAGTAGTTTCCTACAAAATGTTTTTGGCATTGGTCTCTCCCCCCCCCCCCCCCCCCCCGCCCCAAGGGAAAATAAAAAGTTCTCCTGGGTCTTCAGAGATGTGGCTTCAGATAACTAACACAGGCCCTTGTGGTTCCACTCCACCCAGTAGAAAGGAACAAGTAACACATTTATTATACATACAGTTACATCAATCAATACGTAATGCAAATTTAACAATTTAATGTCACTCCATTGTTATGTAACTTTATTTTGTTATTTCCAGATTTGATGAACATGATGGGTAGTCATTAGAAACAAAAGGACATTGTGAATTTTTAGTGAAAGAGGCCTCATCAGTAATAATAGTAATAACCTATAGAGTTGGTAACTAGAATCAATTACGTCTAGGGAAGACAAAGAGCTAATGATTCTATCTCCTAATGTTGCTTATTAGGATAGAAGTTTTATCATTTAGAACTGCCTGATTTTAACACACAAAACTGGTAGGAGGCTCACTTTGTGATAGTAACTGCTTTAAATTGTGATAGTTTATTGTCATTATTGTAGTTTTAATTTAATATAATTTCCTTGATTTTGCCCTCAAGAATCCTTCTCATTAGTCATTGTAATCTTGCTAATTATCATAGGTTCAAATAAGATGTTACTTTCATCACATCTTTCACTTATACATGTTTCTATAGAAATGTTTTCGTGTTTTAATTATGACCCTGTTTGGTTTCCATGGGAACAATAAAATCACATTTCTGGGAATGTGTACAATGTTCCTAAAATCACAGACAGGAAAAAAGCTAAGGCTTTTATAGGAGTGTCTGTTTTGGTGTTTTATGTAGTGTCAGAATCCTTAGACTCCTACCATAGCATGCTGCCTTGTCATGTATAATGTTCAGTTGTCTGAAAAGTTGAGTAACATTAAGTTGTCTTGGGGAGTAGGTTGTCTTTTGCTCCGCTTTGAATGTTTTCTTGTGGTCACAGTGTTTTGCTTTGTGGAAGGTTCCGCACAGTATTGATTGACATTGCCCTTCTGTACATGGAGGTGGTGGTCTTGTGTGTGAGTGAAGAGACGGGCAGTAAGTAAATGAAGAGCTTCTCAAAGTCATGTGCTATAAAGCAGTTTATGAGAAAGTGAGCTGCTGGGAAAGGGGTGCCTCAGATACAGGAGCCGTTAGGGAAAGCTGCTGGCAGGGAATGTCCTTTGAGTTAAGACCCGAGCATATGCCAGCCACATGGACACAGGGGACAGTAAGGGCAAGGATCTTGAGCTCACTTTGCTGGAGAAAGAGACAGAGGGCCAGTGCTGTTGAAAACCACTAGGAGATGGGAGATGAGATCAGGCGGGACCTTGCAGCAGGCAGCCGGAGGACCTTAAATAGGTCCTTACTGCCGCATGAAGCCATTGAGGTCGGATTTGCAGCAGAAGAATGCTATGGCTTGATCTAAGTTTTGAAAAGATGTCTTTGGTTCTCTCATGGAGAGTGGTCTCCGGGTGCTGGGTGTGAAAGCAGGGAGAGCTGTTAATAAGCTTTTGCTTCTTGAAGAAGCTGGAGTGTAAAAGAAATTCAGCTGTGATATCTGTACTTTGCTGGGTAGGAATATGTATACCTTCCGTCCAAACAACATCTGTTTCATGTTTACTGCATTTTGACTTAAAGCTATTTCTTTATTATCTGATGAACATTTGAATTGCTAAGTTGTTGTTAGGGGTAGGTAATACTGTCTTTGAAGATATGTATATTTTAGTTAAGGTATTCGTTGTCATTTTAAGGCTGTATTCAGGTACTTATATTTAAAATGTAGCATTAAAAGTTGGATGAAAATGTATAGGCATTGTAATTTTTGTTTATCCCATTACAAGATATTTGAACATGCATCTAAAAAGTTGTGATCATGGTGTGTACCATTGAACTTTTAACCTCCTAGCATTCCGTATGCAGTTTTGTTTTTGAAGCATAGTTGAAACCAGGCTTTAAACTTGTGAGCAATAATAGAGAATTGCATACAAAACAAGTGAATTATTTTATGACCGACATCTAATGTATAGCTTCTAAGAAGTATTACAGGCAGCACAGAGGCTTCCTGAGTTACTCCTTTACTATCAAATCATTCTCCTTTTCCCTTAAGTGGCAAATGCTAATGAAAGTAACTTTTAATTGTTATACTTTTTAATAGCTGGTTTTTAAATCGTGGATAGGAGTCTCAACATGGGCAAACACCAGTTGACAAAGTATTAATATCGTGTGTTCCAAAAGACCATTTATAAGTTAGTTATTCAGAAAATACATATTTTTTCCCTGTGACAAACCTATTCTAGCTGGTGGGTAAATTCCAAGGCTTGCCTGTTGCAAGCTGATTTCACCTGCAGTGTTTAAACTGTAGTGTTGATTTGGGTTCTGGGCTTCGTGGTGAGAAAGAGTAGATTGGCTAGGAATTGATTCTATAAATATTTGAAATTTCCACAATCTATCTTGGAAGGCTTTCCTACATTCTAGTACACCTCGTTAGAAATCTGCAGATGGAGAGCTGGAAAGAATCTCAAAGTACGGATTAACTATGAAAGAAGCAGCAGAGCCAGGGAAGCATTAGCAGAGTGACCCAGGCTTTCTGGGTTTCTGGTTCTTTCTCCTTCTTTTTCCCAGTGATTTGCAAGTTCTGTCTACTTTGCACACTCATTGTGTTTGTTTATGTTTTCAAATGAAGCCCCTGTAGAACTTCTTCATTTACAGTGGATAAAAACTGCAGCATTATTCATTGACATGTAGAGGTGGAAAGAGCCAGAGACTTGCTGGGACTATTCCATAGGACATACTTAGTACTCCTAGGACTGCCGGGAGAAAACCACTGCTGGGCGGGTGTTGAACGTCCTCAGCCCTTCCCTGCCCTAGATTGTGCCCTATCCAAAATTACTGGGTCACCTCACCCTCCAGTCAAAATGCCATTCTGGCCAAGTGTAGAAAGAAAATAGGATTGAACTCATTCACACCACTGTGCAAATAACTGATCTTCATTTCCCAAAACTCTTGCAGACTTTTATAACTGCATCTTCTTATTCCAAAGGAATCTTGTAGTGTTGAAACACCTACATAAAGTGAAAATGTTGGCCATGTTAGAATATTTAGGTCATTTATAAATTTTTTGCTTATGAGTTGGAAACTGCTTAGCTTGTTAAAAGTTTTGGATAAAGGTAGCTTTTTCCTGGATATGTTACAATTTAAAGTTTTGAGAAGATTTTATTGCTTTTCAATAGGCTGTTTTTGAATTAAAAAAGCATAAATTAATTTTGAAGACTTGAGGGGAGAATTATACATTTTGCTTTTAAGATTCTTCTGAGAACCAGGTTAATATAATGGAAATTCATATGTAAACCAAGTCGTTGGCTAATACGAAGTATTCTGATTACTAAGAATTCAATTAAACTGAATTTTTTAAATAAAAATTTTTGTGGCGACATGTTTGATATTGATGATTAATTTTATATCTCGCAAACAGAAGGCAGTTGGAACACTCATAGAAATGATTTGATTCATTTTGGGAGAGTCATGACAAAGGAGACTTATACCATAGGGTAGAAATGGTATAGATGCTATCCTCTGTAATAACTTATTTTATTCCAGATGATACAAATTTTAAACTTGTGTGATTCTAACATAATGTGGTGCACGTCAGACTTCTTTTCCAAGCACACAGTGTTTAAATGCACATCAGAGCTCAGTGGCCCACTTCTGTACACATTAAAGACAGGCTGCAGATTTCCTGGTTTCTAGCCTGGTGTGGTAGCACCGGACAGAAGACTAAAATCCAACAGCTAAAAATTGCTCAAGCATTTTGCTGTTTTACAAAAGTTCATTCATGCTGTGTAACTTTTTCTAAAAAGCTATTTTAGTTCTCAAAGTTTTGTGAACCACACTTGTTCTATTTGCTTATTTTTTTCTCTACTGTTACTGATTTTCACATACAAATTGTTTTGCTAGTTTTGTAGTATATTTAAAATTTTTTTAATGTTTATTTTTATTTTTTTTGAGAGACAGAGACAGTATGAGTGGGGGAGGGACAGAGAGAGAGGGAGACACAGAAACCAAAGCAGCTCCCAGCTCCGAGCTGTCAGCACAGAGCCCCATGCAGGGCTTGAACCCACAAGATCATGACCTGAGCCCAAGTCAGATGGTTAACTGACTGAGCCCCCCAGGCGCCTCTGTAGCACATTCTTAAGTGTAAAACAGAGCAGTGTTAATAGAAGGCTTAAGAAAGAGACTAACCATTAAAAAAAATTAGAGTCCATTAACCTTGAGAAGATACTTTCTGGTAACTTGGTTTAACTATAATCTTTCAATTCCTGGCTAATCTGTATTTCTTCTGCTAGCTACCTAACTCCCCATAAACGATAGCCCAGCTACACATATGCATGAACCCACAATTGTGAAGGAAGACTGCAGTTGCATCGGCGTGTGGACAAGGTGCTCACTTTTCAAAGTCCCATAAGTAAATTAACTTGACATGTTTCAGTATAATGTGGCTTATGATTTTTTTTTCAGTTTGAATTAAGACTTTTATAATTACAGTTCAGACCTTTGCCAGGTGTAGTGATTTGACTAGTTGGGGAAATGTTAAAGAGATAAAATAATTATTCTGCATTTCTGTTTTTAATAAGGAGTACATTTTGTGTTTTTCTTTTCTTTTCTTTTCTTTTCTTTTCTTTTCTTTTCTTTTCTTTTCTTTTCTTTTCTTTTCTTTCTTTCTTTTTCTTTCTTTCTTTCTTTCTTTCTTTCTTTCTTTCTTTCTTTCTTTCTTTCTTTCTTTCTTTTCTTTCTTAACTGAATAGAAATAGAAAGCAGGCCTTTTGTTTTGGCCTTGCACTATATGTAAAGGGAAACAGATTATTTTGTATTAAAATTGCATAATGGAAAAAGTCAAGAGAACAGATTATTTTGTAGCAAAGGTAAGATCATGGAAAAGAGGAGAGCATTACTACTGCTGTTGAATTTTGTAGTCCTGTGGTGAAAGGAATGAGAGGAAGGTGGGTCAGTAATAATTACAGTTAAAATGATCAGAAAAATTCTGTAATTTTTGCCTCCAAAGAACTGGGTGTGTAGAATGAGACTGCTTGATAAGAGAGTCTGTTCTCTTTGCCACCGATTGTCTAGCTTCAATACAAACCCAAGTGCCCATTGGGTCTCAAGGAGATGGCACGGAGCCTGGGCTAGAGAAACCTTTGTGTACCAAGTATTCATAGTAGTCATCTCCCCACCACCCCCCTTCTTTCTCTCTCTCTTTTTGGGCAGATGTTATTTTTGCTACATTTGCTATTTTAACCTGTCAGTTAAAAAATAATTACTATGTCAGTATGGCTGGCGGCTCATATAGGAAAAATATGCTGTCTCTTAATCAAAGGTGATTACAGTTTTTTCCTGTCTATAAATGTGCTTGTTGTGTAACGAGAATGCATTAGTCTCAGCCTGATGTACGAAATGAAAGGCAGCAAGAAGCAGCACCATTGTCATCACTCCAGGCGTGTCTAATGAATCGTGTTTCCATGTTCTCTCGGTCACGCCGAAGAGTGCCCTCAGCCAGGGCTAAGCCTCCTGTAAAATGCTCTTTAAGATTATTGTAGCAAGAACAGAAATGCTGGATGAGTGGGGGTGGGGAGAGAAAGCCAACCAGACAGCTGCATTTCAAACAGTTACAGCTGCAGGGATTACTCACTGTAATAGCGGTGACAGACAACTGTTTGCGCTTTAGTGTAAAAGGCAATTTAGGGACTTGCCCTGTCAGAATTTTAGTAGTAATGTGTGTGCGTGTGTGTGCGCGTGTGTGTGTGTGCGCGTGTGTGTTTGTAAGTTTATAAAATGTTTATTTTGTAGTATTAATGATTTGAATATAAATGAAGTATATATCTAGATTTCTTACTCAAAATTTAATTTTATCTTGTGGTGCTTCCTCTTCTCAGAATGTTGATCTTTCTTGTAATTTCTGAGCATGTAGCTTTTTTAAAGGCATGTCACTGTTTAGTAAATAATAGTAGCCTTATTTTTTAAAAAAACCTATTTCAAACCTAAAGTGGTAAAGAAGATAATCCAGCAGCCAAACAGAACTTAATTTTGGTGGCTTCCCTTCTAGGCCTTTGTTTATGTGTATTCTGTAACAAAATTCAGAGCATATTGTTAGCTTAAAAGGGAAAAAACAGTGAGAATTATTTTTTTAAAAATCTCTGATAGGAGTAGCAAATAGGGCCAAGTTGGTTCTTAGGAGTCAGTAACAGCAATTGTGTAAGATTTTTCCCCCCACTGTGTGGCTATTAAAGAAACATTGCAGCCTGACTGTTTTCTGTAGCAATTGTCTTTTGAAGGTCTTGTTCAGTTTATCTAGAAATTTAGTTTTATGGTCTCCTTCAATTTAAAGTTTAGTGGCTTTACATGGAGTCCTGTGATCCATTGAAATGCTAACTTGGATCATGTCTCCACTGCTACAATGCTGTGTAGAAACCATCATTAAAATTCTGGTTATCCTGCAACTGGCAGAGAACTCCTGCTGTGAGAGATGCCTTCGTAAAACATTATACTATTAACATTTTGAGTCACAGATGGTAGCTACACTTGTGGTGAACATAGCATGACACAGAGACATTGAATCACTATGTTGTACCCTTGAAACTAATGTAACATTGTGTGTCAACTATACTCAAATTTTAAAAACTTAGAAAAAAAACTTGAATCACAACTGTGCTTCTGTCTTTTGAATATTCTCAATATTTGTAATCATTAAAGTTACAAATAGGTAAAACAGATGGAACATTTGGATGCGTGTCTTCTGTCCCTAATTCTTATTTAGTTTATGAAATGGACTTTGGGGAAAGTTAAAATCCATTTTCAATATAGATTTGTTAAGTGATACCAAATATTCTACACCCATGAGCAATTTAAGGAAATTAGAGCTCTAAGTAGGTTGAATTTGATATAAGTAATAAGTCCATTTAGTTATTAATGACTTTAAATATGGATTTTACAAGGCAATCGATGGCAGCAGAACTGTGATCAATCCTGTTGTATGTAATTGGATTTTTTATGGGTATAATGCTATATTTCAGAGTTAATGTAGCATTATGTTGCTTTGTTACTCAAATTTTTGGTAAGTCAATTTTCAGAAAGCAGATACTTCAGAATTGTCTATTTACCTCTAAAGCATTTTCATTTGATGCAACCCATAAAATTAAATTGATAAATTTTTCATTATGATATCCACTTAGTGTAATTCTTAGGAGATTTAACAACTTAAAGCAGTTAAAAAAATAAAGCAGTTTAAAAAAACTAGTATACTTTGTAAACAGCAGATAAAGGTTGAAAACAAAGGCAGTGGGCAAATTATAAATCCTGCATTCAGAGCTGTGCTATCTTTAGCATTTGTCACTGAAATCTAACTGGGAAGTAATCTCCTTGTTTCATGTGCCTTGCTTTAATCTGTTTGTATTTCTGGAGTTTGGAGCAAAATTTGATTTTCAGTAATTTTAATGGCTGACTAAGGAGTGCCATCCCTGAAAGTGCCCCTCCCCCTCCAATATTTGCAGTGGCCAATGTGGTTAGTGAACTCAATGTTCTGGATAATAGGTTTCATTAGTTTTGATGCCTGAGGTAAAAAAGCAGTAGGTGGGAGTAAGAAGTGTTTTTGATGTCTAGACGTTCATTTCAGCTGTTGCTGCAATATGATACATTAAAAGGAAATATGTATCATAGCTCAGAGGAAATATGTATTCTTTGAAAGTAATTCTACTTTTAAACTGTGTAAGGCAGGGTGACCTAAATTCTAAAAGCATGAGCTTGAATTTCTTCAAGGTTTCCCAATCTTTATGCTCCTCCCTACCCGATTCCATTCTCCCTCCTCCCACTTTTCCCCCTTCAAGTAAAGTATGTCAGTTTCATTTGTTGCATTGGAAGGGGTATCTTTCCAAGATCTCTGCTGGGAAACACAAAATCATTGAAGTATATGCTGCTTTGATATTTTGCCATATTGACTTTTTTCCTGAACCTTTTATATGGTTTTTCTTTCAGAGAAGCTTATTAATTCTCCAAGGAGCCATGTTTCTCAAAGTGGAAAGAAGTTATATTACAGTTTGTAAGGATTTTGAAAAATTATTTGGGCACTAAGTAGTAATTACTACTATTTAAATTTTCCTTTCTAAAACACTGTTTCCTGCTCAAAGAAAAACATTTATATAATATATAATAACTTTCACAGTTTGAATATTTGATTATGAGGATTACTCTATTAAAAATGTTGAATAACAGCAATTTAAACAAATTCTGATTATAGCATTTACAACTTAAGTGAGATAACTTTAGTGCCAAAATAATTTTTCTTTGTAGACAGGCAGCTGCAGTAAACTTAGTTTTATTTTTCAGTTTTAGCTTTGCTATAATAGACCACAAGACAACAGGAGAATGTTTTAACTTAGGAATTCATTGTTTTGTTTGAATCTTGCCACTCATTTATTGTGTATGTATTTAGGTCTTTTGGTGCTTGCTTTTCTGAGACTAACAAAGTTTTAGAAAAATTCTTCCATTACATGTAAGTAGATTTATAAATAATTGTCCATAGAGAGAGCCTTTTTAGAAATATTTTAAAATGTTTATTTATTTTTGAGAGACAGTGAGCGAGCTGCTTCTCCCTGTGGGTGGGGGCGGGGCAGAAACAGGAGAGAGAATCACAGTCAGGCTCAGTGCTGTCAGCAAGGCCAGGCCAGTTCAGGGCCCCATCACTGGAACCTTGAGATCATGACCTGTGCTGAAATCAAAGAGTGGGATGCTTAACCATTTATCCGACTGAGCCATCCAGGCACCCTGTTACTTTATGTTCTGAAAGAATTAATTCTCATTTAAATGTAAACTGGAAAGAGCAAAAGAATTAGGACACTTTTGTTTTTGGTTTTGTTTTTTTTAAATTGTGAAGATGGAGACAGATACCCTAGGGAAGTTGTTGTTTTCATAATGATGGGGTCCAACACCCGTAGGCTTTCTTATAAATTTCTTGGTGGTTGCTTTTCTTCTCAGTCCACCTTGGAAGGGAGATAGAGAATCAGGTAGTGAACGAATCTCCTGTCATTTATCAAAACTTAATTTAGAGTTAAGTAGTGTTTGGCCTCTCTCCTCCCACAGCCCCACTCAGTACTTTCTGAAGAATCTAAATATCCAGCAAATAGAGTGTTGGTTTAAATTTCACCTTGAGAGGCAGTATCAGGAAAAAAAAACTAGTGTAAAAAGCTAAAATGTGATATTCTCTGATTTTATTATAGAGCTGCATAAATAGATTGCAGAAACAATTTCAGTTTTTTTAACTTTTGGAAAAATTTCTTGCAACTGTATAAGAAAATGTTAGTTTAAGATGTAAATTATGGCTCCAAAGGGAAATTTTACTTCAATGTTGAAGTTTGTCTCTGTAGCCAGCATTAAGAACAAAAGAGGGGACTCTTTGCAGATGACACGACACTCTATGTGGAAAACCCAAAAGACTCCACCAAAAACCTGCTAGAGCTGATACATGAATTCAGCAAAGTCGCAGGATATAATATGAACAGAAATTGGTTGCATTTCTGTACACCAATAGTGAAGCAGCAGAAGGAGGAATCAAGGAATTGATCCTATTTGCAATTGCAACAAAACCTATAAAATACCTAGGAATAAACCTACCCAAAGAGGTGAAAGATCTGTATGCTGAAAACTATAGAAAGCTTATGAAAGAAACTGAAAAAGACCCAAAGAAAGGGAAAAACATTCCATGCTCATGGAGTGGAAGAACAGACATCGTTAAAATGTCTATACTCCCCAAGGCAATCTACATAGTCAGTGCAATCCCTATGAAATAACACCAGAATTCTTCACAGAGCTAGAACAAACAATCCTAAAACTTGTACAGAACCGGAAAAGACCCCGAATAAACAAAACAATCCTGAAAAAGAAAACCAAAGCTGGAGGCATCACAGTTCTGGGCTTCAGGCTGTATATTACAAAGCTGTAATCATCAAGACAGTATGGTACTAGCAGAAGAACAGATACATAGATCAATGGAACAGAACAGAGAACCCAGAAATGGAGCCACAGATGTGTGGCCAAGTAATCTTTCACAAAGCAAGTGGTGTTGGGAAAATTGGACAGTGACATGCGGAAGAATGAACCTGAATCACTTTCTTACACCATACACAAAAATAAACTCAAAGTGGATGAAAGACCTAAACATAAGACAGGAAGCCATCGAAATTGTAGAAGAAAAAACCGGCAACAACATCTTTGACCTTAAGCCGCAGCAAGTTCTTACTCAACATGTTTCCAGAGGCAAGAGAAATAAAAGCAAAAATGAGCTATTATACCTCATCCTGATAAAAAGCTTCTGCACAGTGAAGGAAACAATCAGCAAAACTAAAAGGCAACTGACAGAATGGGAGAAAATCTTTGCAAATGACATATCTGATAAAGGGTTAGCATCCAACATCTATAAAGAACTTATCAAACTCAACACCCCCCCCAAAAAAAAAACAACAACAAAACCCCCAGAGAATCCAGTGAAGAAATGGGCAAAAGACACAATTAGACACTTTTCCAAAGAAGACATCCAGATGGCTAACAGACACATGAAAAGATGTTCAACGTCACTCATTGTCAGGGAAACACAAATCAAAGCCACACTGAGATACCACCACCTCACATTGGTCAGAATGGCTAAATTAACAACTCAGTCAACAACAGATGTTGGCAAGGATGCAGAGAAAGAATGGCCCTTAACAGGCCTTTTCCACTGCTGGTGGGAATGCAAAGTGGTGCAGCCACTCTGGAAAACAGTGTGGAGGCCCTCAAAAAATTGAAAATAGAACTACCCCACAACCCTGCAATTGCACGACTAAGTATTTATCCAAAGGATGCGGGAGTGCTGATTGGAAGGGGCACACGCCCACCTAGTGCTTAAAGCAACACTATCGACAGTAGCCAAAGTATGGAAAGAGCCCAATTGTCAATCGACTGATGAATG
Organism: Hyaena hyaena; assembly: GCF_003009895.1. Classification (NCBI taxonomy): domain Eukaryota; kingdom Metazoa; phylum Chordata; class Mammalia; order Carnivora; family Hyaenidae; genus Hyaena; species Hyaena hyaena. The sequence continues at coordinate 9,301,109 of NW_024080632.1, read as the reverse complement.
GATAAAGAAGATATGTATATCTTCAATGAAATACTACTCGGCAGTGAAAAAGAATGAAACCTTGCTGTTTTTAACAACATGGATAGAACTAGAATGTATTATGTTAGGCGAAATAAGTCAGAGAAAGACAAATATATAGTTTCACTCATATGTGGAATTTAAGATACAAAACAGATGAACATAAGGGAAGGGAAGCAAAAATAATATAAAAAGAGAGAGAGATAAACCATAAGAGACTTAAATGCAGAGAGAACAAACTGAGGGTTGCTGGAGGGATGTTGGGTGGGGGGAAGGGCTAAAGGGGTAAGGGGCATTCAGGAGGACAGTTCTTTGGGATGAACACTGGGTGTTCTGTGTAGTTGATAAAACACTAAATTCTATTCCTGAAATTTAAAAAATTACTAACCCTATGGAGAAGTGTGGTATAGTGGAAAGAGCATGGATGTTAGTCACAAAACTTGGATTTGAATCCCATCTTTACCACTAATCCTCTTAAATCGGTATAAGGAGATTTTAGATTGAAGCTAAATCTAATGAAATTTGAAAGGTATGTGCACATTCAATATTAGGTCAACTGAACACTAGTTTATGAATATCTGTTATGTCCTAGTTACTGCAGCTATGCAAATAAATTGCTTGCCCATGTGGAGTTTAATTAATGGGATAATTTGTATATTTCCTATTTATAAAACGAGATCTAAAATAATTTGATTCTGTCAGCTTCCTTTTTTTAAAAAAAAAAAAAAAATATTTATTTTTGAGTGATAGAGCACCAGTGAAGGTGGGGCAGAGAGAGAGGGAGACCCAGAATCTGAAGCAGGCTCCGGGCTGTGAATTGTCAGCACAAACTCTGTCTTGGGGCTTGAACTCACAAATCACGAGTTTATGACTTGATCTGAAGTCGGCCGCTTAACCGACTGTGCCACCCATTAGGCCATCCTTTTAGCTTCTTAATATAGCTACATTTGACTCTAGATTCTTGAATTTGTTAGTTGTGTGACCTTGGGCAAGTTTAAGATTGTTAAGCCTTGGGGTGCCTGTCTCATAATGTTGTGGTAGAAACATTCTCTCTGCCACCCATTTACATATAGTGCTTGATTCAAAGCTTGGCAAATAGAGTAAAGCTTTGACTGTAAGTTATTTATCTTGTTATTTTAAAATAGAAGACTTTTTAATATGTGATAGCTGTACTACAACGGATTCAAAGTAGTTGTTGCCTTACAGTGATTTTCAAAGTCTGTATTAGCATTTGGAGTGCATTCCTAATTTCTAGCATGGTCCTTGAGGCATAACACAGCCAAGAACTATGGGCCAGTGTGTGTTGGCCAAATATCTATTAGATTCCAAAAATAATATTCTAGATTTAACTTATGTTGGCATTTTAGAGACTCATTGAAACGTACATTGGTGTATTTCTGGAGATCTTGTGTATGAAGTAGAAAAGAGAATTTGGTCTGGCTTTTATTCCTCTGTACAAGTGTATTTGCTGTATCTAAACAGTAAATTAACATACCACTAGCAAAATAATATGCTATCCTTAAATGTATAGCCTGACATTGATACCAAAGAAGGATAATCTTTGATTACAGTTGTTGACTTCCAATAAATTCTTGTCTACTCTTGAATCTTTAATATGTAAGATAAAATGTAGATGTTCGTATGAAGTCCAGACACTAAGCCCTTTTTAATTACCTTTACTGACTTATATTTTAAAATATCCTGGTAAATTATAGGATAATCTATAATTTTCTGTTGTTTATTTACGTAGGCTCCATACTCACTGTGGGACTTGAACTCACAGCCTTGAGATTAAGAGTCGTGTGTTCTACCAACTCAGCCAGCAATGCACCCCATAATTTTCTGTGGCTTCTTGTTTTTAGTATACTTTCTTTAAACAAGAGCTTAATGTAGTATGATTTGTGTTACTTTGTGTTACTACTTTCTTCTCTGTGTTCTGTTAAATCGGTGCCTAAACTTTGTATTAATTTATATAATATATATAATACTATATATTTATTGAATATATTTATGTATATAATATAAAATAAAACTTATTTTATTTATTATTTATTTATATTTATTTTATAATATATTTATATCATAAAAATAATTATTTATTTATATAATATAAAATATATTTATATTATAGTTATACAGTAAGATATGAGAATTACCATATAAAAGTAGTATTAATAAAGGTATTTTTTGAAAATTTTCAGTATTTAAAAATCTAAAAAAAATTTTTTAATGTTTATTTCTCTGAGAGAGACAGCACGCGTGCGAGCGAGCTAGCAAGCATGAGCGGGGGAGGGGCAGAGAAAGAGGGAGACCCAGAATCCAAAGCAGGCTCCAGGGCGGAGCTGTCAGCACACAGCCCAATTCAGGGCTTGAACCCATGAATCATGAGATCATGACCCGAGTTATCGGATGCTTAACTGACTTAGCCACCCAGGCACCCCAGGTTAAGTTTTCTAAATGGCATGAGCTAGGGTTTGAGGTACTTTGGGGGGGGGGGCGGAGCAGGGCGGGTGGGGCATAGGGATATTCGTTTATTTCAGCACCATTTGTTGAAAAGACGGTCCTTTCTCAACTGAATTGCCTTTGCATCTTTTTTGGAAGTTAATTGGCGATATACTTGTGGTCTATTTCTGGACTCTGTTCTGTTGATCTATGTATCTGTCCTTTCTCTAGTACCACACTATCTTGTCAATTCTAAATCTTTTAGTGAATCCAGAAATCCGGTGGTGTAAGTCTCCCAACTATATCTTTCTTTTACCACATTATTTTGGTTATTTTAGTTCCTTTGCTTTGTCATAGAAACATGTAGACTTGGCTTCTCCTTGTGTAAGAAGTCCTGCAGAGATTTTTGATTGGAATTGAGTTGACTCTATCCATAGATTTGTCTTAGAGGAATTAGTAACAATAGTAACTTTTCCAGTCTGTGATCAATATATACCTCTGCATTTATTTATGTCTTTTTTATTTCTTTTATCAGTATTATAGTTTTTAGCATATCGATCTTGCACATAATTTGTAAGTTTTATATCCAAGGGTTTCATGAGTTTTGGAGCTATTGTAAATTATAATTGAAAATGTAATTTCGTATTCATTAAAGTATATAGAAATATGATTTTTAAAATCTCTATTGACCCTAGTATTCTGTGAACTAGCGAAATTCAGTTTTAGATCTAGAAACTATTTTGTTGTTGTTGCTGCTGATTCTGTAGGATTTTCTGAATCATATCATCTATGAATAGAGATATTTTATTTCTTCTATTTCAGTTAGTATGATTGGAATTTTTTTTACCTTGCCTTGTATCGGCTTACACCTCCTCTAAAATTGGAGTAAGAGTGGTGACAGCCGACATCCTTGCATTGTTCTTGATATTAGGGGGGAAATATTCAGTCTTTTAACATTAAGTATGATGTTAGTTATAGGTTTTCTGTGATTGTTCTTTTAAGAATTTTTTTCAAAGGAAAAAAATCAGTTCTATAGTCTGTTTTAAAATTGTTGAAATCACAATAAAATTATAATGGTTTCTTACCATTCACTGTGGTGTAGTTGGCATTGCTCAAACTTGTTTAGTATTCCACCTTCCATGATTAGAGAACTATAACACGTAAACATTTCAGTTAAAGTATTTCAGGACTATTTGAAGAAGAAACAGAGTTACAGTTCTTGTCTGAAAACTTTCACATATTCTGTTAAGGTAAAGTAGCATCAGCATTCAAAAACGGTATCATGATGAGGCAGTGAGAATAGAATATGAAGTATTGTATATGATCTCTAGCTGTTTTTTTCAGTTAGTTAATGGCATCTTCAAAAACAGGAGATAGCTGTTATAGATTAAGGAGAATTAAGGGATATAATGTGAAAGGCAGTTTATAGACCTTGCTTAGATTCTGATTCAGTGTATACCAAAGTACGTTCTTATCTTTAAAGCATATCAAGAAAACCGAAAGAAAGCAGGGTGGGTGAAGCAGATGACACAATGTTGATAATTGGTTTAGGAATTAATTGGGCCCGTTAAAGTGTATTTGAAGATTTTAATTAATATATATTTTTCAAAACAATGCTCGGAATAGCTGTCACCAACTTGGAAGAAAATCTTGGAAAAAAGATGCGATTCTTCCACAAATGCTCCATCACCAACACTTCATGACACAAAAGACTATTGTATAGAAACACACTGACTGACACTAGTGACTGATTGAAATGTGATTCAGAAGAGTTACACTTTGAATGCTGATGAAGTATTAGGATTTTTTTTAAGTTATTTATTTTGAGAGAGAGAGGCAAAAAGTAAGAGAGAATGAAAAATATTTCACGCAGGCTCCATGCTTTAAGCACAAAGCCCAACATAGGGCTCAATCCCACAAACTTTGAGATTGTGACCTGAGTAGAGATCGAGAGTTGGATACCCAACCGACTGAGCCACTCAGGTGCCCCAAGTTTTAAGAATTTATAACCTTTTTTCCTTGGCTTACATTATCTGTTTTATGTATGTACAGTAATGATATTCAAAAAAAAGTCAGTAAATTTAAAGGATATCTTTAAATAATTGCAAGTTAAGAATCTTAAGCCATAAGAGCCATGTTATAGTTTAATTTGCAGCTTACCCCACCCCACTTCCTCCAGTGATATATAAAGTAATGGTGCATCTTAAAATTGATGGTGTCAGGGTGGGTGTCTGGGTGGCTCAGTCAGTTAAGTGTCCGACTTTGGCTTTGGTCATGATCTTGCAGTTCATGGGTTTGAGCCCTGCATTGGGCTCTGTGCTGACATCACGGAGCCTGGAGCTGCTTCAGATTCTGTGACACCCTCTCTCTGCCTCAACTCTGCTCACACTCTGTCTCTCTCAAAAATAAATAAACATCAAAAACAAATTGATGATGTCTTAGAATCAATGAGACACATAAGGAAGACAAAACAAATTAATATGTTTTTTTTTTATTATATTGAAATGTTAGCTCTCTTTCTCACCTAGGAAAAGCTCTACCCATGTAGATACATGTAAGATACATGTAAGATACATGTAAAGATAGAACCCACTTTCAGACGATTGTAGAAAGCTTTTGGTTGTTTTGTCTTGAACGGAAGTAGTGTGTTGCTAGCAGAACGTTCATTTATTTGCTGTACTTTATTTCCATTTCTCTAGTGATAATAAAATGGTTCTGATAGAGGTTGCTTTGGGAAAATTTGGTAAATCATGTTTAGCCGCATAGGAAAATAAAAACCTATCTGACATACCAAGAAAAAAAACAGTTTTATAATTTAAAAAAAAGAGTCCTATCAATGAAACTCATGACTGTAAATACAATTTTTCTAATTCTGTGTGATTGGAGAATATGGAGACGGATTTTGAGATGTCTCTTGGTGTGGTAAAAGCATTACAAATGAATGTGGATTTAACATATGTTTTAATTCTCTGTCAAAATTTTCTCTGGTCAGTGCTTTTGTCAAGATAACGAGAGAGAAAATTTTCTTCTGCAAATGTGGTTTCCATCCTTCCAATTTTTTGCTATCTTGAACTGAACTAATTTAAAAGGAAATTAGCTGTCTTCTCTAGGGCGTTTTATATCCTTTTATATATGAAAAGAATGTTAGGAATGCACGGGGCATTGTTAGTCTGTTGGGTTCTCTTGGTGTTAGAGTTACTTGGGGCTTAGTGTTACATAATATATTTCAAAGGCAGATACAGTATTTCCCCAAATGTCCAACATTAATGAAATTATGAGTTTAGGAAATAAATTTGATCTTATATTAAGATTTAATTTCCTGGCATTTTACCTAAAGTCATGTCCTTAAAATCCCATTAAGATACTGCCTTTAGAACATTTAAAGAAAGAAAAAAATAAAAACATTTAAAAAATTTGAATGATTTGGGGGCACCTGGGTGGCTTAGTCGGTTAAACGTCCGACTTTCGCTTAGGTCATGATCTCGCGGTTCGTGGGTTCGAGCCCCGCATCAGGCTCTGTGCTGACTGTCAGCTCAGAGCCTGGAGCCTGTTTCAGTCTGTGACTCCCTCTCTCTCTGACCCTCCCCTGCTCACGCTGTCTCTCTCTCTCTCTCCTAGAAATAAATAAAACATTAAAAAAAAAATTTGAATGATTTGAATGATTTTAAATTTTGGAAAAATCAGGTTGGAACGACCTTTATTGGAGAGGAGTTGTACCATGCTTATATTTCAGACTATAAAATTGAAACATGTTATTTCCTTCTGTACATAGGTATTTTATGACTTTGGCAAGTTTTTAACTTCCTTTCTGTGTTTCAGTGTGAGATAATTTATTTAAATGAATTTATTAACTTTGCTTTAGAAAAATGTTTTAAAAGTTTATTTTTATTTGGATGCCCTTCTTACTGGTTTAATTTTTTATTTTGTTTTGCTCTTTTCAGTTGTGGAAGAAGGACTCTGGGAAAATGGTCTTTCCTATGAATGTCGGACACTGCTCTTCAAAGCCATCCACAATCTGTTAGAAAGGTAAGAGAAGGGACAGCGTCACAGCTGCTTGAGACACCCACGTGCAGTGCTGGGTATTCATAGGTTTTCCTGTCAAGTTTCTGACTGCTTTAGTGTACAATTTTATAAAATTATATAAATCTCATTTCTTTTATATTGACATAATTGCAACCTTAGAGAAATTCCAGGAATAGCACAAAGAACTTCATATATGCTTTTGCATGGATTGACCAGTAGTTTTATCCAGTTTGCTTTATAGTTTGTGCAGTTGCTTGCTCTCTTACTCCTGATGCGTGTGTGTATTTTAAGTGTGTTTCCTGAAGCACTCGATAGTCATATGCACACTTGAAATTGTTCTCTCTTTAACTCCTAAGTGTTTATGTGTACCTTTCCTAAAGGAACGATATCCTCTCATTTAAGCACTGTACAGTCATGAAAATTAGGAAATCTAACATTGATAAAATGCCATTATTTAATCTGTAATTTAACTTGGACGTTATCACTGGCCCAGTTTTGTCCCTGATTTCTTAAGTCGCCTCCTCCCAAGATCCAGTCCATGATCATACATTTTAGTTTTTATGTCTCTTTTAATCTGGATGTGTTCTTTAGCCTTTCTTTTTCTTTCTTGACATTTTGAATGAGTTCAGATTATATATTTTATATAATGTCCCTCAATTTGAGATAGTTTCTTCATGATTATATTTAGGTTATGCATTTTGTAAGTGATAGTGTAGAAATGATGTCGTGTCCCCAGTATATCAAAGCAAAAGGCCTGTGATTTCAAGGTCAGTGATATTAATGTTGTTGATCAACTTGTTTGAGGTGCTGTTCTGTCAGATTTCTATACTGTGTATTAGTAAGTACTTGTTAACTGCGATCTTTGTTAATTCTGTAATAAGTAATTTGTGGCCTCATAAGATGAGATTGTGTAGTTATCCTGTTATCACATTTGATCTTGTGTTTTATCTTCTGTTGTCTAAATTGGTTAGTACTCTTATGGCTGTAGTGTTAATTCAAATGCCACCATTCCTTGTACTTTTATTATTTGTCATTCTTTTGTAAGGAAGAGCTTTTCATTTTCTCATATGTACTTGTGTTCATATGTTTTTATCACCCTTTTTAGCTATATGAATTTGGAGGAATGGATTTCTATTTTATTCCATGGATTAGAATTCATTACAAGCATCGTTTATTTAGTTGTTTAAGTTCTTCCAGATTGGCCAGGGGGAAAGCCCCTTCAAGATGGCTTCTGTGGCTTTTTGACCTGTCGTCATCGTTTGAGCACCTCCTTACTTTACAGCATAACAGTATGTTCTGGGCTTGGGATATTGTTTCAAGGGGAAAAATAGGTGACAGAATGGGTTAATTAAGAACTTCTATAGGAAGACTTTTTCATTTCTCCTCCTGAGTCTTTATGTAGTACTTTCAGTTGTTCTGGGACTATTCAGTTCCTTATCCAAGCTGCTGGTTAGGGTAGTGTCACCACAGTGTCAGTGCTTAGGGTACCTAAGCCATGGTCCATAACTTGTCACCATTCAGGTCATCAGAAAGGTCTTTCCCACCAAATTTATCTCCTTTTCATTCTGAACTTTAGTTCCTACGTCTGTACTTTGGAGTGGGCCTAGAGGCCAGCCATCTGGTAGTAAGTATATTTTTTGAAGCATTGATTTAAAAAATTTTTTTTTAAGTGTTTTATTTATTTCTGAGAGAGAGAGAGACAGACAGACAGCATGAGCAGGGGAGGGTCAGAGAGAGAGGGAGATACAGAATCTGAAGCAGGCTCCAGCTGGATGTCAGCACAGAGCCCAACGCGGGGCTCGAACCCACGAACCGTGAGATCATGACCTGAGCCGAAGTCGGACACTTAACCGGCTGAGCCACCCAAGCGCCCCTGAAACATTGATTTTTGAGAGTTGAGTACTCTTAAATAATTAAAATAATTGGTAATTTTCTCTCCCAATGCAAAACAAAACAAAACAAAACAAAAAAACACACAGAGTCCCTTCAGGAAAATGTGGAAACTTTACCGTTTCTGTCATTTCTGCCATAATGAAGCTCTTACTGTGTGTATTATAATTAATGCCCCTTTGAACACAGTCTTTTAAATATACGTTTTTAATGTATAGGGAGCAAAATACATACTTTTAAAAAAGAATTGGGCTCAGGGGGCACCTGAGTGGCTCAGTCTGTTATGCATCCGACTTTGGCTCAGGTCATGATCTTGCATTTCATGAGTTTGAGCCCCACGTCGGGATCTGTGCTGACAGCCCAGAGTCTGGAGCCTGCTTCGGATTCTGTGTCTCCCTCTCTCTCTGCCCCTTCCCGGCACTTCATCGCACTCGCTCGCTCTCTGTCTCTCAAAAGTAAATAAACATTTCTAAAAAATTTAAAAAAAAAATAAAAAGAATAGCTCACTCTTTTTTTAATGTCCTAATTTAGTTGTTGTTATTATTTTTTTTTTTTTTTAGAAAATATTAATCTGTGGTTCAATCGTATTTTCTCAGTCTTCTGTGTTTTAAATGGTTGGGAGAAAATGAGAAGAACAGAAAAATTGGGAGAGAAGAGAAATGCAGATAATTCATTTATTCTTGCTCATGAATTCCAAATTTGTGATAAAAATTGAACTCCAGGTCAAGCTAAATTATTATTTGATAGGAAAGTTCATTGCAACATACTGCATACAATAAAGCTTGGGATAGTTCTAAAGACCTTTGGGTTAGACCTTGGTTTGGTTTCACAGTCTGTTACTTGGGCAGCTGCCCTAACCTCACTAAGCCTTAGTAAACAGCCTTTAAATTAAGTACAGGATACTGTGCACCTTGAATTTTTGTTAGATGATGTATATGGTGTATGCCACATAATACTTGGTTTATTGTTACTGTTCAGTAATTGGGAATTCCTTTCCCTGTAGGTCTGTTATTTTGCATTTTTTGATATGAATCCTCTTGTAAGACTTTATTTTGAAATAAAAGTATTTCTTTTAGAAAATAATTAGTAATGAAGCTGTTTAGCTCCCTTTCTACAACTAGAATGGACAAGTTGAGATTTTTTTTTTTGAAAATTTGTTATAATTCTTTTATCTTTCAAAATAATGTCCTCTTTTCACCAAACTTTAAGTAACTGTTGTATGAGTGAGAACTACCCTGTTCATGAGGGAGGAAGCATTTTAAATGGTTTTTTAGCTCTCCTTTATCCAGTGTCAGCAGAACCTGGGTTTGCTTACACATGCTGGCCCTTTTGTTCGTCCCTCACTTAGACCATTTACTTTTAACTTACTTATCTCTTTACAACCTAAATGTATGGAAATGCAGTTTTACTATCTTATTCCTGGCAGTTTTCTGTCATGTCTTTCCACTTCTGTTCAGATAAAGATGGACTGGGTTACCCAGTGTGAATGTTTTGAGTTTCTAGCATGAAAGCCAGAATTGACGTTATTGAAGTAGATCATCAAGGAATGTATCACCTGTAGGGTGTTTGTGCTTCCCAAACTAATTTTTTCTTGGTTTGCATGTTAACAGAGCTTGCACTAGTAATTTACTATTTCCTGCTTTTTGTATTTTTAAGTGTACTGATTTGTTTAATTAAAAAAGAATTCCATTAACTACCTTGAGAAGGTCTTACAGCTAAGTAAGAGTCATACAGATTGATTTTTTTTCCCCAAAAGGCAGCAGTTGGCTCATTTATACAGAATGATGAGTTTCTGCAGTAATTATTAAAAATAATTTCACTGCAGAAATTAAGGTAACATTGTAAACTTCACATACAATAAGATAGTTTGATTTTAATTGCTGTTGATTGGTGCTGAGGTAATACTGTATTGACGCTGTGTAGAATATTTTAAATTCTAAGGTGATATGACTTCATATATCTTATCTTCCATTTACTCCTTCCTCCTGTAGCTCTGCAGTGTTTGCACACACTGCATCGTATGTGTCTAGCTAGTGTCATCTGTTTATTAAAAAAAAAAACAAAACAACAAACTTCACCGTTGCTTACTCAAGAGCATTTTCCTTCAAGGTGTCAGATAGAAGCTAACATATTTGGCTCTAATAGTATATGTCTTTGCAGGGACATACATTGCTCTAAGTCCATTTCTTCATTGCCTTCAGAGATGGAAGATATTTTGTATCTCTGTTCTGCCACATTACTTAATACATGATGTGGGCACATGACAAGCTTGTAGAGAGCCCTTGTTCTTTACCTGTAAAATGGCGAAGGATTGTTTTCCTCAGCATAGTACCTTTCTCATTATAAGAGCTCAATAAATGGCTAACTGTTGTTAATATTAGCAAATAGAATGATCAATACAACTGTTTTCAGTGTTGGACACAGCATTAAAAGTCTGTTTGGCTGATTGCTCAGATAATTCTAGAAACCATTCTATAATATCCTTTTTATGTGGTTATCCATCCTTTCCTTGAAAACTAGTTATGTGAGCCCAGCTTTCCAAAGGAGTTCTTTTCATCTTCATAGAGATGTTAGAAAGTTCAGTTAGTTAGATGCTAGAAAGTTCATTGTTAGAACATCTCCTGTGTTGAACAGAAATCTGTGTCCCTGTAATCATTGAAAAAAATCTTACCTTTGAGGCTCATTTATAATTCATCCAATCCTACTTCCATGTGGTACCTTGTTTAATATGTTCGTACCCTGAATTTTTTGTTTGTTGGTTCGGTTAATGGATCTTATCTTATCTTATCAATATTATAATATTGGACATCACCTCCCCCGCCCCCCCTTCCAGATATCCCTCTAGGTAGTCCCCTTCTCTTCATTTTGACTGCTATTGGCTTACTTTAAGATCGCATAAATGTTTTATGAAATTTTGCAGTGGCGTCTTCCATAGTCAGGTTAAGTTCAGTTATGGTGCAGTAGCAGAAAACCTGAAAGAGCTTACTGTCTTACATCAGTTGAAGTTTATTTCTTGCTTATATGCTTGCCCACTGTGAGTCGTTTACTGGGAGTACTCCTCATATCCTGTTCCCTCCGAGCAGGAATCCTGCAGATGGGACAGCCTGTCAGAGACTTTTGGACTCCTGATTGCAAGCAAAGAACAATGGCAAGATAGGGAACAGCCCATTGGAGCCTCTGTTTAGGAGGGGCGTGCGCCGTTTCTGCTCACATTTCATTGGCTGAGAAATTTGCCACCAAGCTTAAAGTCAAATGAATGAGAAAGTATTTATTATCCATCTGTAGGAGGTACCCAAGTCACATGGCCAAGCTTGATGTTAATGGGACAGCACATATTTGGCAAAAGGATACAATCTTTTCAGAAAAAATACCATCTACCATACCTATTAATTGAAGTCTTCTCCTTGCAATCTGTCCTCCAAACTGGTGTTGGTTCTGTTACTAAACTACAGATATGTTTCTAAAACACAATTATGCATGTATTTTATATGCATTTTTAAAAATCTTTGAGCCATATTGGCCTCTTTTGGTATATTCTTCAGTTGTGATTTTTTTAGTCAGAATTTCAGTATCTGAAAGTGTTTGGGCCTTTGAAGCCATATAGTTTTAGAGGATCCAGTCATGCATATTTTTTCTCTCCTAGGAGACAACAGTAAGTATGCTTATTATTTTCCTAATGATCGATTATCCCTTTTTGGAAAAATACCCGGAATTAATTTTTTTTTTTAACTTATATAGAATCTCTGCTAATTTTCCTGTCCTTTTTGATAATGCCCTAGTTCAAATTCTTTTTCATCAGTCTTTGCAGTTTAGTGGGATTTTATTACGTATTGGCAATGAACTTCTCAAAGGGTACATTTTGTATTTCAAGTTTAGGTTGCCTCACACTCCTCACTAATGGAGAAAGACTTGTTGGCTGTGAAGATATTATGGAAAACTAGAACCTACAATCTTTTCCAATTTCTTCATTTGGCATTTTTAATATTGCAGATTTAGTGGCTGTTACTCTTTTTAAAAATTTTTTTTAATGTTTTTTCTTTATTTCTGAGAGAGAGAGAGAGGCAGCATGAACTGTCAGGGGAGGGGAGGGTCAGAGAGAGAGGGAGATACAGAATCTGAAACAGGCTCCAGGCTCTGAGCTGGCTGTCAGCACAGGGCCCGACGTGGGGCTCGAACCCACCGTGAGATCATGACCTGAGCCGAAGTTGGACGCTTAACCAACTGAGCCACCCAGGTGCCCCTAGTGGCTGTTACTCTTACATTATTGTAATTGGTATAGTTTTCATAGTGCACTATGTCCATCTTACCTGACTCTTTCTGAATGAGCTAAAACATGGGGTTGAAGAGCTGTTTAAAAAAAAAAAAGCCAGGAAATGTGTACCATTCATCTCATCCAGTTTTAGTACTACCTCAGTGATTTGCATCATATATGAGACTTACAAAAATCATATTTTTGTAGCTTTGTAGAAATGCTTAAAATGCCTGGCATAATGCTGTCAAATTGGCATTAAATGTGGTAGTATATATTACTTTAAATTGTCTTAAGTTTTTAGAATCAAACTCATAAACTGCATTTGATGGAAAGGTATTTTTTTCTTCTGAAGTGCAAATCGTTGCTTTGCACACAATAGATCACCTGGGTCTTTTGAAGCTGTTAAGCTCTCTCCTTTCCATACTTAGGCAGATTTATTTAATCTGTGAGTATTTGACATTTATAAAACATAATGTCCCTTCAGAGTAGTCCCCTGGTGCTGTTTTCCTAACGGATGGCCAGCATAGTCACCGCAAGACAGTTTATAACACAGCTATAGAGTTGCCTTTGGCTCAGGCTTTTTGGTTTACCAAGAGTTGGCATTTAGAGTGAAGATAGTCATTTGGAAAAGTACAGTAAAAATAACGTGAAGGAAGTTGGAATTATAATTATGATAGCAATAGCATTATATTTGTGTGTTACTAGTTTTCAGTGGCCTGTGGTATTGTGATTTAATAGAGGTGATCATCAGAGGGCACATGAGAACTGTCCTTCGATATGCTGCTTCTAAGTTTTCAAAATAAATATATTCATGAGAGCATGGTGTTAGGTACAGGCCTAGATGAAGAAATGGTGATAGAATTTTGCAACATTGAGAGTCCTTGGGTATATAATGAGACAACAGCAGGAAATGAGTAATCAATAAATTCCTATTTTATTGAGTTGCAGCAGTGTGCAGTTCTCTAAAGGAAGTAGGAAAATGAGTCTTTAGATCTAAGGGGCATATATTTTTAAAGGAAGAATCACTACAGACATGACAGACACAAGTGAATAAAAGTACGTATCTATTTGTAAATGTCTAGAGAGAAACATGTTCACCCTGAGACCAATCAGTTGATCTATTTAATATTTTTAGGACAGAGCATGGATTACGACTTTTAAAAAAATTAAATTGTTTTTGTGGTTGGATGAATGGGACTGATTCAAACAAAAAGTTTGAAATCAGAAGGGAGGTTGTTTGAACAGCATTAGAATGGGTGTTTGAGGTGCGGCGAGGCCTATAAATTGCCTAACCTTACAGAGATCTTGGAGATGATGGGAATGCTAGGGTTTGCTTGGCCAGAGGAGCCAGCCACCCACTAGGACACAGTAGGAACCCGAAATAATGAAGATAGAAGGGAGCCGTTAAAAAAGATTTCTTCAGCTCCTAAATTATATGATTTTCTTTTATTTGGTTGAGAATTGGGAGCAATTTCTAGGAAGGAGACTAGTTTCTAGGAAGGAGACTTTTATGTGTATATATTTGATCTAGATTGGAGTGGTAACGTAAAGGCATTGATGCTGGTAAGAAATTTCTTTTATGAAGTTATATAAAATTTAGTCTATCTGAGCAGCTCTATAACTAGGTGATAACACTAAAGTGCACTTTGATTCAGGGTGTGGTAGAAAAAACACTATTCTTGGACTTTTTTTTTTTTTTTTAAATGTAAGCTTCATGCCCAACACGGAGCCCTACGTGGGGCTTGAGCTCATGACCCCGAGATCAAGACCTGGGCTGAGTTCAAGAGTTGGGCACTTAATGGACTGAGCTACCCAGGCACCCCATCCTTGAACTTTTTAATCTTAGGAAACTGTCACCCCTGCATAGTTTGAGGCATGCTGAAGGAGCCCGAGTCGAGGGCAGCTGCCTTCTAAACCTCCCAACCGTTCCATTTGAGAAGCAGTTTGCCGAGTGAGGCTGTGGTCGTGCTGTGGCACTTATAGTCTCAGTTCTGTCATGGTTTTCGGACTAGAAGTTGAGTTTTGCCTACTTTGGAGTCCAGTTGGTCTTGTAGTTTATTACTTTGAGCCATATGGCCTGGCACAGAAGTGTGTGTGCATGTGCATGGACACATGGACACATGCACATACGCAGACACAACATGATTGCACTTTCACTTTTCAGCAGCTGTTTCTTTTCTTCTGGAAACAGTGATTTGGGGGAAATAGTAAGGGACTGGAAATTCTTTTCGAAAGAGAAATACTTTCCGGGCTCCAAGGTGGCTCCATCGGTAACGTGTCCAGCTTTGGCTCAGGTCAGAACCTCATGGCTTGTGAGTTCGAGCCCCGCATTGGGCTTTCTGCTGTCAGCACAGAGCTTGCTTAGGATCGCCTATTCCCTTCTCTTTCTGCCCCTCTCCCACTCCTGCTCTTCCTCTCAAAATAAATAAATAAGGTTAAAATAAAGATAAAGAGGAATACTTTTCTAGAATTATTGCTTAAAGAACATTTTATGAATCTGGCATCACATGGTGACCTTGAAAGATAGTATCATACTACTTGACTGATTAACGTCCTATCTTAACAGTTAAGAGAATTTTGAAAGTCTCAGTAATAATGATTGGGATTACTGAGTTAACGGACATTCTTGGTACTATTTGAAGCAATTTTTGCTAGAAGGGGTGTGTCGGAAGGTTAAATGTAAATTTTTTTTGTCCCTCAAAAATAATTCAAAAAGGTTGCTAGAATACAAAAAGGAGAAATTATATTTCTGATTTTCTTTAGTTTTTACATTTTAGAATTTCTCTCAGAAAGATTTAATTCTGTTATTCAAGATTAATTAAAGCATATGGGCAGTTGTGTGAGTCTTCTAAACTTTTTTTTAAATCATCTGTGTGATTCCCTACTTGTTGAGCACTATGATTTCAGTCTGGAGTGAGGGTTGATGGTCTGTGGAACAAAGTGAAACATGTAGATTTTCCCTCTCCAGCAGCGAGTGTCTCACTGGCCAGAACATACATACACACAAAATTTCAAGTAATAGTATGGGGCTCCCCGTGATTAGTGGTTGCAGACGCAAAGAATAACACCGTTAGGTTATGAATAGGAAAACCCTTCTTCGTGTGTAGCATTCATTTTTCAGGTGTTTATTGAGCACTTACTAGTGTAGAGCAGAAAATAAAGCATATTACAGATCAGGCATTTAGAGATTTGTTGACTATGGCCAGTAAATAAGATAGATCCTGTGTCTTCCCCCAGATTTCTCATAGATTTTCTTGGGGACAAAAAGAGCCATCGAAATGAATCATAACAATTTGGTGATGCAAGGGCTGGTAGGTAGGTGTTAGAGTGCTGTGTGGGCTGATCTGGGACACAAGAGATGGACAGGGTAGAGTGGGATGAAGGAGGCATTCCAGGCCAAAGCACAGTTAGTAGTGATTAATGTTAGTTTGTGTATGGAAGTTTTCAAGAGAAGGAGGCTATAATAACTTTCATTCGATTTATTTATGCTGTAGAATTATGACCCCAAAATGATTGAGAACCCAGGGCATAGTCCCTCAGAATAGTCTGCCCTTGAGCCATCATAGTCCCAGGTGTCTGTCAGGTGATTGAAGAATCTTCCTAAGCAAAGACACACCCCTCCTCCTCTCAGGTTTCCTCCCACAAACTATAGTACAAAACACCAGATGGAAATATTTTCTGTATTAGTCTTGGAGGATCTGTCTCTCTCTCTCTCCTTGTGTATGTGTGAGAGAAAGTGAAGTTTGTTTTTTGGATTAGTTGTAGCTGAGATTAGGGGCATTGAAGAGTGTAAAAATTGATAGTCACTGAGTTCATTTTACCGGTCTCTTTAGTGAAAAGAAGTTTCCTTCCCTTACTTTACCATGTTTACACCTAACTTAAGAACTAATTTCTCTAATGGGTTCGGGGTCAGGGCATGGTACTTGGTGATTTCACTAATTTGGACCCAACCTTCTCTGTGCGGTACTTGGTATAGTTTTGCTAAACTCTCTGCTGTATCACTGCTGAATGTGACATTGAGACAGCTCCCCCCTACAGAGTAAGTTGGTTACAAATCCAGTACTTACAAAACTGAGTAAAAATACTGCAGTTGACACTTGAACAGCACTCGTTTGAACTCTTCAGCTCCACTTTCACATGTATTTTTTATTATTATTATTATTTTATAAATGCAGTACTGTAAATGTATTTTCTCTTATGATACCCTTAATATTTTCTTTTCTTTCACTTTATTGCAAGAATATGGTATATAATACACAAAACATACAAAATATGTGTTAATCTGACTATGTTATTGGTAAGGCTTCTGGTCAATAGTGAGCTGTTCATACTTAAGTTTTGGGGGAGTCAGAGTCATACATGGATTTTCAACAACATGGGGGGATGGAGCCCCTAACCCTTGCATTGTTCAGGGGCAGCTGTAATTCACCCATAGCGATTTCGTGTTCTCTTGTTTTTCTTCCAGTGCGTAGGAAATCACTGATCACATCGAAGCTGATTAGCAGTTGAAAATCACTAAGGCATTTATGTCTATCATTTGGAACTGGATAGTTGCAGAAGCAGGGATCAGTAGTTTCCCTGGCTGAGTTTTTATTAGTGATAATAACCTTTTGTTGACATTGCCTGACAAAGAAATATGATCTGTAGGGGGAACTCCGGGAGATTTGTTAGCACAGAGAGTTCGACTCTCAAGATTCATTCTCACAAAGCTTTTTGCCTTGTGCCTTGTACTTGAGTGGTCTTGCTTACACACTGCTCCTTTACCCCCTAACTCCTTGTTTGTTTGTACTGAAATGAGGTCAGCAAATAGAATTTGTGGCTTTTACTTCATAGAAGGGCAAGGGTTTTGAAACAAACTTTACACTTTGTCCCCCTTAGAGATATTTTATCTGTTTTTCTTTCATATTCTGCTATCTAAAGCCTTGGTTTTTATCTGTCCATTAACTGTAAATTCATGTTGGGTTTTTTGTGTTACTGAATAAATTATTCTTCTGAATTCTAACCTTTAAGACATATATGAGTATGAATACTATTTAAAGTGATATTTTTTTTAAAGTGGTTATTTATTAAATGAGGATGTGTGTCAGTAGGAGACAACATGCAGTGTTTGATGTGATTCCATACTTGTTACATGCCCCATTGCTTTCATTCTTCTATGTATTGTCGACTTTAAGAACACCTTCAGCTTAATAACAGCTCTTAGAGGATAGGATAAAGAAACATTAAATAGACCTATCAATTACAGTATGCATCTGGACTTTGAAAATGAGGAAAGAACTGAGGAAATGTGACAGCATAAGAGCCAATACATGGCAGTAGTTAAATGTCCTGGCCTTGTGATCAGCTGTACCTAGGCTTAACCCCAGCTCTGCAGCCATTAGTTGTATGACCTTGTGTAGGTGACACTTTCATTGTGCCTCAGCTTTGTGTATAAAAATTGGCATGCGACATCTGTTCATATAAATACTACAGTAATTAAATGATATACTATATATCTGGTAATCAAATGTGGTGGTGGTAGTGATTTTAGTAGTAGTTATTGGTAATATTACTGTTAGCAAACAGTAGAATTTTTCAGTAGAAATTGTCTGCCTGCCTATCTATCTATCTATCTATCTATCTATCTATCTATCTATCATCTCATCTATTCTGTCTGAAGAATACAATTCAGTCTCTGCGCTGGGGAATAAACTATGGACATACTTTTTCAGTTTTGCTTCTTGAGTGCTTCTACCTTGTTGGGTATTCTGTATTTCCTAATCTGACTTTAATAGAATCGTGTAGTCTTTAACCCTAAAAGGAAGTTCATTTATAATCTTCAGAAAACAGATTGGGTTGCTTTGAGAATGATTTTCTACATTGTGAACAAGGAAGATTGTTGTTTAAATTCATTTTCAAAATAAAAGCAGGTGAAGCCAGTGGGTTTTTTTCGTTTTTGTTTTTGGTTTTTTGTTTTTTTTTTTTTAATGCAGCAATACTCCAAATTGACTCTGCCCACGGGGAGTTGCATTGTGGCCAGCAGAAACTATTGCCAATTACTAACCCATCTAACCTGTAATGAGTTGGGTGAAGGCTTGAATTGTTTCCATCCTCCTTGATGGTACGGAAATTACAGAGGCAAAAGCCACTTGCAGAATTGCCTGAATATTGAATAAAGAATTGCTATGTAGCTCTTTTACTGGTAGGTAGAACCTTTGTAGAAGAATTACATCCAGCTTCCTGAGAGGTTTTCTTACAAAATATGTGTCATTTCGTTGAATAATGTTAGAGATTACTGTACTTTGTCAATTTCAAAATGTACATTTTCTCCCACATTTTTATATTTTAAAAATCAGAGATATTCCTTACAAATGATGACATCTCAGAATTGGCCAGTTGGCAGGTATGATACAGTTGTCATATGCCTGTACACGAGTGAACTTGGTCATAGCTGTCTATATTCTTGTCACTTCAGTTGAATTTTGTGCATTTTGGGTATTATATGAGTTGAGTTCAATTGCCGTTTAATGTGTCTTCAGGAGGATTACCCTGTAATTTGACGTTGAAACACAGTGTACATACAACAGCATGGAAACAGAAGTGGGGCACAACTTGGAGAGGAGGAGAGCAGATTATCACTGTTGAAGAAGTAGCTGGGGCTTCTTGCTCTCCTGCCAGGCCATAGCCACATGCTTCACCACTCACAGAGGAAAACACCTCTGCAGAAGAGACTGCAGTGTTTCTGTGTCTGCAATTTCCGCTCAAGGATTGCATGTCACATGCCACACAAGAAAGCCAGCAGTACACTTGCAAAATGAGCATCACTGGCTTAGAAGAATACCTCTGAGGTACTCGTGAGGAATGCCGCCTGTATTCCCAACATTCTTGATGACACAAGAATTGAAATAATGCAAAAAAGCGTGTTTGGATTTGAAGTACAGAAGTTTAAGACATTTCAGGAATACATCAGCCAATTAATTTTGCATAATTTTTTACATGTGCAAGCATAATGCATAATAAAAAGTTATGCTTAAAGTCAGAAAGTTTTCAGCATTTTTATAATTTAAAAGTTGTAAGTGATAAGAAAACATTTTGATACTTCAATTGGTGATGTTTTCATTTTCAATAGTACACCTTATCTGCGATTATTTGATTCCGTGACTTGCTAAGTTTTTTATTAAGACTCTAAATATAATTATTGGTGTGATTCTTGCAGGTGCCTAATGGATAAGAACTTCGTTAGGATTGGGAAGTGGTTTGTCCGACCATATGAAAAGGATGAAAAACCAGTCAACAAAAGGTGAGTCTTATGATCCTTTAGTGTTTTCCTTTCTTTTGCTTGACCATAGCTGTGTTTTGGGAAGAGATGGAGGGGAAGCAGTTTATCTATTTATTTGCTAACAGTCTTAGTTTAGATCTACTAAAATAGGCTTTATTAAATAAAACTTTATTAGTTAGTGTGTTATTATGCATTTTATTAAATAGTGTATTATTAAGTTTTTGTGGAATATTGGACTAGAAGGATAATCAGTAACCTATATCTAAGCCCCTTCTTACCATACTATTTGGGATTAAAATATTCTGTTTTGTTCTTTTCGTCATCCTCTTTTATCTTTCTTAATTTGAGGTGTTACATGCATAACTTTAAAAACAGCCAACGGAATTCAAATGGTGACAGTTTTTATAGAATTGATTGATGCCACTTAAAAGTCTGTGAAAACAGCCTTGAAAAATCTCAAACCAGGACTGTGAATTACTTTTCTAAACAGTCCTAAACTTTCGACCATCATTTATTGAATGCTAAATAAGCGTGGAGTTTTAGATCGATCAAACCAGGTTCAAAAACCAAAACCTTCAAAGGCAAATATTTATCGCACTCACCTCTGGACACAGCGTAGACTTAATTGGAATCATAAGTTGATGGGACATTACTTGATATCTGAAGAGCAGGGCACACAAACTCAGTCTCTTTGACTGTCCTTGAACTTGCCGCAAACTCAGGGTTCCAGCTCCGGGCTGCAGATGAGACTCGTGAGACCTTAGATGTTAAGTGTGAGGTTAGGTCATTTTTTGTGGTTTGCCCCAAGTTTGGCTGGCAGCTCCTGCCCGTTCTGGAACCTTTATCTTCTTAGCTTCATTGTTCCCACCTGCGACTTGTTCCCACCTGCGACTTAATTAGCATCAGCAGCTTCCTCTCCAACCTGTTTGTCTTAAAGCTTTGATGAAGTGGTTGTGGATTTCATTAACCAAACGTAATTTATGAGAATTAGGATTTCTTTTTTCAATTCATATGCGTTACACACTGGCATTAAGTTTGCCTGAAAAGGATAATAATGCTTTTAGAAAGGTGTCGGTATGTATGGGTGTGTAAAGATTCGGTTTTGTTTACAGATGCTTTGATGGAAAGGGATTTTTCCCCCTTTATTTATATTGATTTGGTCTAACTAAAGTATTTGCTCCATGGGCATAATTCTTCTTAGTGTTTCCTTAAATTTACAGAGGATGTAGATTTTCCGAGTGGTTAAAGTTTTGGTTTTTATGTTGATAAGTGACTGGTTCTATATGGAGTTGCTTTGGCACCATCATCTTTACCATTCACTCCTGTGTGCCTCTCTATGCTCAGTGCGCAGTCTCGGAGCTGGTGCCTGATGGCACAAACTAACATCAGTAGCTGTAGGTGTTTGTATGATGATTTCATAGGGATTAGGGGATGGAGGGGGAATGTGGAAATGAAATAGGGATTGAGAGTAGTAATTAGATCTTCAATAATAAGCACTAATGTTTGAAGTCAAATGTAATTATCAAACTATTTTATATAATGTTTGTATATTTTTGCACTTCATTTACATCCTAGAAGTCTTCCTAACCTTCACAAACCAGATGTGAATAATACTTGCAGTATATTTAGATATTTGATTTTGTGTACCTGGCAGGCTATTGATTTCTGAATTACAAGTGTAACAGAATTATTTTTTAGTTTGAGATCTTATATTTATGGTTGAAGGTAAAACTTCATTTTATTATAGTATAGAAATGTTAATGATTTTGAAAAACTATTTTATGAGGTGTTAACCATTGGAACAATTTTAAACCAAACACTCAGTTTTAAATGTTGGCGTTTGCTATAATAAAACTTTGTTAGGTATAATGACTTCTCCACTTTTATTCTCTGAATGGAAAATAGAGCCTCTTGTTTGATGCTGAAACAGGGTCTTAGTGTTCAGGTCATTTTGGATGGACAGACTGATGCTGTGGATGAGGGCATTTGAATATAGATTTGGGATCATGCCTCTCTTCAGAAGCTGTTTGCTTCTGGAGAAGTTGTTTAGTTTTTCCGAACTGCACTTTGTGTTTTGCTGTAACAGAGCTGGTGATAGGAGCTGCTATGTCAGGGTCATTGCAAAAACTAAATGAGATCATTGATGTGACTGGTTTGTAGTCGAGAAAAAGCAAAAACAAATTACAATTTTTAGGCTTAGTTTTGTGTGTGTGTACACGCATATTAGTTTAGTGACCGATGGAGAGGACAATTTGTCCAGTGCGAAACTTATGCACAAATTGACATTTTTAGGAATGCTCTTATTTGATGCTATCAGATAGAAACGAGAAATATATTTCAAAGGATATTTTAAATATAAAGTTAAGTAATTGTAGCATAGATACTTTTTTCAATAGATTAAAAGTTGATTTAACACACTGCATATTTTACATAGTGAAAATGATTTTAATAGTGATGACAAGTGAATATATTGATGAATAGATTTCACCTGTTGGATTAACAACCTGATTTCTTGAGCTCTGATTTTTTTCTTTACAGTGACACATCTTTTGTTACTCACAACCTTAGGAAAGAAAACTTTTGACTTTGTCCTAAAGAAATGTGACAAATAAAATCAAACATACAAAATTTCTGGTTTTCTAAGATATGTTCAACTTGAAAAAACTTTTCCTTCCAGGATATATTTAAAAACAAACCAGTGAAAAATATATTCTTTTCTAATAATTTAGAAATTATTCATGGAGATTCTATTTAGTTTCAGCCCACATTTGATCACTACAGAATTTGAAGTTTATACATTTTATTTTTTGAATGCTAGTTTTAGCAAAATAATCGCTCCCGATAACAGTTTGGACCTTTAATTTTTTTTTCTGGTATCAGTGTATCGTAGTTAACAGAAAAACATATTTGCTAGTGCATTTTCTGAATTAATCAGCTGTCTCTTCCTCATGGGTAAGCCTACCTTGAGTGATTCTCAAAAAAGCCTCCAATACGTTTAAATATTCTAATTACTTTTGTATGTGCTGCTAGCAGACATGCATGTTCAGACACACACACAATTGGAAGTATATTATTTTGACTGCCTTTATCTGGATTCAAACCAGAGATTATCTCTTTAATTTTTTTAATGTTCTTACACTACCGCACCTATTTTTCAAGAAATGCCCTTACCTTTTGATTTTAATAGCCAAAAAAATAAAATAAAATAAAAAATAAAATACATTTTATGTAACAAGATGAAATACTTTGATGCAGGAAAATATTTTTTAGCACTTTAAAACTTCCCTGCCCCCTTTCTCCTCAGTGGCCCCCCCCCCCCCAGCTTTTCTCACTCCTTCTGGCTCTTCTAGTCCTCCTCTTTCCTGTACTTTCCTTGTGATGTTTCCATCTAGAGATGAGCAGATGACAAGGCAGGGGAAGGAATTCCTCATGTAGAGGATAAGCAGACAATGGAAACAACTGCTTAGAATGTGAAAGAGAAAGGGAGTCTCTTCCTAGTGTCCAGAAAAATATGATCATTGGTGATAGTTTTTTTCAATTTTTCTCATAAATTTACTTTGTGCAGGTGGTGCGTTTTACCACGTATCTGATAATGAGGGCTCTCTGATGGGAAATCCATAAAAGAATATTAATGGGACAATTTGGGCTTATCTAATCATGTGTAATAGTTTCACAGCCTTTTTCTGATCTATAAAATATGTAGTCATTTTCTGTTGGTTGTATCTGATGGGGGATATAGCAGAAGATGCTGTGCACTTTGTCGTTGGAATGTGTTTGAGAATCATATGCAAGGTGAGAAGAGGGATGTGGTGAGAGTCTTGAGTGTGGGCATTTGTGGGTGGGTGGAGAAGGAAGAATATATGCATGGAGACTGAGAAAGATAAATGAGAAGCGAGAGCCAAGATGGTTGGTGTCACCAAAACCATGGATCTTTAAAATTTCATGATTAATCAGCTGTGTCTGCCACACGGTCCGCGTAAAATACATTCTAAGAGGACAGTTAGATTTGGCTTTCAGCGGTGTGGGAGGTTTGAAGTTGCAGTAGCTTGAGGTATAAATGGGGGTTGAAATGAAGATCTCGAATACAGGGTTCTTGCTATATTTGTTACAAGTGATTGCAAAGGAAAAACTCCTGCACCCTTGAAGGGAGGAGAGAAGCATTCAAGGAGCGTTTGTGATTAAACTGCCTGTACTCTGTGTGGTTTTACAAAATGTCTTTCATGTGCCACTGCACTGTTTTGTTCACAAACGTTATGCACAGTTTTAGTGTTCAACTGAAAGGCCAGTTCAACCAGAGGTGATGACAGTTAACCATATTCTGTCTAGATAGCTCTTTTACTTTGTCTTACTTTCCGTTTTCCTTCATAGCCAAAACAGAATTAGCACCTCTTTTAATTTTTTATTTGTTCTATTCTAAAAAGAATATAATAAAAAATGTATATCTTCAACATCAATAATTGTCATAGTTTAAAATAAAAGTTTCAATATATACTGTCTGCTTTCAAGAAGAACTTTATATGTGCCTTGTTTTTTTAATGTACCTAGAGAGGTTGGGTGAATATCATTGCTATAATTCCCTTTTTAATTCCTGCCAGTGGATTGAAACAAAGCTGGAAACAAAGCTCCTTGTTCCGTAGACCATCATCCAGAATCCAGAAATATGGATGACCTTCCATTAACAATTAGACCTTGCGGGACTTACTTTTAGCATTGTTTTTTTTCTAAAATGTTTTTCAGTTTTCAGATTCTCTAATTTTAGGAGAAGTGTAGAATCTAGGCATGCCCCAGATCAGTCAGTTTGTCTGCCTTGCCTGCGTACCTGTCGACATATCTATCTCTCTTTTTTTCTTTCCCTGTGTGTATATATGCATGTATATGCGTGCATGTATCTATCTACCTATATGTATGTATCTTTCCTTCTTTGTTTCTTCACATGTTTGGTTTTGTTGTAAGCAGAGAGTGACTCCTTTATTTACCAAACGAAGGGATTTGATATTACTCTTTCAATGTATCTGCAAGTTTTCAAGGATTTATTTTGGAGGGTTTTTGTTAACTTCAGTAATGATGTTCATAATCAGATGGGGGGGGGAGGAAATTTTCAGTACCAAGTGGGAATTAATTTGAGCTGTTTTTCAGTTTTATAACATAGCTGACCACCTATTTTGCCTTTGCTTAAGATGTCCTAGCTAAATGCCACTTCCTTTGTTGGAAAAATCAGCTGAAGAGACATAAATGAATGGAGGTTCAAATGATTACCCTTTTGGTAGCATGAAGGAAATAAGTATGCTCATATCTCTGGTCTTGTTTAGGATATTTATAGTAAGTTTCTGTCTTCATACCAACTTTAGTGAATCTTAAGTACTAGGGAAGTATATTGTGGTACATCAAATAACTAAGTCTCGTAGATTAATTAAAGTTATTATTTTGGAAGTAGGCTGAATTTTAAGTTGAATGCTTATGTATCTCATGTTTTGTAAAATACGTAAGTTACTTTTGCTGAAGTTTGTTAGAGTTCAGAAAAACTGTTAAATGTATGTACCTGGGAGGTTGTTTCCATTCATAATTTCTCATAACATCGATAACGTGGGAAATTTTTATGGCATGTTAAAAACAGACATGTCCAAGGGAAATGACTGCTCTTGTTTTTATTATATTACTATTTTTAAAAAAATATATACATATTTATGTATTTATGAAATGAGACTTTGTGGGCTATCTATGAAGGACATGGGGGGGGACATTTCTAAATTTTGAGTTGGAAAATTTCAGCTACACCAAGTATAAATTAGTTCTATAGAATGGCTCAAAAATAATAGCATCCCAATGATTATTTATAATTCCTTGTTACAGTCTACCATATATCTCTGCCACCTATATTATTCTAAAAGGTACAGCAGTCATTGGTTTTCTGATATCAAATTATTTAGCAGATCTTCTGCTTTTCACCTCCATTTAGTTTTTAATATAATTATAGTCAAGATTTAGTGAAAATCATTGCAGCATGGGCACAAGACAGATTCCGAGAGAAGCACTAAGAGTAAAAATAATTGGCTAATGTATAGCTAATTTTTGGTATGGTTATTTTCAGTCCTTCAGTTTCATTCGGCCCTGTTTTATTTCCATTTTTCAGCTGAGATTTCCTGTATTTTAAATTCACTATGAGTATATTCCCTTTATGTCCCTAAGCATAATTAAAATAGTTGCTTTAAAAAATCTTTTGTACTAAATGAAATAACTGGATTATCTCCATTGGTTTTACCTTTTCTCTTCATTATGGGTTAGATTTTGCTGTTTCTTCGTCCGTTGAATAATTTTGAATTTTAGGCATTGTAAGTAATGTAGAGATTCTGGATTCTGTTTTCTTTCTCTGAAGAATGTTGGTTTTGTTTACTGTTTTGTTTTAAAACAGTAAACTTTATCTGAACTAGACTCCAACCTCTTGTCTCACCTTTGATGGGTAGCAGTTGAAATCTTTTTACTTCTTTTAGTGTAGGGTTTCTCAGCCTCTGCATTGTTGACACTGGGGGCTCGGTGATTGTTATGGACACTGTCTGGTGCGTGGTAGGACCCCAGCAGCATCCCTAGCCATGATCCACGCAGTGCCGGTAGCACCTTCCTCCTTCAGAGGAGAATGCCTCCAGGTACGGCCAGAGGTCCCCCCAGAGGCCAAATTGCCTTTGATTGAGAAGCCACTGTTTTAGTCTTAGTGAGGCAGAGCCTGACCTGTGCACCTAATTCAGGGGCTCCACCAGAGATTTGGTCTGAGTTTTGACTGATTGGCTTCTTCCCAGGATTTCTTTCTCATTTTCTAGCCCCTCTGGTCTCTGAACTCAGTTGTCTGGTTCTTCAAGCCAGTAAGACTGGAGGTGGACTTCGTAGCAGTGTTAGCCACTCCATGTGGTTCAATCTGCCTGCATGTAGACAATGAACTTTTTTTTTTTTTTTTTTTTTAAAAGAAAGGGGAAAGTCACTCACTAGCATTCCTTCTTTTCAAGTGTAGACTCTTGCCTCCTTTCTGAGTTCTTAGCTGCACTTAGTAACTTTTTTATTTAGTAACATTTATTTTTAGCAGATTTTGTTCATAATTCTGGTGGTTGTTTTTTGGAGGGAGAGATGTGTTGGTTTGAAAGGAGCTTTGTTACTGACCAGAGTGAAACCTAGTGAGTATTTAGGACCTAAAACTTCACAGTCCTTTGTTACCCTGCTGCTATTGTGCCTCACTTAGGTTTGCATTGTCTGTCTATTAAAATTGGATGGCATAGCATCTGATGCTAAATCACTTTGTGGGAGACTTTGATTTTAATATTTTACTTAATTGACTAACGAAATGACACCCATTTTCTCAGTGATTCCAATGTTTGAGTGTTGTAAATTGTTCCCAGTGTATTAATTAATGGCTTTGTGTTTTATACTGTTTTAAAAGTAGTAATGTTTGTAATCTCTTCCCCCAAATTTATAAACATTGAACATCTTTTTAAAAATATAAAGAGGGGTGCCTGGGTGGCTTAGTCAGTTAAGGGTCCGACTTTCGCTTAGGTCATGATCTCGCAGTTCGTGGGTTTGAGCCCCGCGTCGGGCTCTGTGCTGACTGCCAGCTCAGAGTCTGGAGCCTATTTCAGAGTCTGTATCTCCCTCTCTCTCTGACTCTCCCCTGCTCATGCTGTCTGTCTCTCTCTCTCCTAGAAATAAATAAAAATATTAAAAAAAAAAAAGAAAATAAATAAAAATATAAAGAAAGGCATGAAAGGTCTTGATTGTTTCTTTTCTAAATTGACATTTATATAAAGCCTTGTCCCAAGTCAGTTTTAAATCTTTACAGAAATGGGGCGCCTGGGTGGCTCAATCAGTTAAACATCCAGCTCTTGATTTCGGCTCATGTCATGATCTCATAGTTCATGAGATTGAGTCCTGCTTTGGGCCCTGCACTGATAGCATGGAACCTGCTTGGGATTCTCTTTCTCCCTCTCTCTCTGCCCCTACCCCCCTTTTTTCTCCATGCACATGTGCACTTTCTCTTTTTCTAAACAAACAAACAAACATTAAAAAAAAAAAAAACCTTTATAGAAATGTTCCTAAACTGTTCTTGTTAATTTCTTTTAAGGATTGAGGTAGGATGAGATGAGACAGGAGAGGAAGAGGAAGAAAGGACCAGGAAGTGACCAAATTAGAGAAAGGCCCAAATGGGTCCTTTCTTTGACAGATGAGATGAGGGCTCTCAGTAAAATGTGGTGATGATGGCATCTGTGTAGTATGTTGGCAGCAAGGGGAAAGCATCACAGATTAGAGTTAGACTTCAGACATTCCCCCTTCACTTTTAGGCAAGGATGTTCACTTCTTCAAAGAAGGTTAGGAATACTGTTTGAAAGTGTTGCTTTTGGTGGATTTTATGTAGTTTTCTTCCTAACATTTTCCCGTCATCAGTTCAATGAAAAGTAAGTAAAAATGTTAAGGTTATATAAACAAATTTCACTGTCCTTAAAGGGACTAGGCCTAGGTTTGCCCCCTTTCTCTCTCTTTTTTTTTTTGGTAGAATGGAGATTGTGCTTAAGATGGTTTAAGGCTGAGTAAGATAACATGAAGTGGCTGTCAAGAACCTGACATGTGGCAGCTGTTGTAATGGTGGTTGGCTGCCACTAGTGGTGGAAGAGGTGGTAGTAATTACTTAGAAAAAAACTAAGGCTAAATACAATTTTTTATGTTTCTGGTAGTTTCTTGTACTAGAGGAAGATTGCTATCCAAATATTTTTCATTAAAAAAATTATTTTAGGTTTATTTATTTATTTTGAGAGAAAGAGAGTGCACGTTGGGGAAGGGCAGAGAGAGAGAGGGAGGGAGGGAATTCCAAGCAGGCTCTGCACTGTCAGCATGGAGCCCGATACAGGGCTCTAACTTACAAACTGCAAGATCATGACCTGAGCCAAAGTCAGAAGTTTAACTGGCTGAGCCACCCAGGCGCCCCCCCGCCCCCCCGCCCCCCCGCCTCAATATTTTTATATAGGTGATTTGCATTAAATGAATTAAGTATTTCTACTATAAACCTTTTTATATAATGGCCATATACTTTATAAGAAATGGCATATTGTACATTGTTTCTACCCTGAAAATATTGATATGAGCTATTTTCTGTTTTTAAAGAACTTTTTTACTGCATATTTTAAGACCTGATTGAAACCATCTTCATTCTGGTATGAGTTTTGAAATACAATATTTATTTGCATTGTAGTTCTCTTGCCAACCTTTAATATGAAGGAATCAAAGGGAAGTACTCTCCAAAAATGGAGAGTACATAATGTACTTTATAGCCCTTTGGCTTACCTCTGGTATATTTGGGGCGTTCAAGAACATTATAAAAATAAAGCTTTTATTAAGTGTGGTTCGTAGAAAGTATTAAATGTGTATCTGAGAACCCATCAATCGAACGTGATAATATGTACTTCATTTAAGGTGTTATTAATAGCTGTGTAAGGTTGAAGTATTATAGCTTAATATTTAAGGCTAAAGAGTTTGGAAAGCTCTGGATGCTGAGATGCAGTACTAACTCCTGTACTGTAGAGCCTCCTTCCTGTCGTAATGTTTGTCCTGTTACAGTCTTCTGACTGACTTTCTCCTGGTTCTAATCACTGCTGTTCGGACTCGGAGTACCATGTGGTGTCAGCTGTGTTCTGGATGGTACCCACCCCTTATCTGGCTTCCCTGCTCCCCAGTAGAAGCCTTTTTGTCCAGCAAGAGTTGCCCTTCACAGTCCTTACCATTGTCTAAACTCCTTTTTTCTTTGTGCAGGTCCCCCCCCCCCCAAACTTTTCTGTCTCTCCTGGCATCTCAACATTAACTTTGATCTTTCTTCTCTGAGCTCTTCCCCCGGAGGCAACTTTTCTAGCTGTCCGCCCCCCCTCACCCCGCTATTTTACCTGTAAATTTATCAGGAGTATGGTTTTACCTGTTATTTATTTTTATTTTAAAAATTGTATTCCTCTCTTAAATTTGTACTAAGGAAGATGAGAATTTAGTCTCCATTTTTTTCTTCTTCCATTTCCGCATCATTCCATCATTGACTTTTTAGTACAGAATCATATTTATTTTGGTATCTATCTAGTATGCATCACTTTTCCCCTTTACTTCTACACACCATCTATTACAATTTCTAGTACAAAGAGTATTACAGGTTTGGATGAACTGAATGGAACATACTTCTTTTGTTGTAAATCTACTTATTTTGCCCTAGGATCAAAGTGGAAAATGAGGTCTTAAAGTCTGTAACATAAAATGTTGAGTTATGTCATTAAAGCAAAAAGATTTTCTTTACCATTCTTAAGAGATGATTGTTTAAAATATTGTGTTTTTATAAATGTTCTTATAATCATTGGTTTTATTGGTTTTAATATTTCCTCAGTATTATTTATTATTGAGTGGTTTGCTCAGGTTTCAAGTCTGAACATTTGGGCCGTTTATGATGGTTACTTCAGTTCAGGTGTTTCCTAGTGAACAGTCTCTGTTATTCTTTTGGATATTGTCCTCCATTTGGTGCTCTATGAATTGGAGTTTTTATTAGTAGAAGCAGCTTTAACACATTTTGAGATTTTTAACAATCTCATAGAAAGGAGGAGGCCTGTCTGATTGGTTGTGCACGGAAGAGCCTGGGAGGAACACTGGTGGGCAATATTTGAAGTATTTTTGCCTGCTACTGAAATTGACCAGTTTAATTTACAGAGTGTTACCTGGTACCTAGCATGTAAGAAGGCAACGAAACATATTACCATATATAATTGAAGACAGTTGGCTAATGGTTTTCTGTCGCTGAGATTAAGAAAACAAAACAAAAAAGACTGGTTAAGTAAGTTTCACTGAGAGAAAATTGGAATATTAACTTTAGAATTTTGGGCTTTGTTTCTGGTCTTAAAAGCACCTGTATCAATTTCAGTGGAGCATGCCACCTCCCATCCTTTGTTTCTTTTGTTTGTTTTGTTTATCCTGAGAGAGAGAGAGAGAGACAGAGCGAGCATGAGTGGTGCCCGGGGCAGAGAGAGAGAGAGATACAGAATCTGAAACAGGCTCCAGCCTCTGAGTTGTCAGCACAGAGCCCAACATGAGTCTTGAACCCACCACTGCAAGAGCCAAACTCAGATGCTCAACTGACTGAACCACCCAGGCACCCCATCCTTGGTTTCTTATTTATAATTTTAAAATCTAGAATTTAAGCTTTACATCAGAGTATGGTTCAAATTTCTGAAATAAATACAACTTTCTTCTGCTGATGACTTGTGTCCTTGAACAAGTAACATTTCTAGGCATTAATTTCATTATAGGAAAGAAATGTCACCCTCAACTGGAGTTCCTTATGGAGAGTAAGATATTGTGGTGTCCCTTAAACATCCACCATGTGAAAATTAAAAAAATTGGGATTATGTGCTTTTACTTTTCAACTTTAACTCCGCAGCCCTCTGTTTATCCAGTCTCTTAAAACCTTAAAATACTGGCTTGGAACACTGATTATAATCATATATTTAATTGAATATGTACTGTCTTGTATTATTCCTTGATCATTTTAAGCATGTTTTGTGTGTTCAGAAAGAGAAGTTACTGAAGGACATTACTGTAATAGTGGCAAGGCCGCCTCTTTTCCCCAATCCTTAGAAACACATGGTGCTAAAAGTACCCAGAGGAAACTCAGTAAAATACTTGTTGCGTGCATCTCAAACCAGAGGATTCTTCCATTGGAGGATATTACTGGTACATTTGAATGCTGTTCACTGTATGAAGTACAGTACAGGGGACGTTCTGCAGATGTTGCATAACAGAGAATTGTGTATTTGTGCTTTGATTTTCTGTAAACTAACTTTCCAGAATTCAAAGGTCTTTTAATTGTTCCAAGTACATCATGAAGAAGCCTTTGTTGGGATGTTGGTACCTAGTGTATCTTACCTCCTTAAGGTAACTCCTTAAACAAGGTAAGGTAAACTCTTTAAATGCCGTAACTCCTTTGAACAAGTCAGAGATTTTCGGAAACAGCTGAGGTTATCTAGGCATTGAGTTGGAGCTAAGGCTGGGGTGACAGCAGATCAGGTGAAGTGGGTGAGCAGGGGCCAGTTGTTCTGACCCCCGGTGGAGGTATGAAGAATTGTAAATCTTGAGTTCAGGAGTTAGAACTTTTGGTACATGGGACTGTTTCAAGAAAGTAATGCACATATACATTATTACAAGTATAGCTAATGGAACTGAATCACCCAGTACACTGCACTTTTCAAAGTAAATGACAGAAACTTAGGACTTTATGATTATTCCCATCCTAATTGTGCTCTTAGTTTACATAGTCAGAATGACCCACTCATTATTGTTTTGTATCTAAACTCTGAGTAGGAATAAGAATAAAGATATTAACAATGATATCCTCATAATACAGGTTGTTTTGAGGATTGAATGAGAAATAATGTAAGTAGTGGAATGAATAACTAGATAAATAAATCATTAAAACCTGTTCTGTAAATTTCTTCATGGCACTTTATATGCTATTTATTATTTATATATGAAACTGATAAATTTTTCAAAATTAAATGATCCTGATTCAGGAATAGCATTGAATATTATTTTATTTTTCCTCTTGCAGATCATTTGACATTGTTTACAAACATTAAAGTTGATATTTTAAATAAAACCTGGATTAAAAGTGCATGATTGAACATCCTTAAAATTCATCCCCTTTCCATCCAGTATTTTCATAGGTTTGATTTTGGTCTCAGGTGCATGTGGAGGTACAAAGAGGCCTTTTGACTGTTAAGCTTGCCTCTAAGGGTGGTAGGTTTTTTTTGTATTTTACATATAAAAGCGAGTAGTTAAACCAGTTGTTTTCAGTAATAAGATGAGATAACTATGGGGAAAAGATGGAGGTGGCATAGATGAAAAGCACTGCAGACAGAAATGGATCCAGTAGTCACAGTTATTGGATGAGGAAAGAAGGAAGCTCCTTACAAACCACCAGTACTTCCAGAGGTTTCTTCTCATTTGGTATCATTCAGCACATTTGCTTTTTCCTTTGCTTTTTATCCTACCATTCCTCATAAGGGTTCCAAAAAGGGTGGAGGGTTCCCATTTTATTCCTTCTTAAACACATTTATCACTTCTGTAGCTTGAAGTGAAAACAGTGATCTAGATTAGAACGTTTGACGTGGAGTGAAACATAATAGAAAAAAAAAATAAGTGGGAGGGTAAGGGTAAAATAAATTGTTATCTGTATTTTTAGTTTACTGGCATAGTCTGGCACTAAAAGTTACTAATTATACAAATGTGGTCGTTTGTTCTTTTGTCCTTAGCCCTCTGTTTAATGAGTAATACTAAAATGTTTCCTTGGAGAGAATTTAATTCCCTCTTACTCATTCACTTCTTAAAGCTTTCATTAAAATGCCTTTTTGAACAATCTGCTCATAAATCATCTCACACATTAAAAAAAACTTACTGTATATTTTACAGATTACAGAAGTATTAAATGTATTTATTAAAAATTGGGAAACACAGAAAATCACATAGAATTTTAAGACAGTTTAATTGTCTTTATTTGAATACAAGAGTCTGTGTACAGAGGCTTTTTTGATACCTTACGTGTTCCTGTACAAACGTCCTTCCATAGTACTTGATGATCCGTTAGTAAAATCTTTAAAATTTAGCTTTTTAAAAATAGAGTCATTTCTTGAGATGCTGGAAAAGAATGACTTCAGCATACTAAAATAAAATTTATTAAAAGGTAAAATTGAGACTCTAATACAAATATAAAATGAGCAAATGCCAAACATTTTAATCAGCTTGTTGATTAGTGACGGAGCACATAAGATGTTAAACATTCAAAGAATGTTTGAGTACCTAGGTTTTTATAGAAAATTAATGGATATTTCTGTAACTACAATTTAGTACCTTTCTGACCAAATGATGCATATAAGGAGAGAAAAAGTTTATTCTCACATAACCACGATTGCTTATTGATAGGATATGTATGCCTTTTGGATACTGAATAAGTTTTCAAATCTTGGAATCAGATTGGACACCACCACTGATGTGACTTCATATTGCAGTCACCACTGAAAAGCCAGTTGCACTAAGATTTGACTTTGTTGTAGGGAATGCAGTACAGTCTGTGGTTGAAACTGTGGACCACCTTGAGCTAGTAGTTTGCATAGGCTCTGACAGATGTTGCTTTGTTTCCTCCCTGCCAGTTTAAAAATATCTCACCACACCCTTGTGACTTTGCTACAGTGTTCTGGGATGCTTGAGTACTCGGAGCACCAGACCACTAGAAAATCCTTTGATGGTCACTTATCCTGTATGATGTTGAAAGGACAGGCTGCTTTCCTTGGCCTTATGTCCCAGTTTTGAATGAAATTTCTTAAGTACCCTGGGGAGCTTCTAATTAGAATTGTCAAATTTCTCCCCTTAAACTGCCTGCTGGACGATGGTGATATCGATTGTACTGGTAGACGCTTTACTCTGTGTTTATCCAAACCCTGCCAAGTGTGTAGATTGTTCTGGTAGGCCAGTTAATCATGCCACTGTGATGCACTAGGACTTTTTAGTCTCAAGACACCTATAAACAGTGAGCAACCAACAGAGCTTTTGTTCATATGGGTAATACTTACCAATATTTAGTCTAAAGAAGTAAAACTGAGAAAAGTTAAAATACTTATGACTTACAAAAACAATAATACTTTCATTATATGTTAACATAAATAACCCCTTTTTAACAAAAATAACAATTTTCTAAAAGGAAAAAATAGTCAGAAGAGTGGTACTGTTTTTGTGGATCTCTTTTGTGTCTGGCTTACGGGTAAATAGCTGTATTCTCATGTCTGCTTCTGCATATAGTCTGTTGTGTAGAAGTCAGGTAGCCTTTGGAAAACTCCAAGTTGTGCTTGGGGATCATAAGAGTGAAAAAGATAAATAATGTCTTTATGCTCTTCTGAAAGTAGTTTTGACTTCCTACCTGCTTGGAGTGGAGCTTCAGTGTAGATGTGGTTTGTTCTTATTTTACTCTTAGGCAGAGACAGGTAAAATTTTTTCTGTGAAGGGCCAGGTAGTAAACATCTCCAGCTTTGTAGGCATATGGTCTCTGTCAAAACTAGTCAAGTCTGACATTGTACTGAGAAAGCAGCCATAGATTATAGATATAGATATAGATATAGAATGTAAGGAAATGGGCATAGATTGTTCCAGTAAAACTTTATTTACAAAAATTAGGTGACAGTGGCCCTGGGTGTTTCATTTGGTTAAGTGTCCAACTTTGGCTCAGGTCATGATCTCGTGGTTTGTGGGTCTGAGCTCCACTTTGGGCTCTACACTGACAGTGCAGAGCCTGCTTCAGATCCTCTGCCTCTGTTTATCTCTGCCTCCCCCCCACCCCCCACGCTCCCCCACTCAATCACTCTCTCAAAAATAAAATAAACATTAAAAAAAAGTGACAGGATGGAATTAGCTTTGGACCCAACATTGCTGACCTCTGCCCTTAAGAGGAAGATTCTTGTCCAGATAGGTTAAGTGATTAGCTGAGAGCTGCACAGCCAGAAAGTGGAGTATTCAAATCCAGGCGCTTCTAGTTTTGTTTTTTTTTTTTTTTTTTTTTTAATATTTTTATTTTTATTTATTTCTAGGAGAGAGAGAGACAGCGTGAACAGGGGAGGGTCAGAGAGAGAGGGAGATACAGACTCCGAAATAGGCTCCAGGCTCTGAGCTGGCAGTCAGCACAGAGCCCGACGCGCGGCTCAAACCCACGAACCGCGAGATCATGACCTAAGCGAAAGTCAGACACTTAACCGACTAAACCACCCAGGTGCCCCAGGCGCTTCTAGTTTTATAGCTGCTGTTTTTCTCAGTTCTTCATGCTGTCTTCACTAATAAGATTAATGGTTACACATACAAGCTAAGTGACTATTGTTTAAAAATAAAATCTTAAGGTAAAAATTCATCTAACTTCAAAGTTGTGTGGAGCCTAGCATTTAGAGTCTCCCTATTTACCTAAGAAATGATTAGATGAGTATGAGTCTTTAGTATAATAAATCATATGCACACAGAGCATTTTAATTCTTGTGTTAATTCACTACAGTGTACATATATGAATATGTTTTCAAGAGTGTTCAAGGAATTCTTGTATCCTATTTAACTTATGATTTGGAGTGATAAATACATATATAAAGTTTAAACAGTTAGTCTTTCCAGAGATGAGTTTATGTAGATATACACACGTGTGTATGTATATATTTTCTTTTCTACATGTATAATATGCCAGCCAGTACACTTACTCTACCCATTGTTCTGTTGCTTTTTACTAGATATATTTATCAGATCATAACAGTATGTTATAATCAGCCCAAGTATATGCATATAGGACTATTGACTGTTTAAAAGCAAAAACATGCTTTATATTCACTCTTAGTATTTATTCAATCAGATTTACTAATTTCAGAATAAGTAATCAGAAATACTAATTTCTTTTCTTTGTTACTTATACTCTGTGAGTAGCTTTCTATCAGTAGTTAAAATAAAATCTTGTTTTGGCATTTGGTGGACATGAATAAGATAACTTGACAGGTCACCTGGTTGGCTCAGTCGATTAAGCATCTGATTCTTGATTTGGGCTCAGGTCATGATCTCATGGTTCATGAATTCAAGTCCTGCATTGGGCTTTGTGCTGACAGTGCAGAGCCTGCTTAGGATTTCCTTCTGCATCTCTCCTGCTTGTGCATTCTCTCTCTCTCTCTTTTTCAATATAAATAAACACTAAAAAAATTATAATAACTTGACAAAATCGTGCCAACTAACGTTGTATTATCAGGGAAGCAAGACATAAACACTTGAAGGAGTTAAAGATAAGTCACTGTGTACAGTTTTGGTCTTGGGTTGTGAAATAGGCAATAAAGGTGAGAATTGGGAGATGCTGATGCTTTCCTCTGGTGAAAATATTCATGCAGTTAAGTGGGTTTTGACAGATCGGAAGTTTGAGTGTCTTGAGTCATGAAGAGGAAAAGGCAACAACAGACACAGGACAAGGGTGTCTCAAAGAAAGATTTGGCCAAGTATGGAGGCGGGGGTGTGCTCAGCAGTGATAGAAGACTGGAAGAGTAAACTTCCAATAGGAGGACCTTGACATGATCACAGAGTTTTATTGAAATTCTTTCGTGTCCACTTCCTTGTGTGTGGGCCCAAGGTGTGTAAAGACGCTGAGTTGGTTTGTACGATCTGTATATGACTGAGGTCCTGTGCTTGTGCTAAGAGTCACCTGCAGACTGTCCCGATGTTCACTCGTGGTGGGGAGCTGTCACCAGTAAAGACTGCTCATGGCTAGTAACTTTCTGCCCTCTGCCACAGTGATGGATTGAGGGTTGTTTTTTTTTAATGTTTTATTTATTTTTGACAAAGAGAGCACACGTGGGGGAGGGGCAAAGGAGAGGGCAGAGGATCCCAAGTGGGCTCCTTGCTGATGGGAGCAAGCTTGACACGGGGCTCAAACTCAAAACTGCAAGACCATGACCTGAGCTGAAGTCGGACATTCCACTACCTGAGCCATCCAGGTGCCCCTGGATTGAGGGCTCTGTTCAGATATTTTGGTGAATGAATGTGAGGCAAAGAGTGTGTGATCTTTGGGAATCCAAAGCATGTAGCATCAATACTGCAGTTTTAGAACTATGGTAAAGTTTTAAAGTAATGAAGCTTAGACTAATTGTGATTGTTCATGAGGGTAGAGGCATAACATTGTTCTAGTAATAATTTAAAAAGTAAAATAGTTGCCATTAGAAGTGAAGAATTACAAAATTCCAAAACCACAGATAAGTATTGTCTTGAGAGTTAAAGATTTTCAAAAAGCTTAAAAAAACCAACTCCGAAAATCAAGCTTTCTTTTGAAGGCCCCGTTCAAACTTACCAGGAAATCGTGGCAGTTCATATAACTTTCCCCTCTTGCTCTTGACTCCTTGCTTCTGCAGGTTTTATTAACAGCCTAGGACTGTTTTTGGTTTGTGCCTATGGTACTGTCTTGTCTCCTGCCAAGGATTTTAGCATTTTCAGTGTGTAGGCACCTATTTCTCATGTTAATTTTTTTGAAGGTAGAGTGTCTATCACATTACTGCTATTGAGATGCACCTAAACCCAATTACAATCCGAACCTGAAAATCCTCGCTGTGCTCTCTTTTGGCAGTATAGCCTCTCTTTGTGGGTTTAATCAGTTGGCATCTTCAAGCTTTCAGGGAGGGCACAAGCCCACAATACATAGGTTTGGATTTGTACTGAAAAGTCAAATGGAAATGGTAGAATAAAAAGCAGTCACGTTGGGGATGTTCAATGGCACAACTTCAAGCTGGAAGGAAAGGGAGCTTATAAGTTAGGACTGACATTTGTTGAAATACTGTGCCAAATGCTTTCTTTACATTAATTACTTCCAGTCTTCACAACATACCTTGAATTTTGTGTTATTTTCTTTGGTTTTATAGATGAGAAAATGGAGACCTTTAGAATGCTGGTAACAGATTTTTGGAAAGTGCTAGAGCTAAGAGCACATCTTCCAGTGGCAGGGCAGGACCTTTATGCATACTGCACCTTAGGTACTTTGTGTCATCTTCTTCACAGCAGCCCTGTGAGAATAGAGGTAGGAGCAAAGATAGTCCTAATTTTAGTTAAGTATTGAGATCCAGAGACAGAAGTAACTTGCCAAAGGTCATGCTGCCACTAAACTAAGGGCAGAGCTAGGTAAATCTGCTTCCAAGGCTCTTGCCCTTAATCTTAGCAAATAAGTAATAAGAACTGTCTTCCTCCCCGGAATGAAAAAGTAAGAGAAAGAGAAAATGTAGAGGCTTGATTAGGTGTGAAGGAATAATAGATAGATATTTTAAAGGATGATTCACCTGTTAGCTCCCAGGCTAGAAAGTCTAATTACAACAATGGCAAACTCCTTGGAGGCCAGACACAATGCAGTGTTCCAGGCTTTGAAGGAGGCTCCTGATTCTGCTTTTCTCTTGTGAAACTTGCTTGCACAGTAAGGCCCCAAGTAGGGTATTTGAATGCATATTTAGAAGGAAGAAAGGTTCCCCTCCTTGCTCAGTCTCTCAGTTAATAGGCAGGCCATGGTTAGGCACTTGCCCTAAGGGGCTGAGCTGGATGGGGCTTTGTCAAGGGCTCCGCGTAGTCACGTGGCCTGCATCTTCCTCTGGAGCCTTGGACTGGACATCTTCAGCGTAGTCAGGTGTCTCCAGTCAGTTCCAGTCTTTGGGTCAGACGAGTAGGGACCGGGGTACCAAGCAGCGCGGGGTTTCTGTCTGCCTCGTGAGGGTTTGCCGCAATATTCAGTGACTCTGGTGTGTTTTATAAAGCAGAGTTTAAAAAGCCCCAGTTTATTTGTGGCATTTAGCCAAACTTGGAATTATAGAGGGAAAAATGTTATTTTCCCCTTTCATTCATTTTATTCATTAGGGTGAAGTATAAGAAAAAGAACATTCTTTTAAATCTCAAAGACGAGGCATGTTTTAAATGCTTAAGAAGGCTACAAGCTTTAATATTTAACAATAAAATTTATTGAAGAGACGTGAAATAGGAGAAAACTACAACAGAGATCCATTTGCAAGCTGCTTTGATAGCCACGTTACCCTGTTATTGGTCACATAAAGCTGGGAAGAAAAATTATTTCCTTCTGATAGAGGATGACGGTTAGGCTACAAAGAATAATTTCATGCATTCAGATCAATCATTAGGGAGATCAATAATTGAATTAGTATTTAGAGACAGAAAGTATGATCCATCAATCAATTAAGAAACAGAAGACAATATCCTGACCCCGGCAGAGTTGTAATTTATGTGATTGAGAATAATTTTTTTTTAAATTGCTGACACACATTTGGAAAGCATTCTAATAAAAGAGGTCACAGTATGAATATATATTTATTTACCTTTCTTATTAATGGATTTTGGGTTTTCATCAAGTTAATCTTTTATCCCCTTTTCTGCAGCCGGTTAAACATTTCTAGAACTCTTGATAGATTTTTTTTTTTTTGGCTGTTAATTATTTTCATTATAGGGAAAGTAATTTGCACTCTCTTTTGTTTAGTTTTTGCTATTCTTTTCAGTGTTTGATGGACGCACCGAGTGGCCGAATGAGAGAAGAGTAAGCTAATAGCTGTTAATATAAAATTGAGTCCAACAGGATGGTGACACAGTGAGCCATCTCATTCTTGCTTTCATGGGAAAGCTAGGACGTTGCAACTCAACTGTACTTCCCAAGGTCACAGAGCCAGACCAGAAATTTGTCCCTCCTTTTCTAGTTCACTATACTTTCAGCTACATACATTTTCTATGATTTAAGTGCTTGTAAGCTTTTTAAAAATTGGCATTTTAAAAACATTATAAAAGCAGGCCCGTGAAAAAGTTATGCAGTTTCAAAGGCGACAAAAATCTCCTCTTTACTTCTTTTGTTCCCTCTTGTTCCACTCATAAGAGATATTCACCATGAATGGTTTCTTATGTATTCTGTCAGAAATTTTACTCAGAAGATTCTAATATTATATCCAAGCATTAGTAATTTTCTTTAATCTACCGTAAAATTAAGGGAAATTAAATACTTTCCATTTTAATCTAATTTCTTAGTTTCCAAGTAACAACTTTAAAATTACTGAGTGCTACTTTTTAACCAGGGAATCTGATTTGTTCTGTTACTGCAGTTGGAAGGCCCTGTCAGGTAGGATAGTTGTTAGTCCCTCAGGTTTTCAAATGAGAGGTTAAGTGATTTGCATAGAGCTCCACGGTTATCTAATTCCACTGAGTGGTTTCAGGGTTTCTGTTCTTCCTACTAATCCAGACTGTCTTTCAGTTCATTTCACAGGCTGCAAAGTGAGCGGTGCGTCATACACAGGCATGTTTCCTGTGCGTACTAGAGGGGCCTCTCTGTAAACCCTAATGCCCAGCACACGGCGGATAGTTGGGTATTTGGATTGAAATCATTTAAACTAAATCTTTACGACAGCTTGTCAAGTAATTGAAGGGCTGGGACCAGGTCAGTTTCACAGACCTTTCACAATAAATGTCTATGATGTTAGCTTCATTCTGTCCTCGGAGAAGCCAGCCGTTTTCCGTACACTTGTGAGGAGTTCCTTTCAGTGGCTGGTCCTCACTCTACGTCCCAGCAGGCCCGGGTCCACTTGTGCCCCGCAGGGTGTGATGCACTCCGCAGCCCCATGTTCTGTGAATCCTCTTCCTCCAGTTGCTTGTTCCAGTGAAAGGGAAATTTTACAAATATGGACAGTTCCCAAATGGAACCAGGACTGGTTAGGCAGCATCCAGGGTGAATACAAATCGAATCCCGCACATTTCAGAGCAGATCACAACTCTTTTCCACATACTTGAGGGAGCTCATTTATAAGGCAGTGCCTCTCATATCACGGAGGGAATAGCTGGACATGGGAGTATGAAGTTGGGGATAAAAAGCTGGCTGGAATTTGAGTGGAGGTGCTGGTGTAGCGCAAGGGGGATAGAGCGAGGCTCACGTGAAATACCGATTACTGGCCCTGCGGCAGGAACTTACCTACCCAGCACCTTGACACCCACTGTAGTGTGCTCATCAGCCATGGGTACATAGACATTTGTGAAAATGTGTGTGGACTGTAGGATTTTATAAAATTCGTCTAAAGATTTCTTGCTTTATTTCGACACCCTCATGAAATATATGGAAATATTCCTTGTGTTTGAATACTGTGGTGAAAAATGAGCATAAAGGATCATTAACAGGAGTATCTGCAGAATAACAAGGCTGGTTATTCTTTGAATAGCATATCAGCAACTTGCTTAGAAGTCCATTTGAGCATATAATAAAAACCAGTGCTAGCTTGATCAACATTAAATCAAATAAGGTGTGGAAGCCAAAAGCTTGTTTGCAAGTTACATTTCCTGACATGTAAGGAGTCATTCCCAAAACTGATGTGAATACTGAATTAACCTTAGTATCGGAGTGCTTTTACTAATCTGATTTGTTTGAGCTCACTGATTTGATTAACAGATTCAAAACGACTAAAAAAGATAGTTAAAAGGATCATTTTAAACACTAAGTATTGTTACTAGTTTAGAACATATGAAGTGCTTAAAACATCTTATCTGCCCTATAAATTAAGAATAAAACAAAATTATCAAATAAGCCTTTAGGTTTTACGGTATAGAACCCCAAATGATTCCATGAGACTGTCAGGGTGTGAGAGGAAGGGAAGGGGGCAGTTTACATGACCTTTTTTTCCCCCTAATGTTTATTTATTTTGAGAGAGAGAGAGAGAACGAGTGGAGGAGGGTCAGAGAGTGAGGGAGAGAGAGAGATACACAAGCAGGTTTGGCTGTCAGCACAGAGCGCTACCCACTGAACCATGAGATCACAACCTGAGCAGAAATCCAGAGTCGGATGCTTCACTGGGCCACCCAGGTGCCCCTACATGACTGCTTTTTATCATTTTCCTTGCCTTTTATTGGCTGACCACAGGACTTAGATTTTGAGGTCAGATATTGATATAAAAATACTGAAAGTATAAATGCCTTTCAAATGGGTATTCATTTAATAGTATTGATTTTGCCTGAAAGTTGGTTTTCACAGACAGCGGTATCTAGAAAAACAAGTTACTTTTCTGTTCTGATTTGTTAGCCTTTCTGGAGCCACGCTGCAGCGTACTGTGGTCAAGTGATACCAGTGAATGATTGGGTGTTCTGCGCACTGTGGAAGAGAATGAATTTTAGTTCCAACATTTATTATTAATTAGTGATCCGTTTCTAAACTTACAACTCTAATTTTAGTAAAATTTGTTTACATTGTTTTTAAAAAAAAGTTAGTTGAACTCAGCCCATTATTTCTGTTGACTGAACGTAGTTTACATAAGCATAAGAAGTGGAGAAAGCATTCATTATTTAAAACAATTATACGTGTAGTTAATATTTCTCACCTATTTATTTTATTATTATTTTTTTTATCTCTCACCTATTTAAAGAACATTTCTTGATGCACCTTGACAA
This sequence comes from Hyaena hyaena, assembly GCF_003009895.1. Taxonomy (NCBI): domain Eukaryota; kingdom Metazoa; phylum Chordata; class Mammalia; order Carnivora; family Hyaenidae; genus Hyaena; species Hyaena hyaena. The sequence goes on along the minus strand of NW_024080632.1, from coordinate 9,258,228 downwards.
TAATTACTTTGGTTCATGAAATTTCATCTGTTTTTAGCATTGAAGGAAAGAAGCTTTATGCATCTGAAAATTAAATGTTTCAAACTGTATTGAAAAATAAAAATGATATTGAATTACTGGTGATTCTTGGTTTTTTTTCTCTATAATCCTGTAGTTTTCAGTTTTCTATAATGAACATGTATTATTAATCAGAAAAAATGATACTGTCCTTTTTTTAAATATTTATTTTTGAGAGAGAGAGAGACAGAAATGGAGCATGAGCAGGGGGAAGGCAGAGAGAGAGAGGGAGACACACAGTCCGAAGCAGGCTCCAGGCTCTGACCTGTCAGCACAAAGCCCCGACGCCAGGGCTCAAACCCACAAACCGTGAGATCATGACCAGACTGAAGTTGGCCACTTAACCAACTGAGCCACTTAAGTGCCCCTGTCCTTTTTTTTTTTTTTAAAGTAAACATAAACTTATACTTAATTTTCTTCTGAATCTTTATATTAAAGTTCACTTGAGAAGCACCTGACTGGCCTATTTGGGAGAGCAAGGAGCTCTTTATCTTAGGGTCCTGAGTTTGAGCTCCATATTGGGTATAGAGATTCCTCAAATAAATAAACTTTAAAAAGTATGTTCAAGTACTCTATGTTAAAAATTAGAACCCCTGTTTTGCAATTGAAATTGAGTGCTAATTGTTGGTAGGACCTCACTATTACCTGCTACTTATTTGTAAAATTCATTTAACACTGTTAAGGCTCTCAGTGCTGGGAGAGTGATTGCGTTGTAAATTCCTAAAGTAGTAGTATTAATTTGTATCTATAGAGATTTCTATACTGTAGTAAGTTCAACCTAGAAGTCCTTAAGTGCTTTGGATGTCGTCTTCATTAGCATTGTGGCCCCCAGCCATCTTTGGACCCCGCTGAGCACCCTGTGCCCCTGTGGCAGGCTGGCATTGTGCGGTTTATCATTGCCCTTATGACGCGTGATACCAGGCAAGTGCTTTAGGGATTTCGAGAAGCACTTTAGTGTGGTGCTTAAGACTTTAAGATGGTCCGGACTGCCTGGATTCCAGTCCTGGCTTTGCCACTTACTAGCATTGTGGCCTTGGGCAAGTAAAAGTTACTTAACCTCTTTGTTTCAGGTATCTGTAAGAGAGAGGTAATTATTGTCTCTACTCCTTAGGATTACTATGAGAATAGAGTGAGGTGGTGTTTACAGAATGCTGGGAAGAGTACCTGACATACCTTCTGTTTGTTTTTTCATCAAAGGAACTTCTCATTTAATCCTCCTCCTAATCTTCAGAGAGAGAGAATAACATTCACATTTTACAGATGTTCCAAATGTGAGGCTCAGAGAGATTATGTAATTTGCTTAAGAACACACAGCTTGTAATGTAGATCTGGGATTTAAATTCTGGGCTGTCAGATTCTAAAATGTGTGTTGAGATTATAAGTGCCTGTCTTATAACAGCCCTTGCACTTGGACATATCCCCTGGCTGTTATTTTATCTAATCTAGTCCTTAATGTATCCTGTCAAGAGTGAGTGGGCCTTTATGCTTTTACAAAACTCAGTACGTAATCAAGTGTGTGTAGAAATATAATCAGACATGATCATGAAGGGTAAAGAGGATATGTGTGGGAATGCCTTCCTTACCTGTTTCTAAGATCTTCAAAATACATACATCAGAATAATTTATTTATCTTTGAGGTGCTTAATTGAAAGCTTAAAAAACTTATTAAAGCAATAATTTTCTGTATTTTGGTGGTTTCATTAAATTTTTTCAAAAAGTATTTGCAAACCAGCAGTACTTCAAAAAGAACAACAAACTGTTCATGTATCTTTATCAAGTATCAACAAGATAAATCTGTCAAGTATAACAGCCAGAAAATACTAAAAACAAACATTAATTACACCCATCCATCGTTGATCAATAAAAACAGTCAATATATATGAAGCAAAGACTCAGTTTGTCTATGTTTATAAGAAGCTTTACCAAAAAAGTATTTTGTTCACCCATCCTATGACTTAAAAGCTGCAGAGGAAAACAAATGGAAAGTACAGATGCACATCTATTGCTGAATCAAAAATAAGTAAAATGACAAAGCCAGGGATTGATGACACGGAAGGGTAACCTGCAAATTTATCCATTGCTACTGTAGAAATGTCAGTAAGTCCAGTCTTTCTCAGCAGTGACATGGTATCACAAAATGAGAACTGTAAAATTCACGTTCCTCTTTCACCTAGTATAGGTGTTCACTTTTGACAAATGGTATTATGAAAAAACGGTTTTCTTCAAAGGTGTTTCTAGTTGTGTTATTTGCAATGAGCCAATAACTGGAACCCCTTCTAAATTTTCAGTAGCTAAGCAAAAATGTTTGTTCAGACAGAGTTATGTTTTCCTCATTCAGATTTCTTAATATCTAACTAAACCATACTTCTGAGTGGTCAAGAATACCAAGTGTACATGATGCTTGTTGCATTAATATAAAACAATTTATTAATATTGATAAATGTACTCTTACAGTCTTTCTAGATATTACTTTCTTTACCTGCAAAATGAAGGTGTGGGACAAAATGATCTGGACGCTGATTCTATGAAGTCTGTGAACCACAGATCACAAGAGGTGGTAGAGTCTTGTAACTACATTTTGTGGCCACTGAGGTTCTCCTTAACTCCCGCCCTCCTCTGGCCCCCTCAGCAGATTATCGGCTGGTCAGCGCAGGGCCTGGTCTTTTGTTAGGATCTTAATAAGCCAGTGGAGGGTAGGCAGATGGATGAATTAATGCCTGGTCCTGTGATAACTTTTATTTATTTCTCTCAACATTTCGTTTTAGTTTTATTGAGAAATATTGGAAAAGCTCGCTAAATAAGGAACCAATGATATTCTTCTCACAGCTTTTCTTTTCCAGTAGGCCTCTTGTTCTTATTAGAAAACTGTATAAATGAACTAGTATCTTAACACCTAACTGAGCACTTACTGTGTACTGCTTTTCTAAGTGCTCTCCATAGATTATTTAATCTGGATAATAGTCCCATTCGGTAATAATTGTCCTCAGTTTATGGATATAACACCTAAGGTGCAGAGAGGTTAAGTAACTTAGCCAAAGTTAAACCAGCAGCAGCAGGTTAGAGAGAGCCTGGCAGTGTGGCTCCAGAGCCGCCCTCATACCTACTGCTCTACCTCAGTGCCCTGCACTTGGCCAGATGAGGGTGGGCGCAGGGGGGCATGTGTTAAGACTGGGGAGCCTGGGTAAGAATGTGGGTTAGATAGTATTCCTTGGACCTTGAGTTTTTCCCAGTCACTTTTGGGAGGCAGCACCTTTATCATTCTCATGGACAAGATCATGACATCTGTGCTGTGTTCTTTGAGTACCTTGGCTCTTGTGTCCAGGGCATTCCCCGCTTACAGTCAGAGCTCTGACGGTGAACCGCAAATTGAGGCCTTGCCTCTTTTATCCTCATTAGCTTTTTATATCTTGGAAACTTATGCTCTTTTAATGTGGGCCATCATGAGTACATAAAGGGTGATGCCAGTGCTAGCGTATGATTTTGCGTAACAATAATAGGTATTATTTCAGGTTAGACTCTTCTCCAGAGAGACTGAGAGCCCTGAAAATGTGAACGAAGAGTTCACATCCAGAACACTGACATTCTGAAAAGCAGAGAGGAAAGTCAACTCTAGGTAGCAGATAGAATTCAGATTTCTTATTCTGAGAATAGCTGTTGTCAATCCTAAGGCAATAAACAGGCAGCAGGGGTCAGGAAACAAATTTATTAGGCCATTGATTCTGCTGCCCTGTTTACCACAAGTGTTCGTGCTGTTTTGCCATCTACATCTGGGTTTATGCCAAGGTGGAATTCTCTAGTTGTTCATTTTGAAAGTTCTAAACAATGTATCAAGAGTGTTTGTATTTGAAAACCAGTGAAAAACTTAGTATGAAAAGTGATTATCTGTACAATACAGTTTTACAGAACTGATTATCAATAAATTCTTATTTAAACTGCTATCCATTTAAAAAACGCTCACAAAGAAATCTGTGTCCTCTTAAAATGAGTCTTGCAGTTTTGGGATTCTTTTGGCCTTGTGCTGCCGACGTTGTGCTCCGCAGTGCCGTTGGTGTCAGCTGTCGGGCACATCTGAGCCCAGAGAACTCCCCGGTTCTGGATTAACAGTGCACCCCCTCCCGCCCCCCGCCCTGAACCTGATGTCAGAGAGGGCAGTAGGCAACTTTTGGTGCAAGTCCCTACTTGATCTTCACTCAGATTTATAGGCAAAATGGATTTTGATCTGAGGGTTCATCCTATTTCTCAGTGATGGTGACATCTAAAAGTGAATAAGACTGGATTTTAAGTCCTGTACTTTCAAGCACCATCTTTCCATAATCTTTTCCATTATCTTTCAGATAATCTACAGCGGTTTAACAGATGAAATAAATGCCCATGAGTGATCCTTTGTTGCCATTTATGGAGTCTTGCTGGGTTCTGAGCATTTAGTTAAAAGCTTTATGTACATTTATTCAGTCCCCTGTTTTAATCCTGTGATGTAATAGCTGTTATCTTCATTGTATTGATGAGGACAATGTCCATAGTGAGTGACAGAGATATTCATGCTACAGATTCAAAGTTGGTCTGCTCTAAAATCTGTGTCTTTTATCCCTACAGTTACATTATTGCCATGAGGAACTTGAGAGAGATATTTTGTGATCGTCATTGTCTCTTTTTCTCATGGGGTTCCTCACAGATCATGTTGATGTGATGTGTAGTAAGTGTAATAGAGGTAAAGCTAAACATGTATTCAGATCTAATATCATCATGTACCGCTTTCCGTCTTTTATCCCATATTCAGATCAGAGATCTCCAATCTGGTATACAAAAGATAATCTGCAAAAGTGCAAGAAAAATGTTATTTTGTATCTTTCCCCCTCTTCCTGTTAAAAATACCTTGGTGAATGCTTTAGAACATATAAAATACATTAGTATTAGTTGTATACTAACTTCAGGGGTTGTGGAGTGGCTTAGTTGGTTGAGTGTCTGACTCTTGATTTCGGCTCAGGTCATGATCCCAGGGTTGTGGGATGAGGTCTGTATCAGGCTCCGTGCTGAGCGTGGAACCAGTTTGTGATTCTGTCTCTCTCCCTCTGCCCCTCTCCCCTGCATACATGTGGGCGCGCTCACGCTCTCTCTTTCTCTCTCTCTCTCTCTCAAAGAAAAAAGTACTAACTTTATTGCCTCTAAAATATATTTTACTCCCCACATTTTAACACCTTAGATTGTGGGGCTTCTCACATAAGAATTGTAATTGTGGTTTTTCCCCTTGCTTAGTGGTTAATAAAATGACAGTATCTATAATTGATGATTTCTTAGATTCAATGAAATATAGAAGTACATGTGGACAATTAGAAAAATAAAGAAGGAGATGTACATTGGGGATCTGTGTTCATTGATGTTTTAAGTGATAGGAGTATGTAATCAAAATGTTTTTTCAAATTTTATCCTTCTGCTTAGAATTCTTTCATCTCCCATCATGTAAGTTACCAAGTGTGCTTTTGCCGCTACAAGTGCCATCGAGTGCCTTTCCCCATGGTGTACCATTGTGGACCATATTAGACCTGTTGAGGCAGGTACAGTCCCCTCTGATGATCAGTGAAGGTGTTCTAGAGAGCTGTGTTCCATTAGTACTAATTTCAGTGTTGTGCACATTTCATCTGGCCTGGAAACCATTCATTGAAGTCATTCTCTGTAACATTTTGTACCTGTTTATCTTCTTGATTCTCCTGAATTAATAATAGTAGGCCAGTAAGCATTCAAACACTGATTGAAGCTGATCTTCCCTCTGTAATGTTTTCCCATCTTATGACTTTTCTTCAGCCCTTATTGATTGTTTCCAATATTGCAAGGTTGACTTGTACTCCACAGTTATTCCCACTGACATTCTTTTTCTCATCACTTTCAGTTGTTAAAATGATGTCTGCTTTTATTTATGTTGATCATAAATTTCTTATTTGCCTGGCTTTTGTGTGGGTTAAACATGATAAGGTCAGTCATCTCATTAAAACTAAGCATGAACTTGGCTGACTATAGAGGATGAACGAGTGGGTCCTGCAGTGGCTGCATGTGACACCAATGCCATCTGTTGATAGCTGTTAGATGTGATTCTTTTGCTCTAGAGGTGTTTCTTTATGATGAAAACAAAGTTCATTAAGTAGGAGTTTTCTGTATTTTGTTACAGATAAAGCTCTTAACATGATTTTGTAAAGAGATTCTATATGTAATTGAAAGTAAAGCTCTTATGTTGTTTATAACCATAGTGTTAAAGGATTCTCATACTTTTCTTTCAACATAGCAGTGTAGAAAATAAAATTCTCCCATAGTACTTGAAAATAGCACAATAAAGAGGTTAGGGTAAAGCAAATGGTCTTTTGAAGAAAATATATGACCTTTTACAGCATGCTTCAGGTGAGGTTAAAGATGTGAGTCCAGTTTTATTCTCTGAATCCCATGAAAATAAATCATTCATTCTTGCTATTTACCTGTACAAGATGGAACATGCTAGTTTTCTTTGCATATAGAGAATTCGTAGTTACCTTACATTATAGACCATGTTAGAGAAACACTGTTCTTTATTTTCATGGGTTAGCCTCATCACTGAAAAATGTTAATGTTCCTGTCAGTAAAAGTACTTCCCTTTTTTTCTCAAGTGTTTCCAAGGGGCGTGTGCTTTTTCTCGGTAGCTGCTCATGAATGTTGCTTCTTCAGAAGAGAGTGGAAATGTACGTGGGGGACTGACTCTGTCTTGAGGTAGCTTTTGCAAACAGCGGTTCTGCTCTTCTCTGGTCTCCCCTACTTCTGCTTCTGCATTTGCACCCAGATCCTGCAGACTTCTGTGCTTGGGAAACTCCTTGTCACACGTGGCTGAGTGCCCTCAGAGAAACGACAACCGCCACACTGGTGTCTTTACTGCACTTGGCCCCTGCTGCAGCCGAGCGGCTGGTTCTGTTTTGCACCATTCTGTTTTCCCCCAAAAACTGCCTGTGGCCATTTGTGCTCCTGCTTTATTACCCAGGAGTTTTGCAAGCAATAAAATGATGTATCTGACTACTTAATGGCCTAATGTGATTCCCTTTTCAGAGAAGCAGCAGAGTAGAAGACTCCTTTCACTTTTCCTCTTCGCTGACCAGGCAGTATTAGGCCTGTTGGGACAGGGTTTTTGATGTGCTGCCAGCATGCAGGAGAAGATTGCACTGTATTTTCTTCAGATTCTTATCAGCTGTTTACACATAAAGCTCAGATCTGGTCAAAAATGGTATTAAATGATTTACATGTAATCTTGCCTTCTAGGGAAATTTAATTCGTATGATATTTTATATTTAACATAATTTTAAAACTCTAGCTTCAGGTCAGATTGTAAACGATTGTTATGACACTGATGGTGAGGGTGAAAATACTTTTTTGTTTTCTTGCTGTCCATTTATTATACTCGGCATACATAACATGGGCTTGGTTATTTTTTCCTTTTTTAATTTTGATTTTATTTTTTAAACTTTTAATGTTTATTTTTGAGAGAGAGAGCCAGAGAGAGAGGGAGACACAGAAGCTGAAGCAGGCTCCAGGCTCTGAGCTGTCAGCACAGAGCCTGACGCGGGGCTTGAACCCACAGGCTACGAGATTGTGACCTGAGCTGAAGTTTGATGCTCAACCGACTGAGCCACCCAGGTGCCCCTATTTTTTATTTTTTTAAAAAAGAGCCTACCATAATGCCATGCATCATGCTGGATGCAGGGGACCTCACACTGGACAGGGTTGATGTGGTCCCTGTCCTCCCCCACAGTGCTGGTGGGACTCGGCTGTGCCGGAGGGGCGAGAACAGAAGAGCTCAGAGGAGAGGGGCCCGCTCCACTGGCAGCTCTGTCCTGCAGAAGGCTCACTTGTCCTCGCGCGTGTGTGAGCAGCCTCCCTGGTCTGTCTCTGCCGGAGCAGGCCTCTGGCAGACACAGGGAGTGTGAACGAGACCCTGGGAATGCCCTTCTCCGGCTCGGATTTCATGAGTGAGCTGTTGCAGAGCCTCCCGCCTCCCAGGCAGGCTTTCTTCCCCAGGTAGCCCTACTGCAGACATCCGGGGCACTCGAGTCCCAAGCCTGTAGGAGCAGAGGAGTTTAATCAAATTAACCTCTCTCCGTAAGAAGTAAGAACAGACCACTGTTTATATTACTGTGTTAATGCTATCATAGTAGCACCACAGTTAATAGCACTAAGTGTGTGTGTGTAGCACAATTTTAAAGCTGTATATTTCAATTAAAATTGTTTTCATCGTGGTACTTGAAAAAGGCGTTTGTCTGATTATTAGTCTTAGGCTCTGCTGATGTTAATTTATCTAGGTCAATGAGAGTCTGTTGTAGAGTTATATGAAACGAGAGTATTCATACTGTTTAAAGGAAGCAGTGGCTTAGATAATCCAAAACAGTGCTTAATTAAACGGACTATTTTTCCTCCCTCACATTATACCCGATGCCTACTGCTAATAAAAAGCAGTTTGCTGGGTCCTCTTCAGGGCCGCCCAGAGGCTGACACCTTCCTTGCTCTCATGGATGGGACAGAAGATAGAAATGCCCTGAGTTGAGTAATATCAGAAACAAGAAGCTGCCCTGAGGGTCTAGGTGAGTGATAGAGCAGAGAAGGGTGCTTCAGGCTGTATCCTGTGCAGCCTCCACGGGTCATCTTGAACCTACATTGCTTTTCTCTTCTAGTTCCACCTGTGGAAGTGTGTGCTGTAATTCCAGCATTTGTGGGGGGTTGTTGGTTTGGTTTTTTTGCCCTGTAGTTTAAGAAAAGACCAGGAATTTTCCCAAATATTTTGTTTAAGGTGATAATGTTTGATATTGTGACAGTGATTTAAATTTGCTACTCTGTATGTTAAGTGTTGAAATGTTAACTGTAAGAATACATAAATCAGACTTAAGGTATAATTTCAAGCCTTCTACATTTATGTTTTATTTGCTCCTCAGTACTTCTGTAGTGTTATTCTAATATCTTTCCCCAATATTTTATTAATGTTTATTTTTGAGAGAGAGAGACAGAGACAGAGTATGAGTGGGGGTGGGGAGAGAGAAAGTGGGGCGGGGGTGGGATTGGGGGACAGATACAGAATCCAAAGCAGGCCCCAGGCTCTGAGCTGTCAGCACAGAGCCCAACGTGGGGCTTGAACTCACAAACTGTGAGATCATGACCTCAGCTGAAGTCTGATGCTTAACTGACAGGGCTTCCCAGGCATCCCTCTCTTTCTCCAATATTAATCAGTTACATATGCTTCGTACTATGAAAACCTGTAAATGGAAACAGTGATTCATCCATCTTGCATAGGCATAACACCTTATTACTTCATTAGTAATGTTTGCATATACTTGTACCATATTATGATTTTTAATTAATATATTTTCTTACATTTGTAGCCCTGAGTCAATCTAATCTAAAAGACATGAAAAATTGCTTATATTCTATAATGTTGGTAAGGGGGAGCGGAGGAATATTTGAGAATACATGTATCTGAGAATACCTTGTTGAGAATACAAATATTGAGAATATTTAAGAATATAGAAACAGTAAATATGGAAGTCCATGTACCATTGTGTACTCTATTTTGCTGTCATTGTTTTATAGTTGGCTAGATTGTTTTTAATTCTCCTTTTCTTATTGAATGGTATTATCCTTCCAGCCACATTGTTTAAGAACAGTTATGAGCAACTTATCTCTGAAAGAAAGGTTTCTCCTTTCATCTTTTATAACTTTCAGTTAAATATTTGGGCATTAAAAATAGGTATATGAATGGTAAATGAGATAGTAGAACAGTCTATGGTCTGATTCTTTTCCCTTCTAGATAGAGATTACAAAGTGAAGGTTTTATTGCCAGTTTATATGATAGTGTTAACTTTGTTTTTACTGTTAATAATCTTAACATGTGATTCAATTTTACCACATATAGAGTTATGCGTACAATAATTATACAGGCTTGTTTCAGTTTTACTACGTATACAGACTTTTGAGTACAATAATTATACAGACTTATCTCCAGAGTATATATGAGGGAAATAGTATATTTTTAGAAGTTTAACATTGTTTAGGTTGAAAATAAATCGCTGAAGGTATATTTTCATTGTGTCTTTGTTCTTTTCGTAGAGTGAGAGATCAGATCAGCTGATTAGGATGTGTGCCTCAAGTGGAATGGTGGATCTTAATACCTTGACTTGCAATCTGATGCATTTCATTTAGAATTTGTTAAATATGAAGTAATTGCCACTTTTCAGTTTAAGTGTGCTAGCTGTTTCCTTTTCTTGGTCAGGAAGAAAATATATTTCATGTTTTTTTGATGAGCTATAGTTGAATCCTTTTAGTATTTTAAAGAGTTTAAAACTATTTCTATTATGTATTTTGCCAGAAATAAGTAAGAAAGATAAATGAATTCTTGGTTGTTTGAGTCCTGGACTGAATAATAAAGCTTTTTCAGAGTGCACGAGATCCAAAAACATATGAAATAATACATTTTAATGAACCAAATCCTATTTATAAATGTACTAGATATAGATAGCTCAATGATTTAAAATGAGCCTTTAAAAAGTTTCCTTTTGTAACCATCAGAGCTTTTATTTTTTTTTAAAACCAGTCTCTTTCCTAAATTTAGATATTTTGAATACCAACTATTTGAAAATTAGGACATATTTTTGACCTCTGAGGGTCAGCTTTAATCATTGAAAGAAATGATTTTTTTTTTTTTTTTTTTTTTTTTTTTTTGTGAGAGAGAGAGCATGCAAGTGGGAAAGAGGGAGAGAGGGAGAGAATTCCAAGGAGGCCCCACACCACCAATGCAGAGCCCGATGCCAGGCTCTAACCCATGAACCTGAGCCGAAGTTGGACGCTCAACCGGCTGAGCCACTCAGGTGCCCCAAGAAATTATCACATTTTGGGGCACCTGCGTGGCTCAGTCGGTTGAGCGTCCAACTTCAGTTGAGGTCATGATCTCACAGTCTGTGGGTTCGAGCCCCGCGTCGGGCTCTTTGCTGACAGCTCAGAGCCTGGTGCCTCCTTCAGATTCTGTGTCTCCCTCTCTCTCTGCCCCTCTCCCACTTGCTCTTGTCTCTGTCTCTCAAAAATAAAGACGTAATAAAAAAAAAGAAATGATCATATTTTGCCAGATGGACATAAAAGTATTTAAATGGACATTCAGACTATCTCCTTGTGTCAACTGTTGCAGAGACTGTCATAAAGACTATTAGTCTGAATCTGGGGTAAACCAGGCTTATCTAGGAGAAGAGTAGTTAACCAGTAGTTAACCAGTATCTTAGAATGCTACATCTTTGTTTATTAGATCATTGCCTAGAAAATTCTCCCTGGCATTTAAGTGCTGATGACAGGGCATTCTGGCATCAGTCAGTCAGACAGTATGTAACTCTGGATGGTATGTGGATATTGAACCATTTGTAACGCAGCTAATTAGCTCCACCCCTGAACAAAAGAAGTGATGTATTAGAGCTCTGGGGTTTGGATGCTGGAGATTTTGGTGTCTCTTCTCAGGTTTACTGCTCCTGTGTTGTCATCCTTTAAGAGTATATTGTACCCTTCATGTAGAAAGTGCCTCTGCCATTTCAGGAGGATTATTGAGTGTAATCTCTTAGGGACTCTCATCTGCCTCACAGGGCTTTATTTTATAGGCTGTGTGTTTGAGCAACTTGGAATAATCTATTCCTTCAGGTGCTAGCCAACTTCATTTTCTGTGAAATGACTCCACTGGTTTTCTCTTGGGATTCTGCTGCTGGTCACTTCTGTTTCTAGCTTAACTTCATTCCACACAGTCATATATTTAATTCTGGAGAGGGAAAAAAGACCATTTTTATTCCTTCACCAGAATTATGTGGCTATTTTGCCATTTATGTCAGTTGTGGAGGAAATGTGGTAACCAAAAACATAGAAATAACTGCAGTATGTTCCAGATTTTAGTAAATCTGCCAAGTTAGAAAGACAAATTAAAAAAGTCTGTTAAGTTTTAAGGAAAAAAATAAAGACCAGAAGCCAAAGCAGAATTTATCTTTTATCTCTAGTAATTCATTTCCCTGGGATCAGTAAGTACAGTTTGAATTAGTATCCAAGATATTAATTTTATCCTATAATTATGCAATCATTTAAGATTAGATAAAAAGTAATTTTTTAATGTTAGAGAGTCTTATCTGATGCTGATTCTCATACTTTTCTCATTGCTATTTGGAGAATTCAAAGAAAACAAGTGTAGTTAGGTTCTGAGTTTATCATCACCAGCAACAGTTGGAACTGATCCTTCTACTTAATGGTATCTTATCTGAGGGTCAGGTACAACAGATGTATATAGGCTTTCTGAATAAATAGATTTTATTTATCAGTAAAGTAAACACTGGGGTGTTGCTATAGCCAGGTAGTAGTTCTTTGTGAGAGTCCTCAGAGCTATTCCAGGCATACTTACCTGTTTTCATGCCCTTTGTGACCCTAGAAAACCACTTCAAAAGTATTTATTTTCCCCCCAGGTCCAATTCTTTTGGACTTGAGTCTTATATTGAGAACAATAGCACTACCACTGCATTATGATCCTTCAGCAGTGCGCTCGCATAGCCACTGTATGCTCTGCGTGTGTGCATGCAAATATGTTCTTCCCTTTAAATGTACGTCCCCCTTGGTTATAATATAGTAGGTCTCATTGCACCAGTTGTACAGATGAGGATAAAAATCCAGTAGTTTGTGCAGGGTTAATACGTTCAGTCAGATATATAGCCAGACCTGAAATTTTTGTCAGATTCTAGCATCCTTGCTTGTAATTCTTACACTTGACCACTCTCCTGCATTCCTCAGAGTGTTGCTGGTGTTGTGGTCAGGATCTTATTCTAACAAATTTCTCTTTTGGCTGCTCGCAGCTCCTAAATTGCCCATCAGATCTCGGGTTTTATCCTTTGCTGTGGTTCTCTGGCTAATGGAACTCACGGTTATATCCCATGTATGTGGGAAAACTTGTTAAAGTTGATAAAGTGGCTCTTCTGGGGTGGTCATGGCATTTTTAAGGCCTCTTCCAGCTCTGAAATCCATGAATGTTGTGACTCTTCCACTGGAAAGCCAACCAGAAACATTGTTAAAATACAGGCCTTCACAGGAGGCCATGATTCGTTAGAGAACTAACTTCTCATGTGAATATGTTTTGCTTCCTTACTTAGTCTCACTGAAAGTAGGGATCATAAATTTATATGTTAATATATTCTAAGTAGCACACATTATCCTACTTGCAATGGGTCTTTTATATAAAACAGTCATATTCCTATTGGAACTTTGTGAAGTCTTTTTATTGAAATACATGTATGTTTGCCCATCATAACTGTTTAGTTCCATCCACCTCTATATATGAAATATTACCAAATATCCTAGAAGCCCCCTTTGTGTCTCCTCTTAGTCACTGCCTCCTGTCAAAGGAACCACTGTCCCAGCAACATCACAGGTAAACCTGTGATTTTAGAATAGGTTTCACAGGTATTGAATTTTATTCAGATATAACAGTTTATACTGTTTGGTGTCTGGCTTCTTTCTCTCAGCGTTGTATTCGTGAGATTCATGTGTATTGTCTTCCATGGTAGCTTGTTCATTCTTCGTGGTGTATAATCTGTGGCATGAATATACCACAATTAATTGATGGACATTTGTTTGTTGACAGTTTGGGACTATTATGAATAATCCTGCTAAGAATGTTCTTGTCCTTATTTTCTGTTGGTGTCTACCTAAGAGTAGAATTATTGAGTCATAGAGTAGTAGACACACGTTTAGCTCTACCAGGTATTGTCTGTCAGTTTTCCATGGTGGTGGTGTAGACTCCCACTAGCAGTGTATGGAAGTTTCTGTTGTCCTTCAGCCTTGTCAGCACTAGGAATTGTCTATTTTAATTGTTTTAACCATTTTGGTACACGTAAACTTTTTACTAATGGTTGCATTACTTTAAAAGAGTTTCAAGTTGACTGAGTAACGGACTTAGGTGTCTGGATATTAATGGTAGTATGAAAGCTATTCTTTTCTGATTATTCTTGAAAGCTAAGCTTTAAAAAAAGCCATGTACAAATGAAAAGTACTCAACAGGCCTAGAGGCGTTACAGTGTGGGAGATCTAAATAACATATATTCAAAGAGGGTGTACAGGTAGAGTGGTGGGTGATACCAGGGTGTTCTTGCTGTTATTTGGTTGTCTTCTTAGGTTGGGTTTTATTAGGATTTTAGTTCGGTTTTTATTGAAGGTTTTGCACATATTAACCAAGGGAAAGACTGTTCAGGTGACAGATGAGATTTGATATTGTCTGGAATAGAATTTGGATACCAGTCTAGAGTACCAGCAAACAAAACAGGAAATGAGGATAAGGTTACTGGACTCAAGATTTTATTTGGTGTGTGTGTGTGTGTGTGTGTGAGAGAGAGAGAGAGAAATGTTTGTTAAATTTTTTTTAGTTTTAGAACTCTGTTTTTCAAATGAAATCTGTGGCCGATTACCATTTGCGTTGACATGTGATGGAGGGTAAGGATGGGAAACCTTTTTCTGCTACACTATGGGGCATCACTGAGAAACCCTTGGACTCCCTAGAATACAAGTGGTCAACAACCTTTCTAGTGTAAAAGAAGAGGTGGGCGTGGCAAATCCCTGGGCTTGTGGGCCAAAGGTGAGGTTTGATTCTCTGCTCTGCCTTTGCCTCTTTGACCCTCCTTGAGTTTGTATTACCATCAAAATGAGAATACTCCCATCCCTCTAACGAACATTATAAAGGAAAAAGAGCTTTAAGAGCTTCAGTGAGCTGGTGAAAGCCTTTGCCAACAGTTATCAAAATACATGTATCTTTTTCATGCCAGTTCAGTTAAGGTTAAAGAGTTCAGTGCTTTGAGAATGACCTTTCCTCAGCCTGATCTGAATTTGAAACATGGTTCTACCCATGACAAACTGACTATGGGCAAGTTACTTCAAGTGTCAGGGTCTTTGTTTTCTTACCACTTCAGAGTAGAGAGAATAATATAATGCCTACTTCAGAGTTATTGTGAGAATTTAAGGACTTAATATATGTAAAGCATTTAGTGCCTGGCAAAGTAAGCATTCAGTAAATGTTAGTTAGCTGCTTATTTGTATCTTCTTTCCTGCAATGTCTTCCTTCCTCATCTGTCACTGTCAGGTTATCAGAATCCTAAAAATCCTCCCAGGCTCATCCTCAGTGCTATGTCATCCACAGAGCCTCTTGATTCTCACATCTAGAATCATCTCTTCTGAAATTTTATAGAAACCTATACTTTTCCTCTGCACTCTCTTTTATCTGTACCCTCTATTATACTTCTCTATAGCCATATTTTCTATTTTCTCCTAGAATATAAGTTCCTTGAGGATAGGGATTTTGCTGTATTCATGTTTGTAACTCCCTAATTATGTGACATCTTTCTAGGAATTCAGAAGTCACCCAATAAAAAAGTTTCTACTCTTTAATAAGAAACTCTAAAATTAGTACTGTAGATTACTTGGTAGTTCTCACATAGTGCCTGACACATGGAGAAAATGTTTTCTGTAAATCTTTCAGAAAGATAGATATTTGCATAATAAATGGAATAATGGATTATATATTTTTATTTTCTAGAAAATGTCTTAGGCTTCTTCAGCACTTTTGCAAGATAGTTAATCGTAAGGCTTACCTTACATTACCACATTGCCCATTGTTTCATTGAAATGTATTTGACGTCCTCATTTAATCAAAATACATTAAACTCTCAAATTTTCTCTCATAAATTATTCTTGTAAATTCTTCCTTATTAATTTTCATACTTGCTTAACTAATCCTGTGTACCCTGTACCCTGTTCAACCCCTCCCTTGTCCAACTTTATGAGTGTGTCTCAGAGACCTAGTGTATAAGCAGGTTGTAATAGTAGCTTAAGCAAAACAAGATTGGAATGGTTTAACTTGTCAAAACCGTGTAATGCAAACCAGAGTCCAACACATGATTAGTGATTTTTGTTCTTAACTGGCTGACATTTAAGAGTGAATGATGCTTTCCAGCTTTTACCCTACAAAGATCACAATTGATTTAACACCCTTTTAGAATGACCCCAAGACATTTTTCTCAGTTGGTGATGAAGAATTAATTTCTAGAGTAGAGTTCAGTAAAATCTTGGAACAGGTTCACCCTTAGTTAATGCTTTTAGGTTCTGTCTGCTGCAGAACCAAGCACATGCCTTCAGGTATCCAAAATTGAATTTTTGACCTTGTAAGACCCACTTCCTAAGACTTAACACTCCCTCTCAGCCTTTGAATTTACTAGTGACTTTTATCATCCTTTTTGTCTCTCTGTCCTGTGTATCAGGCCATCTTTTTGAGGTAACACAAGACAAGTCAGTCCCAGCTTTGAATTCTTATCCTTGCCCCCAAAGGACCCCTTGGTGTTGTGCAAGATGTTTACCCCAAGATGCTGTCTCTCTGCTTCTTAGCTTTATGAAGTATAATTTTGGTAATTAAGCACATGATGTATTTTGAACTTCAAAAACTGAAAACTGGTTGGCTACAGCCAATTGAGGGTCAGGGCAGAATTTGATTGAAATTCTTTGGCCTGTGATTTCATAATGTGCACATCTCTGTGGCTCTGGTTCACCGTATTCTGTGTCTTCCTATCAGCTGGTGTGGCTGCTCAGTAGCTGTCTCTCTTAATGTAATAATTGGTTGCAATTTATCATTACTCTTTGCAGATGACCCTGTAGTCAACCTTTGCTTTTCAATAATAGAGTTAATAGGTAGGCTAATTAGAAATAATTTTTCATGTGTGATTTTTATTTTTTAATTTTTAAAAAGTATTTAAAAATTTATTTATTTTTGAGAGGATGCATGTGTGTGCTTACCCTGGGTTTGGGGCGGGGGATGTTGCAGGAAGGACAGAGGGGTGGGGGAGAATATCAAGCTGGCTTTGCTCAATCAGTGCAGAGCCCTATGCAGGGCTCGAACTCATGAACTGTGAGATCATGACCTGAGGCAAAATCAAGAGTGGGACGGTTAACCAACTGTGACACCCAGGTGTCCCTCCTGTGTGATTTTAAAAAATCTTTTTAATCTTTATTATTGAGAGGCAGAGAGAGACAGAGCATGAGCAGGGGTGGGGCAGAGAGGGAGGGACACAGAATCTGAAGCAGGCTCCAGGCTCCGAGCTCTCAGCACAGAGCCCGACATGGGGCTCAAACTCACAAACCGCAAGATCATGACCTAAGCCCAAGTCGGACGCTTAACCAACTGAGCCACCCAGTTGCCCCTCTGGTGTGATTTTAAGAGAGACTGTACAGACTATTTACTTTCCTTATGGGGAGAGTAAAAATGTATTTGTAGTTTTAAAAAACAATTTAAATAAAATACTACTTAATTGCATTCTATTATTTTAACTTGGCGAAATGTCTTTTTTTTAATTGAGGTAAAATTATATATTTCAGGTGTGTACCATTATAATTCATTGTAATTCAGTATTTCTGTGCACTACAGAGTAATTACCATCATAAGTTTAGTTACCATCCATTACCATACAGCCGAGCCTTGTCACCTCCTTCCCCTCCAGTAACCGCCAGTCTGTTCTATCTATGTGTTTTTGTTTTGCTTTAGTTTTTGTTTTTCAGATTCCCCATATAAGTGAAATCATATAGTCTTTCTCCATCTGACGTATTTTATTTAGCGTAAATACAGGTCCATCCACATACATAGATGTGTATGTGTGTATATACATGTGTGTGCGTGTGTATCTATATATACATCTTCTTTACCTATCCAGTATAGATCGTTAAGTTGTTTCCGGATCTGAGCTATTGTAAGTAATGCTGCAGTGAACTTAGGGGTGGTTATATCTTTTTGAATTAGCATTTTCATGTTCTTTGGATGAACTCCCTGAAGTGGAATAGCTGGATCATATGGTAGTTCTATTTTTAATTTCTTGAGGGATATGTCTTCTGTTTCTAGATGTTAAGATGTTATGTAATATTCTTTTATATTTTAATTCTTTTGGAATTGCTGATGATGTAGAATCTACAGACAACCCATTTCTTTAGGATTTGACTTTATAAAACATTGGTTTCCTAATTTACATATTTTTGTGTGTACTTTATGCTTACGGTTTTGTACAATGTACATTTTTGAAGTATAATGTTAGGTAACTGAAACGAGCATTTCTATTAAGTTTGAAGAATTTATGTTTATGTTGAACTATGTACTTGAATAAGTGAATCTGGATTATCTATAAATGGAGTTTGCATAACTGTTTAATAAAAAAAAAGAATTAGTATTTTCTTCTCAGTAGTATGTGCATTTAATTCACAGGGAGACAGCTTTAGTTCATTTTACTCCTTTTGCATTTGCTGGGCTTTGCTTCCTGCCACTGGTTATTGGAATGTCTCAGTAGTATTCGTTCTTCATTTCCCGTTCAGTAAATACATTTACTTTACAGAGAGCTTTAGTATCGATGGTGCCTGTTCTACTTGTACACAGAGAAATTTAATAGTCTGCAGACTTATCCAAAAAAGTTTTGGTGAAATTATCATTTCAATTTTCAGGTTTATTGTACATTCTCAGTGAGTTTCTAAATGCATATGTCCTGGCCTGCCAAGGTGCCCATACTAGGAAAGCTGTAAGTGACACTGTACCTTGTGTCACGTGGGAGCTTATGGACCTCTCAGAGTCAAAATTTTAACTCCCATGCAGTTCTACCTGAAGAACATAGTTGTGAATTATGGTTTGGGGCTTTACCAACATTTTAGAAGGCCAATTACTGGAAAAGGTTCATGTTAACAGGATATTAAATTGGAGTTTACTATAATTGATCTTTCAAACAACTTTCAAATTGTTCTTGACTGCATTAAAAAAAATGGATCTTAACATCGCAACCCAGTTTACATGTGTTCACATCTCCTTTCTTAAAACAAGTCTGCAATTCTGTTTATGTTTTCTATTTTGTACATTTCTATTTAATTAAAAAAATATTGATTGAAATCCACTAAGCTGATTTTATGACCCTTACCATTTGAGAAACCCTACCCTAGAATTTTATTCCCCAGGTATTTTCTTAATCAATGTTTATTATAGTTTGTAAAATATAGTGGTAGATGAGGCCAAGTTTTCAATTGGCCAGCCTTTCCTTCATCATTTGAATATTTGGGGCAAAATGCCTGTGCATGTTATATTTTTAGATCCAGTACTTATATATAGTTTTAACTGCCTGCTTTGAATATTTGCAAATCTTTAACAGAAAGCATTTATTTGACAGTGATTATGGCAGAGAACTCTCCATATTTCACTTTTTTCTAACTCTGCAATTAATTCATGTATCACTGTTTCTTTTGCTATGCCAACACTTTAAGTGCCTTTTTTTTTTTAAGTTTATTTTTGAGAGAGTGTGCACATACACAAGAGCACAAGAGTAGGGGCAGGGCAGAGAGAGAGAGAGAGAGAGGGAGAGAGAAAGAATCGCAAGCAGGCTCCATAGTGTCAACTTGTAGCCCAGTGTGGGGCTCTAACTCATGAACTGTGAGATCATGACCTGAGCCAAAGTCAAGAATCCATACTTGGGGCGTGAGGGTGACTCCTAACTGTAGGCATCTGACTCTTGATTTCAGCTCAGGTCATGATCTCACAGTTCGTGAGATCGAGCCCTGCTTCAGGCTCTGCACTGACAGCATGGAGCCTGCTTGGGATTCTCTCTCTCTCTCTCTCCCTCCCTCACTCATACTCTCTCCCCCCCCCCTTCCATGTGTGCAATAAACTTTGAAACAAGAAAAATAAAAAATAAATAAAAATATTAAAAGAGTCCACACTTGGACTGAGCCACCCAGGCACCCCAAGTGTTTTCTTTAGAAAGAAGACTGACTTAAAAAGGTAGATGATTTGTAGTTAATGTTATAGAAATTATGTAGTATATTCTAGAGGATTTGTTCTTTTCTTTTGTAATATAAAATGTACATTTTTAAACTGAATTTGTTTTAATTTCAAGCCTTTTGGTTATGGGAAATATGTTCTTCCATGATGGTTCACAAGCAATTATCTCCACTTGTGCTTTAACAGGAATGACTTCAAAGCTGAGCCTCTTCCAAAACAGTCAGTCGCTAAGTGCCTAAAAATAAAGGTGGTTTTAGTTGTGTCTTTGTTTTAATCTAGGATAGAATGCCACTGAAAATAGTAACATTCTTTAGGGGAAAACATGTTAAGTAGTATAACCTGTTTTTGTTAGCATGTGTCTAATGGAAAGTGCTTGTCTCTATAGGAAAATTAGAGACTTTTGTTTGATATTAAGGCAGAAAACAAGTGGGTCACTTTCATTTTGTCAAGGAGCAAATGTCTCATTGCAGCCTACTCCCTTTGTAGCCAGTAATTATGCAGGATCTGTTATTGAGTCATTAGCTGTTTCCTTGGGAACAAGGTTTAAGTAGAAACAATGCAAGAATATTAGAATATCATTGTGTCTCCTCAGTTTAAAAAACTATTGAAAGACATAGTGATTTTAAAAATAGAAATCATTGGTAGTAATGACTGTCTAACTTGATGTCCCTCCCATGTAAAAGGCATAAAGAAAGACACAAGATGTGGATAGCTTCACTTCTTTTTCTGTGCTTTTCTGGGCATTTAAAAAGATAAAACTTTATTCTGATTTATAGATTAGTTTATTTCTTAAACATTACCAGTTGAAAAATGTTCCCAGGTGGTATGACAAGGTACACTTCTTGTTTTGTCTACCTGTAAAATGGATTTCCTTTCTATTTTTACTGTCCTGTTCTAGATTTTTATCACTAAACCCTGAGATATTGTGCCAAGCCTTTTAATAGTTTTCTTCTCTTTTCCTTAATACCTCACGCGCGCGCACGCACAACCCCCTCCCCCACCCCACCCCCAGCCCCTGGTTCCTGACAAGATCAGACACAGAAGTTACAAGTTGTAATAGGCTGACTCAGGAGAGATTGGAACTCCTTCTCTGCAAGTTCCTACCCCTGGCTCAGCCCACTGGGATGTACAGATGCTTCTGAGGGTCTGCCACCATGTTCAAGCTCTAAGTTCCCAGAGTGGGGACTAGCACCTGTTTTCTTCCCCTTTGTGACCAGTAATCGTCATGGATTTATCTGTTCTCTTCTCAGTTTATGCTTCCAGATTGTTTGGACAATAAAAACCCAGTATATGGGTTTTTTAATGGAACAATTAAAAGTCATGTACCTCTAACTGGAAGTTTTTCATGACACCAAATAAACACTAACCTGAGTAAAAACACATTCGGTAAATGCTGTAGGAAAGATTTTTTTTTAAATGTTTGTTTCTTTGTTTATTGATTGATTTTTTGAGAGAGTGAGCGAGAGCAAAACAAAACAATGGCAGTAGCATTTTCTTGCTGTCAATAATATTCTCGTATAAATCTATTAAACAGCTAACTTGATATTTTTGTCTCTAATTTCTTATGTCCTTGTCAGGTGCTCAATTTGAGTAAATGTCCTACTTGGTTGTTAAGTAAAGAAAGACATTGTCTTTTTCTTTTTAAAAATGAAAATGAAATGAAATGAAAAACACTATATTGAAATCTACTGCTATTAATATTTCCTTTATGAATTAATCTGTTTAGTTATATTTTCATGTTTTACTACATATGTATTGGTAAAATGTTCAAATGTGTATGTGTATATATATATATACACACACACACACACACATACACACATATATGTTATTGGAGTTGTGTTTCATTCTATTTAACAAAGAAAATAATATAAGATAAAGCTATTATCCAAAGTTTCTTTTAAATGGCTATTCCAGCTATTATTTGGAGAGGTAGCTTTATTTATATCCATTTGGTTTTGGATTTTACGTCAGTGTCAACTGTTTTGTGTATGTGTGATTTTTTTTTTTTCAACTTGGTCAGTAAGGGGGCATTCCATTCCTTTCATGTTGATACACAGCATGTTTGTGTTTGCTTTTGTTTTTTTTACAATGATTATTTAAAATAAACAGATTCAGCTTTTGAGTAAAAGGATAATCAAGAAGTCTTTACTTTGTGTGAGTGAATATAAACTAGCTTGTCATATTTTGATTTAGACATAGTATGCTCAAAAATATATAGAGAATAAAACTGAATTTTAATATTGACTTTACAAATAAGATGCTTTATAAACCTGTTTTTCCTTTTCTAAGCATTAGTCTTTTTCCAGAATAGGTTTTCTATATTATGTTAGAAATTTTAACCATTTATTTGCCTAATTTGTATCTTAAAAAAAATTTTTTTTTAAGTATATTTATTTTGAGAGAGACAAAGATTGAGAATGGGGTAGGAGCAGAGAGAGAGAGAGGGAGAATTTCAAGCAGGCTCCGCACAGTCAGCACAAGGCTTGATGCGAGGCTCAAACTCAAGTGAGGTCATTCCTGGAGCTGAAATCAAGAGTCAGGCGCTTAACTGACTGAGCCACCCAGGCACCCCTCCCTAATTTTTATTAATTACTTAGTATGTACTTAAAAAATGCCTTGTTGTTAATTTGAAAAGCTAGTTTAAAACTTTTTTTGTCCTTTTTGTTGCATTAATAGTATTCAGTTCTCTTTTTACTTACAACTTGTTTAACTGACGATGGCTGCTAACGTAGTAGCATTTTAAATTGGATTGAAAATCAATCCTTAGTGGGTTGTTTATTTGAAAATCTCACAACTGATGTTGATCAAGTTATGCTAAATGTAGATTTATAGAAGAATATTTCTCTTTCATACAAACCTTTATCAAATGAGCTGTGATGCATGTTGTGTCATACCATAGTTTTCAATACTGACTGTCCATAGATAAAAGAGCAGGTTAGCTAACAAATCCACATAGCCTAATAAAGGAAGAACGAACCTACCAGTCAGGAGTTCTTTTTTATTATAGACAGAGCATGAGAGTGGGAGGGGCAGAGAGAGGGGGAGACACAGAATCTGAAGAAGGCTCCAGGCTCTAAGCTGTCAGCACAGAGCCCAACGCGGGGCTCAAACTCACAAACCGAAAGATCATGACCTCAGCTGAAGTTGCACAGGTCAACCGATTGAGCCACTCAGGCGCACGGGAGTTCTTAAGAAGCACCTGAGATCCTCATTCAGCAGTTGAGTGCAGTGTCTGCTGCAGGATGATGGGAAGGAATTGTCTAGAGCAACTCAGATAAGCACTGAGCCTGAGAGTGGAGCACTTTGGGGATGTGGTGAGCCTTTCATTTGTTGTCTCAGCCAGGAGGAATCAGTGCTACCTGGGCCCAGAACTGGGACAGCTAGATTAAAAGCAGAAAAGAGAGGGAAAGGAAAGATTACACTAGTGTTCAAAAGGACTGTGTCAGGCTTTTTATGATCTTGTTTTGAACACTCTACTGTCCTAAACTGAACCCAGAAAGAGCATGTAGCATTTTCCTTCTTGGGATTCACCGTCTGAAAGGTAAAGTCCCTTTAATATTGGAGTACATTTTACCCAAACACATACAAGAAAATCCACTCCTCCCCCCTTCCCCCCTACCTTGTATTTAATTGTTGGGATTTATTTGTGTGTATTGTAGTTTTGTAGTGATCTATAGGGTCTCTTACCAGCTCTGTGCCTATCTATGTGTGACACTTATAATTCTTGCTTAGTGAGAGGAAATGAGATAGGGGAGAGTGAATGAATCCACACAAACTTAGCCCAGCCTCTGTGAAATCAACACAAGGCAAACACATCCTGTTGATGGTAGCTTGTTACTGGTGTGACTTATTTTCTGGAAAAGGTTTTTTTGGTGATGCGTGTGGTTCACTTGGTTGATCTTGATTAGTGGTGTTCTATTCTGAGACACAAAAACAGACAAAAGACTTATATTCTTTCTAAATGTTTTTCTGATGTGACTATTCTGGGGGTTAGAGAAATGCTACTCAATTTTTTTTGACCTAATGATTATTTGTAGGTCATAATTGTCAGTCAGCCAGATTCTCAAAGGTTGTCACGATTCCAACACCCAGAGAAATATTTCTTTGGTGTGACAGTGAATGTAATGAGCCTTTTTAATTTCTTTTTTTTAAGTTTGTTTATTTATTAAAAGGGAGGGAGACAGAGCGAATCCCAAGCTGGCTCAGTGCTGTTACCACAGAGCCCAATGTGGGGGCTCAGACTCAAAAACAGGAAGATCATGACTTGAGCCAAAATCATGAGTTGGGCGCTTAACTCATTGAGCCACCCCGGTGCCCCAAATTTCAGATTTTAGATGTTGTGCGTGCTTATGAGTTTGGATTACTGCCTGTAGTGGATTACTTCCCACTAGTGTGACAGAGCTGATATTAACCTTTTACCATTTGATAGGTCTTGTCGCTATGCAGTGAACACAAGAGTTAACATTCACTGTGCTTTCCTCCCTTTGGAATTGTTTGAACTGGCAGAGCTCCTGAGTCAGCAGTGCATTTGAGTTCTGCCAAGATACAGACTCCACTTTTTTTAGTGCTAGATCTACATACAAAGTTAGCCAGTTAAGATTTTTAAAAACACTTAACTTGTAACCATTTGAAAAATGCTTATGTTTGCTTTGAAATTTCTGGAGCTAAATTGCACATTTGTAATCCATGGGGTGGCCATTAGAATACAAAGGTAATTATTCTTGTGGTGAATAAGATCCAGGAAAGTAAGGGGGACCTTCTTCTCTCAGTGTGGGCCAAAGTAAGGAGTAGTTTTAGTACTGTGTTGTCATTCTTAGTCATGTGAACTCCCTGTGCTTTCTTGACCTCTTTGTTTAAAGAAAATATTCCTGAAACATGGACATCTGCTCTCCATGCAGGGTAAGAATTTGTAGACAACACCTGACTGTTGCGTTGAATTAACCCTATTCATTAGGCTTCATAGTTATGCAAAGAAAAGGACACAGCTTTGTGGCAAGGTGCCAGACACATGCCAGTTTGAGTAAAATATTCGCTTTTTTGTTACTTTCCCCCTTTCCCACTGATTGAGTGAGCATCATGAAGTCATCCCGCTGTTGCTAGGAAGAGAGAGGGGAACCTGACAGCATCCGAGGGGAAGGAGCTGTGTAGAATGGTTTTATTCTTGGGTGTATATTTTATACATAATCAAAATAAGTACATACATGAATGCACACGTACTGTGAAAAGCTGGATGAAGGGTGTACTCTTAGCTCCAGGTTTAACTTTGCCTGTTCTAATTAAGAAAAAGATGGCACATACAGTGATTATGCTAACATGGTTTAGAGCATGTTCTCCTTTCCATATGAGATTTCTCTGATACTGCGTTTCTTTTCCTATTACCAAACATGATGAATGTGCCACACAGTGTTAACTGTGCGCTTTTCCTAAAGACATCAAATGGGAGGCAGCATGTAGAAGCTAAATTATTCGGAGAGGAGTCAGTGATTGATTTAAGTATAAAAGGATTAATTGGTCCCTGAACCAGACTATTAAACTGTACTGTGATCTTGACTGAAAGTGGAAGAATTACAAGTGCATTGCGTAGAATAAATTAATACATTTTTCATGGCTTTAATCCTTTTTTTCTGTATTGCTTATTGTGGTTTTTATGTACTGCACTCCATTGTGTGCTTAATTGATGCAGAGGGGATTCAGCCTATAATGATTAAATGGGTAGAGGGATAGAACCATCTATTGAGTTTTAAGATGGTAGTTCTTCCAGGGTAGCTGACAAAGGAAACCAGAGAAAGAATATTTCTAGAAACTCTTGCCAGTGATGACCCCGGGCACAGAAGTTAAGTGTTAATAAGAAATTTAAAAGTTTACATTGTGTGAGTATATTGTTCAAGAAGAGCATCTGCTAACAGTGGATGAATGTGGCCCTTTATCCTTGGAAGAATTGAATTGAGACTTCAGCCCTTGAGAGTAAACAGTGTAATGGCATCATACCCAGGGAAAATTTTCTTCTTTCCGTAACTATTTCTATTCAAACAATATTGATTTTTCTCATTCCAACTAACAGGCTGATACTTGAGGCTGTCAGGATGCTGTTCTTAAAGGCTGTTGGCCTCATGTTTCCTTTCCAGGCAGAATAAATCTGTGTTTATTCATCTCTGTTATATTGCTGCTTTTATAAATAGGTGTTCATGTAAGTTCTGCTTTCAAAGAGTAATGCTGGTAATAAAGGAAGAGCAGAAAAGTTTGGTTCAAGGGACTGATTTAAGAACTCATACATTTGTGGCTTTACTAGCAATATACATTCAGGTTTCAGAATGGTATCAAGATACTTTTCTTTACCTGTCTCAGTAACATCTTCCGCTTATATTTTGATGCGCTTTTGCCTTTCAGTATTCTATCTGGTTCTGAGTAATCAGTCCATGTGGGATATTTTTGAATAGCTACAGCCTATCTGGAAATTGAGATATGGAATCATTAGAACCTCAGGATGGAAGGTACCATTAAAGGTCATCCTGTTCCCCTTCACCTTTCAGTATGCCCGAGTTTCTTCCACCACCCTTCAGAGATAGCAGATATATTACCCTTCTTGTCAGCTCATATTTTCTTTAAACAGTCTAGTTAGAGAGTCTATACTGAATGGAAGTGTATTTTTTTTGTAGCCTCTGTACCAGTGGTGCTTGGCCATTATACTTGAGTTCTCTCATGTGGGATGAAGTATTGGCTGGTGTGTTGCCACATTTTGATCATTGGGTTGTTTTTTTTTAATGTTTTATTTATTTCTGAGAGAGACAGCGTGAGCAGGGGAGGGTCAGAGAGAGAGGGAGACACAGAATCTGAAGCAGGTTCTAGGCTCTGAGCTAGCTGTCAGCACAGAGCCCGACGCGGGGCTCGAACCCACATACCATGAGATCATGACCTGAGCCGAAGTCGGACGCTTAACCAACTGAGCCACCCAGGCGCCCCTTGATCATTGTTTAAGACTGATATTTGCCACAATTGAGGATAGCATATACTGTCCCAGCAATGATTATAAAAACACCATGCTGAGCAAAATAGGTTTCAGTGCAGGTGTACTTGAGTATTGCTTGTGCAAGAAAGGTTATTTATGTCTCTTCGCTAAGGTGTCTCGTTTCTTAGTTAAATATCTCTACTTCCTTCAATTGTTGTCATGTCGGCTGGTTGTAAGGTTTTTTTTGTCATTCTTTTTTGAGTGTGTTCCAGTTTGATTACTACCCTTTTTAAGTGTGACATCCAGAATTAAAGTGAACACAGCTGGCTAGCCTAGAGCTACAGCAGAGTAGATCATTCACTTCTTCCTTCTTACCTGGTGATTTTTAACACTTTGCGCCCCAACCTGTCTGATGTAGGGAACAAATGGAGATTAGTAACAATGTTTCCTTAGAGCATCTGTACTTTTGTGGGGAGATGGACTTGTCTGAGTTAAAAAGTAGCTTCTCCTGGGGATTCTAATTACCATCCGTCTCCAAATAGTAATGTTCTGGATAGCCAACATCTAGTGCTTATCTTGCATCTTACAACTACCTTAGTTCCTTTGCCGGTCACATTTAGATGCCTCCTATTACCAGTTAAAATCCACTCTAGTTGTTCTTTGGGAAGTCGTAAACTTACATAAGGTATTGTTGAATCTTAGGCTAACTCCATCCGCACTTGCCTCTATTGGAAAATTTTCTACCAGCTAGATGTTCTTTCATTTAAGTAGTTGATTATAATTTAATAATAATAAAAAATCATATGACATCATATTCTTTGTCGCCTTTCTTGCTGTTTCCCTGTGGGTGTGATCTTATAGCTAGCTGCTTAAAGCCGCTTTCATTAGGAAAAAGGTAGGGCTATCTTTAAATAAGTTTCAATAAATGTTTATTCAGATATCTTATTAACAAGTATGTGCAGTTGATCAACAGCCTTCCTTAGAAATTTGATTTTAGGAATTTTAGTCTGTGGGTTCTTTACAGAATACCATTTGACTCTTCCTTACCTTTGGAATGGCTTGGTTTTCATGCGGATGAGTTATAAGCTAGAAGTCATATTGCTATTTGCTGATGTCTCCAAATTGATTTTTTTTTACCTTATTGTTTGGCTTTTAAATATTATTGAATTAGGATAAAATGATCTCTTTCTTCCCCTTAAAAAATTCATGTATTAATGTTAGTTCACTAAATTTAGGAGGTAAAGGATAAAGTCAAAATTCATTAGATGTTATTTTCAGGGAAATTGAGAAATTGATTTTGTGAAAATAATTGTCTTGATTCCATGAGTAAATGGATTTGAGAACTAACTGGAGTTTTGCTGGAAACGGAAAGTATGTATTGCATCAGTGGATATAAGAAGTAATGAAGGTATGCTTTGATTATTGGAGGACTGAAAGATAACCTTCAAAAATATGGGGGAGATGGAACCTTTTATTAAGACTTACAAACAAGCTACCATTAGTGTTATATTTTTCTATTTTGTGCTTTCTCTATAACATATGTATTGTTTAAAACTTTTATTTTATATATAAACTATGTAATATTCTGGGGAAAAAAAGAAGAGGATATTAGTTTCTTATTGCTACTGAAACAAATCACGACAAAGGTGATGATAATTTGTCATTGTACAAATTTATTATCTTTTTTGTTCTGGACATCAGAAGTATGAAATGGGCCTCACCAGGCTAAAATCAAAATCTTGGCAGGCTCGCACTCCTTTCTAGGTGAGAAAGGAGAATCTCTTTCTTTGCCTTTTCCAGCTTCCCTTAGCTTGTGTCCCTCTTCTGTTTCCAAAGCCAGCAATGACTGAGTCTTTTTCGTGTCCTATAGCTCTTGACACTGAGTCTTCTGTTACACATTTAAAGACTCTGTAACTACATTGGACCCACTGGCTAATCCAAAATAATCTCTCTATTTCAAGTTCAGTCGATTAGCCACATTAATCCATCCGAAACCTTAATTCTCCCTTGCTATATAGCATAACCTACTCACAGATTTTGTGGATTAGGACAGGAGCATCTTTGGGAAACCATTATTCTGTTTATCATAGATAGTAAGATAAATATTAATGGTTTTACAGCTCAGATTTAACCTAAAATTCTTCATGCTTCAAAATACTAGCATTTTGCTTTATTTTTATTGCATATGTATAACTTTTTTGAATATAATATACAACACAAAATGTACCTTTATCATAATATTTATAAATAAGTATTTCCAAATTGAGCACATTTTTGTAACCTGCACTCAGGTCAAGAAATAGAATGTCACCAGCACCCCAAGACTTCCCTCACTCTCCTTTCATGTCCCAAGCATGAGCACTATTCTAACAGTTTAGTGTATTTTTATATTCTATGTAAATAGAACCATCTAATAAATATTCTTTGGTTTGCCTTCTCTTCAACATTGTTTGTGATAGCCATTGAAGTTGTTGTATGTAGTTGTGTGCCATTCTGATTGCTGTCTGATTCTTTTGTGTGAACATACCTCAATTTAGTTGGCCATCCTACTACTATTTACTGATGGGAGTTTAGGTAGTTTCTAGTTCTGAGTTGTGTTTAAAATTAGTAAATAAGATTTTGTCAGAGTCATTTGGAGAAAAAGTGGTATATCTGAAGGAGTCTCTTGCTTTTGAGTAAATGACCCAGCCTGATCAAAAGGAAGCCAGTGACTAACATCTCTCTCCCCTACTGTTGTTAGCATTATAAAACAGGAAAATTATTTTAAGTGGAAATCTCTGAATGGAAAATAGATTGGGTGATTGCTTCATTTATACTTCAAATTGTGACATTAATCAGATTTGTAGGTTTGATTACTAATTAGAAAAACTGGTATTTATTCAGGTGATAATTTGATTCAAATAGCATTTTATAACTTCATTATTTGTTTTCAGGGAATTTTGTTAAGCTCAGTGAATTCTTTTTAAAAAATCGTTTTGAGAGGAGAAAATATAAATAGGTTAGTTTGATTCAGCTAAATTTATTAAATTCCCAGTGGAAGAGAGAGAGAGTGGGTGTGGGTGTGGGTATGTTAGTGAGTGAGAGACAGAGTGTGTGTTTGTGTGTGTGTGTGTAGGTAGGTAGATGTGTGTAGCTTTTATCACTAAAATAAACAAAAATTTATTTTCTCTCTTTACCTGTTGGTAGGAGAAATATCATTAAAAGATGTGCCTCATGTACTGGCTTACTGAAAACATGGTAGCAGGCGAAGTTGCCTAAGCTACTACTACTGATGCTTGACTTTGAAAGCAGATCCCCTGAGAGAATCTTTCTGTCTCTAAACCTTTTGCATATTGGTCCCTTCCACCCAAGAACCTGAGACTGTCACAGCAGAAGTTGAACTGTATCCCTTTTTCCATATCTAGACTCTCAGACCCAGAGCTCGGTACTCTCACTCATCTTCTTGTCTTCATGTACCGCCTCCATGTGGACTTCTCCCTAATGAGGTTTCTGGCCTTAGGCCTTTCCTCACTAACATGTCCGACATTTTTCGTTGTCTCTACTGCCACCAACCTAAGCCATGCTATTCTCTCGTTTGGACTCACAAAATAGTCTTCTAGCTATTCTCCCTGTGTCTACTCTTAACTCTTTCGTAACATGTGATCCAGAGAATAAATAAGTAAAGTGATCTTTTCAAAATATAAGTTAGACATGGGAGTTCCTTTGCTTCAAATCCTATAGGTATTTGGAATAAAATTCAAGCCCTGTCCCACTGTTGAAAGGCTTACATGTTCTAGCCCCTGCTCACCTCTTTGACCACATTTTGTTCCTGTCTCCTTCCAATTTGTAAGCTTCAAACACAGTGGCCATTCCGTTCTCCAAACACATTAAACTTATCCCTGTATCCGGCTTTTCTATATGCCCTTTGCCTAAACCTCCTCCTCTTAGGTCTCACTCCTGCTCACCTTTCATTTGTTCTTCCTGGAAGAAGTCTTCCCCTTCTACCACTGCCTTCTATAAAGTGTATGCTCCCTTCACCCCCGGGGCCCCTACCCTGCCACTCTCAAGCACATCATCTTGTTTTATTTTCTTCATAGACGTTTTGCCCCCCAAATTATCTTTCTAAAACTTTAAAACTGTCTGGATCACACCAACAATAATGTACGGTCCGTGAGAACCGGGACACTCTGGGCCTCCTACGGGGTACGCCTAGCATTTAGGGCCGCACATATACACTCCTTGAATGAACAAATGAACTGAAATTTGCCTTTGCTACTGGATCTTGATAATGAAAGGAGATTCTCTATCAGAATCTTTTTATCTCTAAACCTTTTTCAAATTGGTGCTCTCAAAAAAACAAAGTGACAGGCTGCCTGGGTGGCTCAGTCGGTTAAGTGTCTGACTTCAGGTCAGGTCATGATCTTGCCGTCGGGTCTGTGGGTTCAAACCTTGCATTAGGCTCTGTGCTGACAGCTCAGAGCCTGGAGCCTGCCTCAGAATCTGTGTCTCTGTCTCTTTCTCTTTGCCCCTCTCCCACTCACACTCTGTCTCTCTCTCTGTCAAAAATAAATAAACATTTAGAAAAATTTTTTTAAAGGTGAATATTCATAATTTTAAAGTCATATTTTTTTGGCAGTGACCAGATGCTGATTGTATGTGATTATCATTAAATGATTAGCTAACTACTATGCACATTAAAATAGTTTGAAGACTGGGTATTTATTGGGTATCTCTGGGCTGTACTTCAGGGAGTACATTTTCAGGTGATGTTTTCTGTGTTCCCTGTCCCTTTAATGAGGTGCTAATGCCATTCTTGTATTGAAAAAAATAGCATCTTTCAGGTTTACGTCGCCTGATAACTCTGAGTTCCAGTATCTCCTCTTTCTTTTATATCCTGTCATATGAGTTTTACCTCACTAGGAGAAATTGCTTTTATTTTTATTTTTTTTTTAAGTTTTTTTATTTTGAGAGAGAGCAAGCAGCCTGATTTCAGGGTTCTAACTCCCCCGGCCGTGAGATCATGACCTGAGCCAAAGTTGGACGCTTAATGGACTGAGCCACCCAGGACCCCAGGAGAAATTGCTTTTAATTATTAAGAATCAAAGTTAATTTATATTGCAAAATATGTAGCTGTCGTTGACATCATAATTTTAAATAGATTTTTAAAAAAGCATAGAAGCATCTTAAGTTTATTTTTTTGTTGGTTTTAGCCGTCCGATTTCTTTTTCTTATGTTAAGATAAGGGGTTGGGGTCAGGAGCAGTGCTGATGATTAAAGTCTGCACTGTGTTTTGATTAAAGGAAAGAAAAAAGCTAGCTTTCTGGAGTAGGACTGTGGTATGGGAAGAGTATAGAAGATAAATACTCGCTGATAACAGCATTCTACCAAATAAGTGTCCGCTCCAATTTTATTTTCCCTTTGCTGGGAAAACCATGACCTCCTTTGAGTACTGGTGAGTGAGACATTTTGCAGCAGTGCTGAATATAAAGGGCCCTGCTCTCTGGTAGGCTAATGCCAAGTGTTGGAAAGCCTTTAAAGAACTTGTCAAGCCACATTGAGCTGAGTATCAGCTGCTAGATCTGAAATAGTGGGATATAAAAAGGTAGTTTTCCCCCCCGTTTTGTTTATTGTAGACACTATCTTTTAAAAATGTAACTGGGAGCATTACTGTGGCTAGGTACACAGAATAATTTTATAATGTTGAACTGTTTATGTGTCAGCCCCCATTAAATACATACTGTAATATAACATTGTTAGTTCCTTAAATGGACTCGGGGTATGAAAGAAAAAAGGATTTTCCCTATGGATCCTTCCCTCCTTTTCCTGCCTCTTCTTGTTCTAGAAGTATTTCAGGTAGTTTACATATAATAGATACAATGAGACACGAACAAAATGATAAAGGTTGGTACTCATACACGATGAAAAGTATGTTAGTGGAGTATGGAGAATTCATGCTCTACGAAAGCAAAAATCCCTAGCACCAGTGTTGGTTGACAGGTGTGGGGGCGGAGGGGGGCACTGTTTGCCCACGCAGGTGAAGCCCTACCTGCTGTTGTTCGCCCGGTGAATGGCAGCGTACTGACTGGGGTTCCCATTCGCTTGACATATTTTCGGCAGGTCATTTCTCCCCCTGTGAGCTGGGTTTGGGAACCTGTCCTTACATTTCTTTTGAGCCGGCAGCCACTCCACCGTGACTTCCCCCTTGGGCTCCTCCTCAGGTGGGAGAACTGTCATAGGAGTCAGGTGTTTGTGTAAAATACAAGGGAACATCCATGACTTAAAGATACACATGCAAGAGTATTTTGTAGTTTGGGAGGATTTCATGTTAGCATTTCAATTTAGCAGTAAGGAGCAGTAAAGAAAGGCTAGTGAATGCCCTCAGGCACACAGGCAAAAAGAGAGAGAGAGCCTTAGCAGGGTGCCTGGCTGGCTCAGTCAGTAGAGCATGTGACTCTTGATCTCAGGGTTATTAGTTTGAGCCCCATGTTGGGTGTCGAGATTACTTAAAAATAAATCTTAACAATAAAGAAAGATCCTTAGCTATGTTAGTGTCCATTGATCCTTTATTATTCTTAGCAATAATATATGATTGCCTTCGCAGTATTTAACTAGAAAATTTACATGGCTTTCCATTACCTCCCTCATTGCTCTACTCCACTCCTCACATACTTTGTTACTATCATTTAAAGTAACCAAAAAAAAAAGGATAAAAGCGGGTTTTTTTAATACTTAGAAAAAACCAAAAGAATCCAACCATGAGGGGCGCCTGAGTGGCTTAGTCGGTTGAGCGTCCGACTTTCGCTTAGGTCGTGATCTCGCAGTTCGTGGGTTCGAGCCCCGTGTCGGGCTCTGTGCTGACTGCCAGCTCAGAGCCTGGAGCCTGTTTCAGTCTGTGACTCCNTGTCGGGCTCTGTGCTGACTGCCAGCTCAGAGCCTGGAGCCTGTTTCAGTCTGTGACTCCCTCTCTCTCTGACCCTCCCCTGCTCACGCTGTCTCTCTCTCTCTCTCTCTCTCTCTCTCTCTCTCTCTCTCTCTCTCCTAGAAATGAATAAAACATTTAAAAAAAAAATTTAAAAAAAAAAAAAAAAGAATCCAACCATGAGCAGTGGAACCACTTGGTGGTTATGAGTTACCTAATATAAATGTCGCTGTAATCTGTATTCTCTGCCAGGCACATTCCATTAAATTTTCAAAGGGCTGTCCAGAGACTGTGAGTAGATAATCTGGCCTAGGTTAGTAACCTCAAGAGAGATTTTAATAAGATGACTTTCTTAAGCCTTCCCAAATTTTGTGTATGTCGGCTTCTGATTTTTAAGCTCAGATCACTGACTAGAGCAGCTCGTATGTCTATTTTGGCATCATGAAAATTATCTTACGTAGTTCGTATCACCTGGATGGGAAACCTCCCGCTTCCCAGTCTTTGGATCAGGGATGCACAGGGAATCTTAGCCTCTGCACTGTCACTTGCTTCTGGCAGTGAGGCACCCAGGGAGAAACACTGGGTCCTTTAGGCCACCAGGGCACTGTTTTGCATTAATGTAAGATGTACTGCTGGGTTGTTAACACTGCAGTGCCAGGAATGGCAGCCTTGTGACCAGCACGAATTACTGCACCAGTGCCGAACGTACTGCCAGTGAACAACTGAGCTTTGAGGGTAGAAAGGAGAAGTCATAGGGTTTGCTAATTTAATTTCGTGTGTGTGCGTGCATGCACGCAAATTGGTAAATAAACTCATAGGTATATGTTTTTATGTATGTATAAAGGAAAGTTGTTCACTGAGCAGTTTTGTATTGTAATAATTTACTTGGTAACTCTTCTTTTTAGAAGGGTGATTTCATAAAATTGTAATGGTAATTGGACAGTTATAATACAAGTGTGTCTCTCATTTAAAAACAAATTATATGCCATTAACTTTCCTGGACACTTTCATTGCCTTTGTATCAGATTTAACTTATAATTTAAAGGGAAGATATATGAAATAGTGAAAGCATCTCAGAGTATTATGAAATAATTTAATTGTCTTGTTATTTGAATGTTATAATGCCACCCTCTTTTAAAAAGGAAGAAAGTTAAGGCTTGTCCAATAAGAGAAAGGTCAGTATGCTAGTGAGCAGGGATCTCAACACGGTCTTTGTGGAGGCTGCCAAAGTAAACAGTATATTTTTAAGGAAAGGAAATGATAAGGTAGCATTAGCAAAATATTCCCAAATGAGGATCTATAGAGTGAGGCAAATTATTTCTGGCAAGAGATTTGGTTAATGACAGCTTGGAAAATTTTAAGATAAGTTCATAACACAGAAAGCATTTAGATAGAATTATCTAAATGCGTTCTGCATTGTGAATCTGTTATCAAAACACTTTTACACCATGAAAAGAACAGTTTATTAATATTCATAGTGCATTTTGAAAGCACATGTAATACTTGCATTCTGAAAACTCCATGTAAGAAGTAAAAAAAAAATCTTTTGTTTTTTTAAGATTTAGAATATTGTAAGAGAATAAAATGATCTGGAATATTAAGTCCTTCTTCTTTTGCATTTATGCAGGTCCTTTCCCAGCTACAGA
Organism: Hyaena hyaena; assembly: GCF_003009895.1. Taxonomy (NCBI): domain Eukaryota; kingdom Metazoa; phylum Chordata; class Mammalia; order Carnivora; family Hyaenidae; genus Hyaena; species Hyaena hyaena. The sequence continues at coordinate 9,222,841 of NW_024080632.1, read as the reverse complement.
GTTGCAGCCCCCACCAAGCCCTTGTGTTTCCCAAGTGAACACTTTTAAAAGTTGCCTCTTTGGGGGTACCTGGGTGGCTCCATTCCAGATCAGGTCATGATCTCCCAGCTTGTGTGTTCAAGCCCCGCTTCAGGATCCTTGCTGACATTGTACAGCCTGCTTGGGGTCCTCTCTTTCTCTCTTTCTCATAAATAAACTTTTTAAAAAGTTACTTTTTCCCCTATCACTGGAAATTATATACTGCCTCCTTCTATTAATAATTAAATTTCCCCCCCACTTTAAAAATATTCTCTGTGTGCATCAGCTTGTTCTTCTCAATATGGAACTTTCTGAAGAAAAGTAACTTAATTGTTATGACTAAAACTGCATTCATTCATTCAGTGACTATTAAGTGTTGTGTGTCATGAGCTGCGCTAGGTTCCTGGAATACAGAGGCCTTAGGGAGCTTTCATTATGGTGGGAGGGGACCATCAAAATAGGTAACTGCAGATTATGACAGGTCCCAGGAAGGAAACGAATGGGACACTGGGAGCCTTGCACATACAAATTAATGTAGTGAAAGATGATGTTGGAAAGATAGAGTGCAACCACATTTCTTTTCTTATTGGAATGTAGTTTTAGTTTTACTTTTTGGACCTCTGAGAATAGAGAATTTAACCCAATTGTAACAGTACGATAGAATACATGATGTTTTATAAATAGTAGGAAAACTTTTTTTTTCTAGACCTCCCCTCATTCCCACGGGCTCATGTCATTCTTTTATAAACCGATAATTCTTTAAGATTGCATAGGATACAAACCCATGTAAGATGTTATAATTATATGATGAAAGATTTTTTAAATTTAATATTAAAGTATAAAAATTTGACTGAGATATCCTGCCAGAATTTCTCCATCTTCATATTGCTACACCTTTTGACATCTTTGGGCTCTTGCTATGTACGCAGGCCAGTATAATAATTTTATGTTAACATTTTTGCTGCTTCTAATGTTTTTAAGTACTTTGCTTAGGAAACTGTAATATACCCAAGGCCTGATTCTGGCCTTGCTTATTTCCATATTCCTAAATCTAGCAAAGTGTCTTGCACAAGACAGACAGATGTGCTTAGTAAATGTTTGTTGATTAGATAAGTTCCTCTGTTAGCATGGGTGCCAAATGAGGTGAGTACTCTTGGTAGCAGGAAGAGGTCTCTATGGAAAGAGCTCACATGAGAAGGCTCTGTAGAGGAAGTAGAAGTGATGTTGGACTTTGAGAAATGAGATTTAAGGAGAATGGAGGAGTGGGAAACTATGTGGAGGTGTAGGAATGCATGTGAGAGACGCACAGAGCATTAACCGTGCCAGATGGGCTGTCACTGAGAGTTTGTTCGTGGAAATAGGGTTTTTTAAATTGTACTTAAAAAGTGGGTCGCTCTAGAATAAGGAAAGCCTGGACAGAGGGCCGAGGGGTGTAGATTTTTCCTCTGGGCAGTGGAGGACTATAACGTGGGATTAAGTAGTATCGATTTTTATTACAAATGTGTTTTAGAAGGATTGATTTGGCCATAGTACTTAGGATGGATAATGGAGTAAAGGAACAGAATTCTTCAGTGGCATTTACAGAATTGACCTGTATGTCTAGTCCTTATTTATTTTGTGCTAGTCTCTTTTCTAGTCCGGAGAGTATAAACTACCTTGGGTCCCAAAGAGACTCACTATATTATACTCCACAGCCATTAGTGATATGCCCTGAGCAGGCTTCCTGCAGAAGAAGAATGGTTAGAAAGCTCATCAGAAATTCTCAAGGCCATGGGAGGGTGTCACCTAATGTATTCCTGGCTGGAGTGTCATAGCCATCACTCCTGTCTTCCCTGTCTTTCGACTCACGAGTCCAGGCTTATTTCTGAGTCACCTGGTAAAAATGCCAAAATATTTTGGAGGAAAGATATGAAATATCACAAACTCCACTAATCATTAATGCAGCATGTGCCCATGCCAAATACCATGTGAAGGGTCCAAAATGATAGCTAAAATGTAACTTCTGCCCGCACAAAATTTAGTCAGATGGACTAGATGTAAAACTTAACCAAGCGAAAATGTTTTGACTGAGATACACACAGAGGCATGTGGGGCATTTGGCCTGCTCTGGCACTTTAAAGAAGACTTCTGGGAGAAGGTAAGTAGGAGTTACATGAAGGATAAGGAAGGTTTATTCTAGACAAAAGAAGAGCACAGACACCAACATAGGAAGCAGCACGGCGTGCGCGGTCAGAAGTGCCCAGCCCTGAAGCAGACTGGTTGGCGGAGGCTAGAGGGGGTGGCTCATGGGGTGTGTGTACACCAGTGCTGACACGGAACATTCTTGTTAATGCTCTCCTTGCACTGACTGCCAGGAGGAAATCTGTTCATGCTACGTTTAGCTATTTAACATTTAAACAGTAGAAGAGATTTCTCCAGAAATGTGTATGTGTGTGTGTGTGTATACACACACACACACACACACACACACACAGATGGATAGGTGGCTGGGGGGATGAGTGGATGAATGGATGGATAGGCCGGTGGGTGGGTGGGAGGATGATTCCTAGTCTAGAGAAATGTAAATATGTTTTCTAAAACTCTGAGGTCTAGAGAAGATCCAGGGTGAGGTGAGAGTTAGTTGCTTTGAATGGTTACAGATATTGCCCTTGTTACTTTGAAACAAGACTTTTTTGGTGGTTTCTTCCTTAGTTTTATCTGAAAGAAATAGGTCTTTGGAATTTAGAATAAGGAGTTACAGATACCTGGTGAAATATTTGGAGATATACTTGCAGCATAGGTGAAATACAATAAAGCACTTGGTGGGGAGGAGGGGAGAAAAAGGGGAGAGAAAGAAAGAATAAAATTAGAATCATGAGGAGAGATGGAGGAAGGAGAGGAAAGGAGGAAGGGATAAAGAAGAGGAACAAAGAGGGAAGAGGAGAGAAAAAAGGAGATGGGGGAGAGGAAGTTTAAAAGGCCTTTAAGCTTTAATTAGCCTCCCTAAATCATGTTACATATTTAAAGTAGGAATTAATTTTACATCTTGAAAATAGTTTAATAAATTGCAATAGTATTCTTTATCTCATCAGAAGTGTTTCTATCGGACACTTACAATGACATTCTTGTGAATCACTTACACAGGTATAATACAAGCCTAGTTGTTTATTAGTCATAAAACAATTAGTCTAGCATTTATTATGCTCTTACTCAAAATTCTCACCTGTTGATTTTTTTAAAATAAGACAAGTGGCAAATGCTAAAGCTATAGAACAGACCCCCTATGAAGTCCATAATATGAACGTTTTCCAAAAGTGTAATTATAATCTTGAATGTGATATTTTTTTTTAAGTTTATTTATTTATTTAGAGAGACAGTGAGCAGAGGTGGGGCAGAGAGAAGGGGGCAGAGGATCTGAAGCAGGCCCTACTCGGTTAGCAGAGAGCCTCAGACCCATGGACAGTGAGATCATGACCTGAGCCAGTTGGGCACCTAACTGACTGAGCCACCCAGGTGCCCTTCAATGTGATTTTTAAAAAGAAAACTGATTCAAACCTCTGAGGCAAAATTTCATAATAAAAGTACATATTACCATCATAGACTCCAGAAAGCCCTCTTCCTACCCACGACCTTCTCCTCCTCTTCTTCCCCTCCTTCCTCCTCCTCCTCTCCCTTTTTTTATCCTTTCTTTCTTCTTCCCATTTCTTCCCACTCCTTTTCTTTTATTTTTTTTCTCTCTTCCTCGTTCCCTCCTGTCTACTGCCATATGTCATTTCCTTCCCGATATCTGTAGTAAGAATGTAACAGAGGGAGCATTACAGTTGACAAGGCTGTTTTTAGATCACAGTGCTTCTCAGCCTTGTATCAGAGGTAATGTGGGAAAGTGCTGAGTGCTCTAGGGGGCAGGGGGCAGGAGAGCTATGGGCAGTTGTACCTTTAAATTATATGGTGAGGATAAGCCTTGCTGGGGAGATGGGATTAAGCAAAACTTGTAGGAAGTGAGGGAGAGAGCCTGTTGATAGCTGGGAACAAGAGAGTTCCAGATAGAAGAAACAGTAATGTTCAATGGTCGAGAGGAGGAAATGTGATGAGCTTGTTTGAGGAACAGCAAGAGGTTTTATTGGGCTGGAATGGGGAGAGAGAATGGAAGGGAGCAGTAGACTGTTTGCTCAGAAAGGTAACTGGGGCCGTGTTCCTGGCTTTTACACTTTGTGAGATGAGGAGCCCTTGGAGGATGGGCTTCTGAGTTCCCTGTTCCATTTAATTGATCCTTCTTCTTGAGTCATTACTACCCTGTTATTACTGTGGTTTAGTAGTAAATCTTGATACTGCTAAGTTAAGTCTGTTGCTTTGTTTGTTTTCAGAATTGCATTGGCTATTCTTGACCCTTTGTTCTTCTGTATACATTTGAGAATCAGATTGGTTGGAATTGCATTGAATTATTGATCAATTTGGGGGGAATTGTAATCTTTATGATACTGGTATCATATCTAGGTATATGATTTGTCTTTTAAAAGAGTTTCTATCTTTTAAAAAAAAATTTAACATTTATTTTTGAGGGAGAGAGAGGGAGACACAGAATATGAAGCAGGCTCCAGGGTCTGAGCTGTCAGTACAGAGCCCGACATCGCTTCTTGGCCTTTTGGCTAAGATCAAATGTAGCACAGAGCCTGACGTGGGGCTCAAACCCACGAACCATGAGATCATGACCTGAGCTAAAGTTGGACACTTAACCGACTGAGTCATTCAGGCGCCCCAAGAGTTTATATCTATTATAATCTTCAAACTGAATGTTCTGTAAATTTTTCCATAGAAGCCTAACATTTCTTTTATTAATATATTTTCTTAGTACCTTCTGGGTTTCATTGTTATTTAGTAATTTTTTTCTTTTTTTTTTTTAAATGTTTTAAAACATTTTTTAAAACATTTAAAAAGATTTTTAATGCTTTATTTATTTCTAGGAGAGAGAGAGAGACAGCGTGAGCAGGGGAGGGTCAGAGAGAGAGGGAGTCACAGAATCTGAAACAGGCTCCAGGCTCTGCACAGAGCCCGACGCGGGGCCCGAACCCACGAACCACGAGATCATGACCTAAGCGAAAGTCGGACGCTTAACCGACTAAGCCACCCAGGCGCCCCAGCAGTATTTTTTTTTTTCAATTATATTTTGTAAATGGCATATAAGAACACAGCTATTGTTGATCTTAGGTCTACCAACCTTAAGAACTGTGTTGTTGACTTCTGTTTATCTATCTGTAGTCTACATTGAAAAAACTCTGACAGTTACATTATCTGCAAAGGTATTGTTACCTCTTCCTTTCTGATCTTTATACTTCTTTCTCTTATTGCATTGACTTGGACATCCAGTGCAGTGTTGCATGTAAGGGGAGATACCCTTGTCTTGCTCTTTTTAAATTTTTATTTTATTGAGTATTTTTCTAAAGTTTTAGCATTAAGCAACATGATTGCTTTGTCTATTTAAGTTAGATAGTACCTTTCAACTCCCAGTTTGCTAAGAGTTTATTTTATAAATATTATTATTAGATTTTTAAAATTTTAATGTATGCTTTTTTCTCTGTGTTGAGATGGATTCTTTGATTTTTTCCCCTTCATCTGTTAATGTACTGTATTACGCTTACAGATTGCTGATGTTAATCCATCCCTTTATCCCAACATAAACCCCACTTGGCGATATTGTAGATATCTGGATCACTTCTCAATTCAATTTATTATTATTTAATTTAGTAGTTTTGTGTCTCTTCTTGAGTGAAATTGTTACATGTGACTTTCTCATTTTGTAACTAATTTTATCTGGTTTTACTGTCAAAGCTTTATAGGCCTAAAGGAAAGATTTGGGAGGCTTTATTTTAATTATCATTTGTTGAAACACTCTGAATAGAAAGACTGATTGTTCCTTCAAAGTTTTATAAAACCTTCTAAGCCGGTGTTGAATTGGGTGGGTGAATTTCTTATTCTCAAAAAAATGTTTACAGCTTCTGTTTTTATAGAAAATTATCCATTTCATGTGTTTCAGATTTATTGACATAAAGTTAGGTATATTATCTTTATCATTGAAACATCCTTCCTCTCTCTGTGGTCACTTCCTCCTCCGGCCCCTCCCCTGCACAGGCATCCTCCCCACTCGCTTCCCCCGGGGTAGCCGGCCTAGTAGTTTGTTTCCCAGCCCTTTGTGCAAAGAAAGAACAAGTTTCTTGTTAATACTTTCTATTGATCACCTTTCCCCCCTATTTTATTCATAAATGTTTCTGTCATTATTTTCATCTGTTTTCACTGAGCGTTTTGGCCCTTCCCTCAGCTCCTTGATTTGAATTTTAAGATTTTCTTACAGGCATATAAGGATATAAATTACTCTCTATGCGCTTTGTCTCGTGGATGTTGACATGTATTATTTTCATTGTCATTCGGTTTTAAATATTTTGTGATTTCCATTGTGATTTCCTTTGTAACCCATGATTTATTTAGGGAACACATGCTTGAGTTTCTAAACTGATTTCTAACTAAATTGCACTACGATTAAAGATGGTATAGTTGGTATGATAGCTGATCCTTGAAATTTAGGATTTGTCTTATGTCCATTTAGTCCATTTTTTTATATCTTACATGTGTTCTTGGAAAAGGAATAGATTATTTTTGGAAAGTCAACATATATATTCAAGTTTATATGTTTTTAGTGGGGTTTGGGTTTTTCGGTTTTCTTAATAAGATCATGACCTCAGCCGAAACCCAAGAGTCGGATGCTCAACTAAATGAGCCACCTGGCACTCAAAAATCAAGCCTGTTTAAATGCTCTCCTTTTTTTCAGAGAAGCTCCTCCCTGACCCATCTCTTTCTAAAATAGCACCCCTCCATTATTTTCTTAGTACTTTATTTCTTGTATAGCACAAAATCTATTTATTTATAGATAATTTAGTGGTATTACTGCTCATACTACTATTATTCTGACCATTTTACCTGTTGATTATTTGATATTAGTGAACAGGGAGAGTAAATAGGACAGTACCCCTAAAAGAGTAACTTGGATCCAGAGAAGGTGTCTAATGGCTTAGGAACCTGGAGCAAGTGAGGAATAAATATAGACTGTTCAAGAATGGGAAAGAGGATGAGTACGGGAGTACGTTTACCAATAAAAGGAAATATGTAGTCCTCTGGGACTCTGGGCAAGAGTGAGATAAGTGTAACTACAGGCATGTTTAAGGCATAATAGAGATTAAATAAAGAATTGATTGAATCAGACCTGATTTACTGAATAAAGAATGGAAAATAAATGGGAGTTGAGAAGGCTTAGATTTCGTGTTCAGTGGTGTGCCCTAAGAGAACAGGGTGAGACTCCAATTTCAGTGTGACTGAGGCAAGTTACAGTGTTTCTGGTACTCTGTGTTCATGTAATAGTACCTTGTAGTCTGCAGCATTGGGGGTTAGTAGAAATGATACGGGGGTGAGTGTAAGTTACACCTTGTGTGATCACACTGACGAGTAATTACATTCTCTGCCGGTGAATGTAGCATTGATTGGAAGTTGAATGTCATGAATGTACTATGAACACTATGTTAAGAAAGGGGGAATGAACTCTTAACCAGCTGTGCTCTAATCCAGTCTGACTTTGGGCCATAGTCTTCTCCCTGAATTAGAAAGGCATTGAGTTGATCACCTCTAAAACACTTTTCAATTTACACATGATGAGAGTATATGAAATAGATGAAATTGAGTGAGTAATGGTTTAGGTTAAAAGTAGGTGATGGGTGAGAAGAAGCAGAAACAGGTTATGGTGCTTTTAATGAGTTTTACCTCCTAACTCTAAAATAACACTATCTAACACAATATATCTATAATTGTTTTTGTAGAGTTCTTTGTTTGCAGTGTTTATTCACATATCTGATCTCCTTCTGGTTAAGTAAAAGTAAAAGTTGATGGGGGTATACCCTTTACATTTACAGACAAGCTGGCTCCAGGAAAGAACATTAAATTTCAAGTCAAATTCCAGTGGTGCCTCTAAGAATGGCACTAGCAAGCCAGACTTCTAAGCCCTATTTTCTCATCTGTAAAATGAGGAGGGTTGGCTTTTGTATCAGACTACCTGAATTTTCCTTTTAGACAAATGTCTAGATCAGAGAAATAGGACAGTCGTTATGTATCTGTATTTTATCCAGAGATTTGACATAATCTTTCAGAGTATCCTTTGTAGAGAAGAAATAGTGAATGGGTGGCAGCACTCCAGTGCATCTGTAATTTGGGAGTTATCTGATAAAATGACACAGGATTCTATTCTCATTGCAGTCTTTTTCACCATTTTTAGCGATGACATGGATAAAGATATTGATGGCTTGCTGATCAAATAGCCAGTACGTCAGATAACAGAATCAGAATCAAAGATGATCTCAGCAGGCTTCAACTAAGAGCCAAATATGACAAGATGAAACACCATGGATTCCTCTAGTGCATCCCTCTAGTTGGGCCAGCACGCACACTGCACAAGGACAGGAGGCAGGGGCCTCCTTCAGATCTTACCTCCATTACTCTCTGTGTGACATATGGCCCCACATTCAAAAGCATAGAAGAATAAGAATTGTGAATTCTTTTTCTCCCTCAGTCATGCCGTGTCATTCCCCAAAGGCATCCGGGATTATTAGGGTTTTAAAGTGTATCCTTACAGAGAAATTTTATGCCAGTGTAAGCAAATTGTGTGTGCATATATTCCCCTGACCTGTGCCCATTTTTATACAGATGGGACTATATTAGTCACAGTGTTTTTGTACCTTGGTTTTCCCCCTCATATTTATGACTTTAGGTTGGAGGTTTCCACATATCAGTATGATCATTTTCTTTTAAGTGGTTGCACGGTATTACTTTGTAGGGCTGAATCGTAGATCAGTTTAGCTAACCATTTCTTTACCGATGGGCATCTCTGCTGTTTTCAGTATTTATCACAAGCAATGCTTTGTAGTCATTAGTTGTACAATAGTTTTATCTATGGAATAAAGTCTTAGAAGTGGTATTGCTAGGTCAAAGGGGGATTCTACTTTCTAATGTCACTGTTGTCATTCCTACCCTTCTGTGTCATGTATTCTTAGAAAAACCAGAACTGTATAGCTGGAGAGAGATGTAGGTATCATCAAGTTCGCTGGTTTTCAAAGTCTGGTCCTTGGGCTGGGAGTGGCAGCAGCATCACTCGGGAATGCTGATTCTTGGGGCCTACCCTGGACCTCCTGAATCGGAACCCATGAGGGGTCAGCAATTTGCTCTCACAGCTGATTTTAAGTATGAGGAAACTGATCAGAAAGGTGAAGTTAACTTAGTGGTTGTCTCAAGGTGTGACCTCTGACTTCTTTTTGAAACTCCTTCCCATCATGTCTCATCTTTCCCCCTTTTGGAATTTCCAAACCACATGCTGTTCTTGACAATATCTACTCCTTGCCTTATGCCCTCTCTCATTTTCTTTTCACTCTACTACTGAAATCCTGTTTTCACTTGTTCTTGTTTTCTTGAAGCACTCAGATCTTCCCTATTGGAAAAATCAGTACATCTTAGCCTTCCTGTGGTATATTGTTTTGTTTTTATTTGTTTCTGTATTAGTGTCTGGCTTTATTTTATGAATGTTGGTTGCATTTCTTCTCGTGCACAGTTGGGAATCAGTAGAACAAAGCACATAGTATCTGTGCTGCACCCAGTATCTGCAACTCTAAACGGCGGTCTTATAAATACACTACTGAACTACACAGGACAGTAGGCATGATGGACCCCTCACTGAAGTTTATAGATGGAATACCAACCAGTCTAGAAGCAGTAAGCCTGTATTTTGGTTCTGATGTGCCAGGCATAATGTTGTGTGTTGAGGAGGATCTGTTTCTAAGGTCATTTCCATAAATAAAGGACCTTACATTTTTATAGTTGATACTGTCTTCTGCCTGTGAACGTTTAAATTGTGTGTATCATTTCCTCCTTGTGAACTTGAAACCTAAAAGTGTGTGTCAAGAGGATGTTTAAAGTTTTCAAAATTCTTACAAAATTTTAGTTACTCTCAAGATTAGATGTTTCCTACTGACGAAAACTTTGCGTTCTAGTAAAACACAAAATTTTTTCAGGTTATCTCAACGCACTTGTCAAGGAAGAATATATATACTTCACTGTGTGATGGAATGAAACTGTTACCGTTTTTATTTCAGTTTTTCCTTAAAGCATTATAATTTTATACCCAAGCAAAATGTGTAATGTTTTGAATGGTACTCAAAATACAGTTTATAGTATTTTAGAGAGATTTTGAGAAGAAGGACATCTTGGAGGTGATTATTTAAACGATGGCTGCCTGGCCTACAGTGACTTTGGTTCATCAGGCAAGTGTTCTTATGAGCTGTCTTGAGAAATGGAGATATTATCACTGGCTTAGGGCCAGAGTTAACAACTTTGAAAGAATGTGCTACTGTAGTCATTTTGAAATTATTTTTCTCAAGACAGATCATTTTTATCAAATTTTAGCTAATTGTGTGGAAAATGGAGAAGCGGAATGCTTTAATAAAATTTTGTGATGAGAAGTAAATTGTAAAAATTAAGTATAATATTACCAGCCCTTTTAGAGACTTGACATACCTTGGCAATTGTGTACTGGGGATTTATATACAACTGTGTCCTTAATTGCTATTTTTAGATGAGCAGTTTTAAACATGTTCAATGTTTGTAAGCTTATAAAATTTGATGTTATGTCATACCAAACATAAATAAAACTATTTTATCATTGTCCCTAGAATCTGTTAAAAGTCAGTTCAAAAGATAGAAAATGTTAAGGAAGAAAAATGTTAGGATTCTTTTTCTGTCCTTCGGAGTTTATAGTCAGCATAGGACATTTTATGCAAATGAAACAGGGGGCAATCTGCACAATAGTTTTCCAAATTTCATATTGGAGTGTAACTGTATAGTATCTTTAGTTCATCAACAAGTCATTGTTACATTATTTGTTCAAATCAACTAGAAGTATATGCTATTAATATCCACAGAGGCAAGCTTTGCTGGGAGATTGATAAAAGCAAAGCTGTATCCCATTCTGTGTCTAGCGCTCATTTCCTACCAAAATGTAGAATTAAATTTCTCATTGTTTCTTTTTTAGTGAGCATTTGTCCTGCGCATTCACATTCTTTCTTCATGGAGAAAGTAATGTGTGCACAAGTGTGGAGATTGCCCAACACCAGCCAATTTATTTGATCAACGAGGAACACATACACATGGCTCAGTCTTCACCTGCTCCATTTCAGGGTAAGTGGTGATGCCCTTGTTGTCTACCTCTGCCCCACCAAGTGGATAGTCACCTTGCCCAGTAAGATTTGCAGAATGAGATATTATCTTAAATGGACCTTATCACATATACACATGATCGTAGGTGAGGTTGCAGTAAGGAATAAAATGTAGAGCATTTCCTTCAGAACAAAAGAAGGTCAATAAGTATTTGAAAAATAGAATCCAATGAGTAATTGACAAACTGTATTAAGCAGAGGTTTTCATTGTTTTGTTTGTTCTATGGTTTCAGGCATGCAGTGACTTACAGAAAAGTGGTGTTAAATTACTGGTTTTGAAATTTAATCCAAATTCAAATTTTTTCTTCAATGATGTTAATATCTTTATTATTTTCTTTTAATTAAAGACTTCATTGATTGTAGTTTTTTGGTTGTAACACAATTTAACGTTTATATTTTCATTAATTCTCAGCTAGTCACCTCAGTATCACCAAAATAACTCCATGTTTGTTTTTTCTAACCATGAATTCCAAATCTTTAATTTAGTTTTTGGAATTCAGAATTTTCTGTGAATAGCTTTATAAATGTTACAGTATTTAAATGTAATAACATTAGATTGAACCATCTGAAAATTTTTTTTTGGTTCAGTCTAATTTACTAGAGATGTCTGCTATGGTCTCAGTATATCACACAAGGTAATTATTAAAAACACTGACATTTTAAGGGATTTAACTAAAATAATTTTATGGACTTAACAGCCTATCATGAGTGTTTAGCCTCCATATTATTTATGATTGCCTTTTAGTTTCCTACGAATGATTCTAATTTAATTTGATAAAAACATCTGTTCTTGCCCTAAAGATAACTGAGCCTTTTTTTTTTTTTTTAAGGTAAAAAAGAACATTGAATCTTCATTTGGCTGTGTCCTAATTATTACCTTCCCCCCCGCCCCCATTACTGTGTAACACATTTTAAACTGTATGCTTTATCATTATTTAATTTGGGATCTTTGCTATGTGAACTGCTCAACAGCTCAAAGCCCAGTCCCTGAACTGTACATGTAAGAGTTGTACAGTATGTGCATATTGTGGAGTACAGAATTAGTTAAATATTGTGTTTTCTTGACTGTGAAGGTGTTGACGACCATCTAACTTCATTCTAGACTTTATCACTGAAAATAGAAGCATTTATTTATGATAATAACAGAGGGAATTCTTGTCATGAGGGAAGGTAACTAATCTTCTAAGTTGGGAAAGGTAATATTAGTATAATCAGGTCTCCATAGGCCACTTATTTTAAGTCTTCCTAGTGTGTTACTAATGTCTTGAGTCATAGAAGACTCTCATGGGATGTTATCCTGCTTATTTCCCATGATTGGTAGGGAGAAGATACATTCTTAGGGCAGATATTGGCATTTAGATAATTATCGTGAACATAATTAACCACACTGGTGTGGAATTTCCTTGAAGTATTAATATGGAAACATTGCCCCTGTTTAACTGTGTTGGTTGGAATATTTTTCTCCCTTTTGGATCAGTGAGGAACAGCAGAAGCAGAAAGGAGTATGGGATGTCTACAGCTATCTCTGTCTTGAAGGATGTACTTTATCAACTAGCTGTTTAAAAAAAATAAAAGCCATCCACAGAAAGAACATGTCATTGTATGATAATGCTGAAATTTTTTTAGAAATTAGGATTAAGAATAAGTTTATCCCCAGAAAAGTGTTGTTTTGAAGCTTAGCCTCACCCCATGGCTACAACCTGGCTGGGTTATATACAGCATCGTGTTAACTACTTTTTTGTGTCTAGCTCAGTGAAAATAACATCAGGTCAAATACCGAAAGAGAAAGATAGAGGGACTTTGAGTCCTCTACTTATTGAGTATAATAAATTTTATTTGAAGTTGTTTCATCAACAGACCTTCAGAACAGTCGTAACTAAAATTATAACTAAGGATTATGTTTCAGACTTGATACATTAAGACTTTTTCACTATTACAAGTTTTCTTTATTTTTAAAATCCTCAGATATTTAGGAAGTCTCAGAACCCCTGGGAAGAGTGTTCAAGTTCTAGACAAGTTTTGGGGGTGTCTGTAGTAAATGGCTCTCTTTTGTTATGAAAGACTCGGTGTTCACATTGCATAGGCTATTATCAAACAGTTGTGTATATGCTTTAATATATAGATAGTTTATATATTATGTGTTGACACAGCTGTCTCATAATATTTTTACCTTCCCATTTGATTTCCTTAAAAAAATTGATGCGAGTTTAGAGGCATATAATAGGTGCTAAAATGTGCAACTTTAAAAAATCAGACTTTGAAAGGAGTCAGGAAATAAAAATGATATCCAGTCAACGATGTTATGCTTTAACCTAAATTAGCATATGCAGCATTACGGGTAAGTAGGAATTATTAAGTTGACTTGTAACATGTGTTTCTCCTCCCTGCCTTAGTATTGGTAAGTCCTTATGGCTTAAATGGCACGCTAACAGGCCAGGCCTACAAGATGTCAGATCCAGCCACCCGTAAGTTGATTGAGGAATGGCAGTATTTCTACCCAATGGTGCTGAAAAAGAAAGAAGAATTGAAAGAAGAGGAGGAGTTGGGCTATGATGATGATTTCCCTGTAGCAGTGGAAGTAATTGTTGGTAAGAGAAAATATTTTGCCTGAAGAACTTTACTCTGTCTTCTTCACCTTTCTTAATTTAAAAAGATAATCATTGAGATTCATCAAAAATACTCTCCATAATTTTCCCATCTTATTTTATTCTCTTGACACAGTGGTAAATGCTGAGTAGTTATCTTGCCCGAAGCACCAGTGGTCCCTGTATTCCAAATGCTATCTGCATAGTGTTGGAACTCATGTTTAAACAGCTCGTAGCTTAGGAAGGAGGGGAGCATGTCCCTCATGGTGTGCCTCATGAGCATCTCCTTTTCATCACTGAGCTTGACTCTGGCCACTAGAGCAGTAGAGCTGACAGCCTGGTGTGGACGCTTTCTCAGGCCCGGCTCTCTCCATGCTCTCTCTCTCACAGGTGGTGTGCGGATGGTTTACCCTTCAGCGTTTGTTTTAATCTCTCAGAACGACATCCCGGTTCCTCAGAGCGTTGCCGGTGCTGGAGGCCATGTTACCGTCGGGCAGCAGGGGCTGGGCAGCGTGAGGGACCCGAGTAACTGTGGGCTGCCTCTCACCCCCCCCACCTCTCCGGAACAGGCCGTGACAGGTGAGCGCAACCTGGGCAGGTCCTCGGTGGAGGCCAGCACAGAGGGTCACGTCGCTCCCTTGTCGTCGAACGAATGAGCAAACTCACGCTGGGAAATGCCTTGTGGAGTAGGTGGAAGTGACATGACATGGGACTTTTGCAAAATGGAGAAGAAAATTTTCAACAAACAGAATAATGGAGCTTCAAAGTTTTAATTGTGCCATGTTAGTCTCCATTCCAGTCGGACAGTGTAGTTTCTCCTAAGCTCGGGGCACACACTTATCCCTCTACACAGAATCAGGGCACAAGATGCAGGCTGCTCTTTTTTTTCCTTAAACGGTGGGAAACACTGAGAATGGCTGAAGCATGTGCCCAGCTCACCATTGCCCCAGCTGAGGGCAGGTGTAGGCTGGTTCTTTCCTTATTATATTCTAAAGTTAGACTGGCAGCAGAGAAGGACAGATACCATATGTTTTCACTTATAGGTGAATCAGGAGGAACTGAATGGAGGACCATGAGGGAGAAGGGGAAAAACAGTTGGAGAGAGGGAGGGAGGCAAACCATGAGAGACTCTTGAATGCTGAGAACAAACTGAGGGCTGATGGGGGTGGGGGGAAAGGGAAGGGGGGAGATGGGCATGGAGGAGGGCACTTGTGGGGATGAGCACTGGGTATTATATGGAAACCAACTTGACAATAAACTATGAAAGAAAAATAAATAGATAAATAAAATTAAAAAAAATAAAGTTAGACTGGCTTCAAGGAGCTCTGAATAAAATAATTTGTTCTGGCAGTAACCTGCCTACATTAATGATAAGTATTGATTACATGTGAAAATTTTAAGAATTTCCTTAATGGAAAAATTCAGAAATTGTTCAAATTAGGAGCATTTTGCCTTCTTTGTTGGGTGGCATATTTTCTGTATTAACTTTTTGGTTGTTGTAGTTGACTTCATTTTAATTGGAATCTAGTCAGTAAGAAAAGGGTACTCAGGAGACTTGAACTGAAGTGAGATCATTTATAGGCTTTTTAATGTGGGCCCCGTTAGCAAAAGCATCAGAGTTAATAAAGTCTTGGGTGGTGAACTGAAAACAGACTATCAAGCATGATACATACTTCCGTGGTTATTTTCATGAGATGAGATAAGACAGTATTTCAGAGTTTCTAGCATGCTGCTTGGTATGTGGATGGTATTCAGTAAACGTTCATGGCTAAGCAACATATTAGGGACACAGATAGACACTGTGATTGAATGCACCTAATTTAAAAACCTGCCTGTGTAGCTTTTACTAGATAAGTTGGCCTGACTCAGTTCTCATACTTGTCTTGGACCTCCATTTCCTTCCCTGTTAAATACCATGTACTTTATAGAGCTATTACACATACTAGCTGACATACTCACCAGTGCTCTGTAAGCAACAGAGCAGCATACATAGGTGGTGGCATAAGCGATCTGAAAGCAGTACTCAGAACTCCAGCTCCAGCACACATGATTGTGTTATGTAGAAGGAATTACTCAGAAACCATGTGGGAGACGTAGAAATGGGCGGCCTGTCTTTAGGAGCAATGCACTTGCTAACATGGTGAATAAAGGACGTCAGACTCTAACATGGTGCAGCAGGGAATTTAGATGACCCCTTGTGAAAGGATTTGCTCGGTGTTTATTCAAAAAGAAAAAAACAGAAAAATGAGAAAAACACTTTCACAATTTTTTTAATAACCATCATAGAGATGATCTATTAATATAAAGACGAGAATTAGCAATAATTTGAAAAGTTGATCACGTTTCATCTCAGGGCTTGGATTTTAAACACTTGCACTACATAAGTTGTTACCAGCTTTTGTTTGTTTTTTTGTTTTTTTTTTTAATGTTTTTATTTATTTCTAGGAGAGAGAGAGAGACAGCGTGAGCAGGGGAGGGTCAGAGAGAGAGGGAGTCACAGACTGAAACAGGCTCCAGGCTCTTAGCTGGCAGTCAGCACAGAGCCCTACGCGGGGCTCGAACCCACGAACCGCGAGATCATGACCCAAGCGAAAGTCGGACGCTTAACCGACTAAGCCACCCAGGCGCCCCAGCTTTTGTTTGTTTATCTGGTTGTTTTTCTTTTTCCTGGTACTTAGTGAAATCTATATTCAGTATAAAATTGAAAGCCTGCTGTGTGCATGGTGTCCTGGTGTCTTATCAGTTCAAAACTCCAAATTTCCCAATTCGGAGACACCAGGTTTTGTTTATGGTGGTTTTCAGTATAGACTTCCTCACTGTAGATCTCCAGATTCCCTCCCCTGGACTCTGTGTGCGTATCATTGTGTTAAGTCCTGGGTAAATAAATCCCCTAAGGCCTGCGCTCTCTCTAACAACTAACTAAAAGCAACTGGGTCTTTGTAAAATGAGTTTGTCTAAATTTTCATATTGTGATAATAATCATGATACGTTGAAGTGTAGCTTAGGACCCCTACTGCTCCACCAGGGTTCTGCTCAGCCTGGTCATGTCATGTCTGTAGTTACGAGCGTTGCACGTTGACAAGTTTTCCTGTGTATAGAACGAAATGGAGTCCCCTTCCCTCTAAAATGGCCATGAATCCCTTAGATTAGCAGGGGAAGGAGGGTCAGTTGGGTTTGGTGAGGTCATCCCTGCCACATGTGGATCGGTGCATCAGCTTGCACCTTCTGTTCATAGAGGTAATTCTGAGAAACAATATTCAATATGTATTGGACAGCATGGAATACAAGTCTCATTTAATTCCCTTTGAGGTATCATCCACTTTTAAGTTAAATCATTAAAAGCTACTGAAAAGCATGAACTCAGTTTTAGTTAGAAGACTGTGCCTTATTTTCCCCACCCCTCTCCTCTGTTCATGAATTACCCCCTTATGCTGCCCAGGACATACAGTCTCTTTAGCTGAGTGGTAAGGTGTTTGGGGGGCAAAGAGCTATGTGTTCTATTTCTGTTTGTTTCTCCACTTTTCCTAGTTTTATAATAAGCATTTGAAAATCTATTATAAAATTGAAATGAATTATTTTGTACCACAGACCAAGTCAGGAAACTTTTAAGATGAAAGACAGTAATGAAAGACCAAATTTCTTGTCCCCTTTAACTTACCTCCTTTGTAATATAATAATACTTTTATAGGGACAAAGCAGTCTTCAGTTCCTTAGAATTGTAAGCTTTTTGACACTGGTTTTTGTTTTTTGTTTTTTTAAGATAGAGCTAAGCCTAACAGTTCAACTTCTATAACAGTTGTGTTCCATTGATATCAGGACTGTTAATTTGTGGTATAAGGTTGTTTGTTTATCTTTCAGATAAGGATAGAGATTTCTAGAGTGCTTAAAACTGATTATTTCGGTCAAGATGTTTTGATCATAGTTCTATTGAGAATAAAACCCATGATATACTTACAAAGTCAGATAGATGAAAGTAATTGAATCAGAATCTAAATACTGAAAATCGACTTCAGTATTTGTCTTATATGAGATAGAAGTAGTAAAATACCCATAACCAACAACCAGTGTTATCAGCAATCATAGTGGACCTAATAGAAAGAAATGGATTACATACCAACTGTAGTTGGGAAAACTAAGTGGAATTATTATAAAAAAGCTACTTAACTGTCCTCTGATACAGAATGTCGAGACCACCTCTTTCAGTGCTTTAGCACTAAGCTTTCATAAATAGTGTCAGGCATAAGGACAAACAGTTCCACACACAGATTTGAAATTTGACCTTGTTAAAAGCTTTGTGCCATTAAGTTCTTTTCTCCTACCCAGGGTGCTGTGTGCAGTTGCACGGCCGTTAAGCTAAATGAGCATAAAGCTCCCTCTACTGTTTTGTTCTTCCTTCAAACTTATGTGTTACATTGGGGATTTAAAAATTTAAAACAATCTATCCATGTTTACATTTTTAATGTTACTGTCTGAACCCTTACACAAGTAAGCCGTCTCCAATATCTGTAGAGCAGGAATGCGTCTGTATGGGTGCGCCCTTGGGGTGCATGAGTGTTGATGTGGTGAACTGTTTTATGGAGAACACAACCGAACAAAGGGCCAGTGTACAATTATGCTAATAGTTACAGATAGTGTTATTGCCAGGGGGTAGGAAGAAAGCTACACAAATAATGCAAGTTTCAACAATCAGAGTATTTCTGTTAAATAAGCTTGTAGTCTAGGTACTAGGAGACCTTTTCAGATAATTTTCACATTCCAGATTGTCTTTCTTTTTCAGGGGAGAGTGGAGGTACGCAGAGTGCGGTCAGTCACCTAGGTTCCCAAGACGGCGGGATGATAACTATGCACAGTCCAAAGAGATCGGGGAAGATTCCTCCAAAACTCCACAATCATATGGTCCATCGAGTCTGGAAGGAATGCATCCTCAACAGAACCCAGTCCAAGTATGGCTTCTGCATTCTCTCTGGGTCGTGGTTCAGTAGCCATCTCGCTGATTACTGCATGAAGAGTGTCAATCGCATTGTGCCGCAGTGTGACCAAACCTGAGGGGTCATTGAATTGGTAGTTCATTTTTTTTAACTTAACAGCACAAAATTCAAAGCAAGGATGTTAAAGATGTTTACTTTACTGAATTTGATTATTTAGGAAACTTTGAAGTTCTGATTATCTCAAGATTGGCACAGTAGTCGTCTGGCATTTTTTTTTTCTTTTTTAAGCACAGATGGTTTTGGACAGTTGTCAGTGGGTTTGGTTTTCCTTCGGATACCAATTTCTGAATGTTTTCTGTTTACAAAGGGATATGACCTTTGTCACATCTTCTGTGAAATTGGCCTTCTGTTTTAAATGACAATACAGCTCTGAACTGAACTGATGGCAGAAGGGTGTTCACCAGCTGCTGTGCTTCTGCCGGTGGTTGTGGGGAAGCCATATTCTCTTCTTCCCCAGCGCTGTGCTGCCTTCGTTTCCCTGCCTGCCACCCATCCTCCTGTTCTCCCCCCTGCCTTCCTTGACTTATTTCTGGAAAAGAGGAAGAACTGATTCTCAGAAGAGACTGCTGGTGATTATTTTAACTGCATGAATGAGACAACAAACAGTGGTCGATAAATACTATTCTACTTACCCAGATTTACGTAAACATATTCAGCATATTTTCACATCTCTTTGGATATAACTGAGATGTCCCGTTTCTTGCCTGAGGAAAGTAAACAAATGAGTCTTCATTCTCTAGAACAGAATAAATATGAATACTCTTGCCAATAACTGCTGGGAACTCCACTCCTCTTAGAAATTAATTAAGTGTTTCTTCAGTGACTACTACTTAGAGTTCTGTATACAGATTTAAAACCTGTCACTTGGATGTAGCTTTTAGGAAATTCATACTATATATTCATTTCCCAGTGAATTGGTTCCAGAGTAGGCTACTGAAGAAGTTACAGTACATAAAATCTAAAATAATCGCAGTCGGAGATTATATATCATGCTCTAGAATCAAAAAGGTATCTTGAGTCCCTAAAAAATGATCCTTTAGAATAGTTGGTACAGGTGTTTTCACCTCTATCTACAATGCCTAGATGATTTCCAAGTTCACATTTTCTTTTTCTTTTCCTGTCATTTGCTGTCTTTGATTTTTATCACCACTAACCTATCACCTTCGCCAACTCTAAGAGCCCTTTGTGGCCGCAGCACAGAGCAGGGAAGTGACACCCGGAAAGGCAGGGGAGGGTAGAGAGGAGGGAGGTCCCTCCAGAGCCGTCACTGAAGCACTTTGCAGTATCTGCTGTAGCAGAATCAGCAATACAAAAATACTGCCCGGTGTTCTTCTTGTCACTGTAATAATAGACACTGCTTTTTGCCACCAATTACCAGTGACATGTAAGAGATAATTTTTTTTTCTTGTCTTTAATTCACATTATGAGTGTAGAGTACTGCCCTTAAATGCTAGTAAATATAGGAGTTTTAAGGATGATTTAAACAGTCTGTTCCAGGGCATATAATTCACAGATGCTGTGAAAAGATAATTTTTAAAATTGTGGTTATTTCTACAAAATTTAGGTGACTTTTTAAAGCACCAACCAATAGGGCCAGGTAGTGTTTTAATTGCTCTGCATGTCACCCATGTTCAAACGTACTTTAATCTTAAATAGAAGTATTTAAATCCTGCTTCTTGTGGTGCAAAGAACAAGTTGATCCCCCCACCGCCACCCCGGCCTTGGGTTGCTTTGAGCTATCTCTCAGCTAACCTTACTGTGTGAAATGTATTCGGGTCTCGTAAAAACGTTTCTCTCCTAGAGGTGTGAATATTATCCCACGTTTACACAAGTCACCTTTTTAACCTCTTTCAGGAGGAGCCAAATGTCAACTCCAACTCTTGAAGAAGAGCCTGCTAATAATCCTGCTACTTGGGATTTTGTGGATCCAACCCAAAGAGTCAGCTGTTCTTGCTCTAGGTAGGTGGTGGGCAAGGTGGAATGTGGATCCAATAGGCTGGTGGCACCTTGTGTTGACTGTTTCCCGGACGCTCACACTGCTTCTTCCCCGTCATTTTGCTTTATCTTCTTTTCTGTTCTGTCTTCTTCCTCCTCCAGTGGAGAAGAACAAGATAAGTCTTTTCTTCTGTGCAGATGATGCAGCTTCATTGTCAGGACTCCAAAAGAGCTTTAGTAGATCGGCCCCGTGATCAGATTGTTCCTGCCAGTTTCTTCACAGCAACTACCTCAAAACTAAAGGCATCAGTTTGACAAGACAGTCTCTTCTCCTTTAAATGAGTTTATTTAATTATTCTTAATTTGAAAGTAGAGCTCAGTATTAAATAAGTTGGCTAGAATTCATAGAATTTGGATTAAATAGGTCTTTCATAGATAAGTTGTTTTGTTGTTGGTGCTGGTGTGTTTTGATGCTTGAGGAAGGTCCTTGGTAACAACACCTGCCAAAAGCTAAAATTGTTGTTCATTCATTTAGATATGTGAATAGAACCCTAAGTTGATTTCTGGAGAAATTTTTTCCTCTCATGGGTATTATTTTGACTTCTTACTCCTTGTGGTAGTAAAGAGTTTTCTTGTCCTGGGCATGCATGAGGGTTCTTAGAGTTCTTTCTTTCTTTCTTTCTTTCTTTCTTTCTTCTTCTTCTTCTTTTTTTTTTTTTTAATGTTTTATTTATTTTGAGAGAGAAAGAATGAGAGCCTGCAAGTGGCGGGGGCGGGGGGGAGAGGGGGGAGAGAGAATCTTAAGCAGGCTCCACACTCAGCATGGAGCCCCACACAGGGCTCAATCCCACAACCCTGGGACCATGACCTGAGCCAAAATCCAGAGCTGGATGCTTAACTGACGGAGGCACCTGGCGCCCCAGAGTTCTTAGATTTCTTACGTGTGTGTCAGCCTTACCCGTACTAGCTCAGCTGACTGGTGAGCATGTGATGGTGATTATTCACTTAATGAGCAACTCAGCGTAGCTTTGCTTCCAAGGTGTCTATTTTCACATTTGATACTGCTCAGCACTTGGGAAAAGTTCAGTGGAGATAATGTATATTAAGAAAAAGGCCATTCATTTCCCTAGTTTAGATAGAGGTTCTTCATGTGGCATAAATAAGTTGGTTTCTGAGTAGGGAGGCAGTCAAATGACCCCTGAAAATATATGCAAACTGTGTGTATCTGTATACACACTTAAACAGCAGTTTTGACACCTTCTTCCTGTCCTCCCTGCCCCTTATGTTGATCCTCTTTATCAAGCTCTGCCTTTCCTAGTCAGCTTTTTTCTTTTTGAGAAACATTATAAGTATCAGCCTAATAAACCTCACTATTGATTTTTCAAAGATGATGTTTTTGAAGAAGTTGCTTGTTCAGTAAGCATCTGAGCATGTGAGAACCTCTCTCTGGTCTCAGGGTAGGTATGATACATCAGCTGAATACCTGTTTTACTTCTGTTTCTAGGCCATTGTAAATTGTGTGACAAAAAGTGTTTTCCTATTAACATTGATTTCTCAACAGCTCACAGCCAAGTTATATGGGCTACCTTTAGAAAGTACCTAGGATAAAAATGTTAGTGTATTTAACTTTGCTTGTGCCCTCATCTTATTTTTGCTTCTCTTTTCCTTATCTAGATTTTTTCACCTTTTTACTGATTTCTGACATTTTTATTTGCTACCTAAAATTCTTTTTACCTCAAATTCTATTTACCGTAAATAAATAACACGTTTTCTTTTGTCCGCTGGAGTCATTCCCCTGTTTCCTCTCCAGATTCTTGTACCTTCAGGTCTGTTTTGTAGTTCTGCATTTGATTTTGTTGAGTCCCAGATATTTATCTCTAGATGTGACTTCCCATATATACTCTAGTCTTGTATGTAGGGGGGTACCTTTGAGAAATACCCTTGATTTTGACATGTCTCTTTTCTCACAGGTCAGGTACATTTTTTTTAAAATCACCGTTGTCCCTTCTCAGCCTAGAGACGGTATCATTTATGTATTTTTCTTCCATCTTATAGATGATTTTTATCCTTGTATTTCACAATGACTTCCTTTGAAATGTCTGTGATAGTAATTCTTTTTCCTCATGCTTTTAGTCACTGTGTGTGTTTCTACACTATTTGGCCCTGCGTCTGGGTCTAACCACCACTTGACCAGCCATATAGTTAGCTTTCTGAGCCTGATCTCCTGCTGCCTGCCTCCCTCACTGGAGCCTCCTACCTGTTCAGAGACTTGCAGTGATAGTCTGTTACTTAATAATGTGTCCTTAATTGTAACCATTGCACAATGTAGCTGAGTCATTATTAAATATGATTGAAAAAAATGACTTTATATGAGATTATCTAGTTTGCAAAAAGTCCTTACTTTGAAGAGGCTATCATAAAATACCTATCAAAGGATTGGTGTAGTTAAATGCTCTGAGAAAATCCAAATGAAAAAGTTTTATGTAAAAGACTTTCAGAACTTAGGTTTTAAAATACACACCTCAGAAGATTTGATTGAGAGATTTTCAGAGGAGACCTTCACCTCTTACTGTGGTACGGTATCCTGCAGATTTAGAGCACAATTTTTACCGTATCGACAATAGCCTTATGCTTAAACAACCTTCTTCAAAGTCAGAATTTGGGGTTTTCTTAGAGTAGAAAAGACTTTAGCAAGAGTCTTTTCGGATTATCTACTGCAGGATTACCAAACCCATTATGGAATGGTCCACTCCTCACACTATTTAATGGCCTTATGGGGCAGGGTGGCCATCCTACTGTCCCACTAAACCATCCCATTATGCCGCACAAATCCGTTTTACTGCCCTCTAGGGCATCATTCAGTGCAGCGCAGCAGTAATTTAATGCCACCCTCGTGGCCTCAGAGAGTTACTGCTACACCAGCAGGAGAGCTTACACTTTTCCCTGGGTTGATTTATATATTGGGAGGAACTGGCTGACCTGCTATATAACTTTGTTGCACAGATTAAACCTTGGCATCATCTAGTGGGCCCTTACTGAGCAATATCTTGCACCTGTGCTTACCAAGAAGTGTGTTAGGATGTGAGCAGACCTGCTACCCTGCTTATTAGTACAGATGCATTTGTGTACACGCGTGGTTTTTATATCCACTCACTGTCTTTTTACTTCTGTCTAAGTTTGTCAGTCTGTAAGATCCAAAGTTGTCTTTCCTTCCTTCTTTTTTCCAGTAATAGTGGCATACAAGGTTTCTAGTCTGTTTATTCTATTAAATATTCCTAGAATCGACCCTGGGTTTCACACTTTGGGGGAAAATCGCATGATTATTTTGTTCCCAATTTACAAGACTACAAGCTGTTATAAACCATTCTATATTGGAGTTAATAGAGTGTTGTAAGACAGAAATTGAAAGCTTTTTTCTCTCTCCTGGCAAATGATCTCATTACTCTTGGTTTTAAAATGCAGTGTGAACACATTATCTGGGGCCCTTACCAAATTTGAAAGATTTCGGAGTTTTTCAAATCAGTCTTTTGGTAGGAGCTAGTAACGTTAAGTCCATCCCTTACCTGCTTAACTTTATGGAATTGATTCACTACTTTCTGTCAGAGTGTGTTGAGTTTTTGTCATCATAAGAATAATGAACCTAAAGTCCTTTTCAATGTATTAGTGTGTCCAGTGTGTGCTTAGAAGGTACAGCCTTGTCTTGTCCTGATGGTGGGGGGATGTCACACTGCTAGAACGGTGCCATTATTCTCGGGTGTGTGTTTCTTAACCTTGTTTTGATTCTCATTTCAGGCATAAACTTTTAAAACGTTGTGCAGTAGGACCCAGTCGGCCTCCCGCAATATCTCAGCCAGGGTTCAGTGCCGGGCCGTCTTCGTCTTCATCTCTACCACCTCCTGCTTCTAAGCACAAAACAACAGAGAGGCCAGAAAAGGGAGACAAGTTGCAGAAGAGACCCTTGATACCATTTCACCATAGGCCCTCTGTGGCCGACGAGTTCTGTATGGAGCAAGATCCACCAGGACAGAAGCTAGGGTTGGCAGGGATCGACTCCTCCTTAGAGGTGTCTAGCAGCAGGAAGTATGATAAACAAATGGCCGTGCCTTCCAGAAATACAAGCAAGCAAATGAATCTGAATCCTATGGATTCACCTCATTCCCCTATTTCCCCTCTGCCGCCAACACTCAGCCCTCAGCCACGAGGTCAGGAAACGGAGAGTTTAGACCCGCCATCTGTCCCTGTGAACCCAGCTCTCTATGGGAATGGGCTAGAACTCCAGCAGTTGTCGACTCTGGATGACAGAACTGTCGTCGTAGGCCAAAGACTGCCTCTGATGGCAGAGGTCAGCGAGACAGCCTTATACTGTGGGATCAGGCCCTCGCATCCGGAGTCGTCGGACAAGTGGTGGAGCAGTTACCGTCTCCCGCCCATCGACGATGCTGAGTTCCGGCCTCCAGAGCTCCAGGGCGAGAGATGTGATGCCAAAATGGAGGTAAACTCAGAGAGCTCCGCATTGCAAAGGTAAGGAGACTCTGTGTCCCACCCACCCGATCTCCTGCCACTAGAGGCATAGGGTCCCGAGAATCAGGGCTTCCCTCCTCACATCTCCACGCTAACCCTCCAGAGACAAAATGAAGTGTTTGAAAGTCAAGAGCTTTGTCCTTCGAGAGGTTGCACACGTGTTGTTATTTACACATGTTGGCATGTGAAGTCTTCATTGTGGCATTTAGTACATTTGTACATGTTTATTTCTGGCCTGCGGTTTGCTAGGCAGAGAACGTAGCTTGGTGAGACTTTCCACGCTGTGGTCAGTGCGGTCTTTATGTCGACACCTGTGAGGAGGGCTTCAGGCGCACCCGAGTGTGTGTCTTGCGTCTCCTATAATACCACGTACTATTGGGCTGCCAGTCTGCCCCATTGTTCTTCACAGTCACATAGGCCGTCTCAGCTACTCTTCACCACCCTCGTCTTCCTTACGGCCTCATTTCATAGCTGAGAAAAGTGAGGGTCATGCGATTAGTCCCTGACATAGATTGAACTTGAACCCAGACAGTCTGTTCTTAGGGCCTATCTGTGCTCTTAACCAAAGTCCGTGGAATCAGAGACAAAAACATTATTCTTCCCAAAGACCTAATAAGTTTTATTTGTGAACGTACTCTTTAAAAGAACTTCTTGTAAGAGAATAATTTTTTAAGTTTTGCAAATGCTTTAAATCCTACATGCTGCTCTTTTTTTAAAACATCCATCTTTATACTTTACCTTGCTTAAATCGTCCTTTATTTTCCCTTTTAGACTCTTAGCACAGCCTAACAAACGGTTTAAAATCTGGCAAGAAAAGCAGCCCCAGGTGCAGCCACTCCACTTCCTTGACCCATTGCCTCTGTCTCAGCAACCTGGAGACAGTTTGGGAGAAGTCAACGATCCCTACACCTTTGAGGATGGCGACATAAAGTACATCTTTACAGCAAACAAGAAATGCAAACAAGGGGCAGAGAAAGATTCCCTGAAAAAGAATAAGGTACCATTCAACATGGAGGGTGTCCCGCATGGTGTGGGTTTTGATCTTCGTCAGTACAACACGTGTGGGGAAAACTTCTGAGGCAGAATGTTTGAGATAGTCTTGCCTGATTGCTCTGTCCCCATATTCATGCTCTTGGTACTACTGTATTGAACAGCGTATTGCTCCTTTTTATGTCATGGCTCACCTTTGTTTAAGAGTCCGCTGAGCACAAATGAAGCCTCTTATTTTCCAGGCTGTAGCTTGTACAGTGCATGCTTCCTCTCATACGCTAATTCTGGTTGGCCTATGCTCCCTTCTTTTTAATTATTATTCCAAAACAGCCAAAATGTAAAGAAAAATATGCTGATGACAGTATCTATTGTTTATGGAGCGCCTGGTTTGTTTACCATACCAAGCGCTTTATATATGCGTCTGAATTAATAGCAACGGTACCTCCTAGCTTCTGTCGGTATTACTTTTACTGGTTTCGTTGTCATAACAATGAGTACTGGGGGTGTGTGCTGTCTTTAGCCTTAAATTTTAAAACATTCCAAAATTTAAAACATTACTGGGCCATTTAAAGAGGTCTTCTTGAGAACAGAGGAAATAAGACAGGAAGCCAGTACGGTTCAGGAGACTGCTTCAGACACTCCTTGACAGAGACCTGCCTGGGTCCAGAAAGCTTGAACCCCAATTCAGCATCTAAAATGTTATAAGGCAGCATTTAACACCACGGCAGGACTGTAGTCAGATGCCACCAGTACCGATGAGGCATAAAACCCAGATGGACTCAGAATACTCCACAGCATTGGAGGGCAAGTGTGGGAGTTTGGGGTTCTATTTAAATTCAGGGAAAAGGACCGATCTTTTATTTCCCTTGGTTGCATAGACCATGGTTTATCATACTTGTGCTCATAACAAGTTCCATTCTCCCCTCTAATTCTTTGTGTTCTCCCTCATATTCCACACTTTGGGTTGGTGTTCATGTGTTTTGTTTGGCTGAATTTATTATACAGTCAGAGGATGGATTTGGTACCAAGGATGTCACTACACCAGGTCATTCCACGCCGGTGCCTGATGGGAAAAATGCCATGTCTATTTTCAGTTCTGCCACTAAAACAGGTGTGTACAACGATTATTTGCCTCACTTGGATTGTTGCTAAAGTAAAATGCAAGGGAGATGCTTCTCCATTTAGAATTCTGTTTTTACTGTAATACCAATAATTTGATCTCTCTCATCTTTGATTTTTCATAGTTTGTTTTTCAGTTATTTTCAAAACTGATAAACATATTTGGAAATTACTGTCTCTAAATTTAACTGAAAACCTAGGGAAGAACTTCACAGGCAGGTCTTGCTCACTGAGATCCATGCCCTCTGCTCACTCCTCTCTTGATGAAGTTGTTCACTCTGCGTCTCCGCCCCCTCCCCGCAGACGCCCGGCAGGAGAGCGCTGCTGGTAGAGCCGGCTCCGGCAGCCTCACGCAGGTCACCGACCTGGCACCTTCCCTGCACGACTTAGACAACATCTTTGATAATTCCGACGACGACGAACTTGGGGTGAGTCTGCCATGGCTCCACAAACAGACTTCCCGAACTGGGCGGACTCATGTCACTGTTGGAGTTTCTCCTTACTGTTTGGTCCACTGAATTCTGGGGGCCCTGTTTCAGGTTCAGACTCCTCTTCAGAAATGTCTGTCTACCTTGAAAGGATTCTCAGAGTTGCTCGTGCAGTCTCTACCATGCCTTGGGTTTTGTTGGTTGATGCCTTTCTTTTTGTGTTAGTGTTTTTCCTGTTGTACACATTAAAATCCTTCACACTTAGTATATGTGCTGCCGAAGCAAGCACAAAATCTTTCACATTTCGTTTAAAAACATTTTTTAAAGACTGAATTTTTTTTAAAGATTTATTTATTTTGAGAGAAACGGAATGTGAGCGGGAGAGGGGGAGAGAGAGAGAGAGGGAGAGAGAATCCCCAGCAGGCTCTGTGCTGTCAGCACAGAACCTGATGTGGGGCTCAAACTCACAAACCGTGAGATCATGACCTGAGTCGAAACCAAGAGTCAGTGCTTAGCTGCCTGAGCCGCCCAGCTGCCCCTTTCACATTTAGTTTTTAAATCCTTCTAAATATCATGAGACTAGTAGGCGTGTATTATGTAGACCCTGAGTCAGGACATTTGTGTCCTCACCCTCCTAACCACCTCTGTACTTTGGAGCAAATAGAAGTACCTGTTATTTTGGGGGGACCTAGAAATGAGTAAGATAGGGCCTGTCTTCAAAAAAGTAAGTTCATTAGTTTATATCATTTACATACTTACCTTCCTTCTCTTCTGCCCATTTCTCACATATTTGTTAATCACTTGATGATTGGTTCCTTTGTGACGTGTACTCAAGGTTACAAATGTTAAATTTCCACCCTTATACTGAGATACTCACAGACCTCAGGAGAAATAGCTTATACATAAATGTAAAATATACTTCAAAAATATGAGTGCACGCACTTCTTACTGTGAGTGCATAATTGACTTGGTTTAAAGATGCTGGATGTTCAAGTACGAAGTGACAAACAGTGTGTCAATTAAAGCTTAAACTTTAAGTAGGAATCAGAATTCTGAAGCCTGTTCTCACTTTAAAATGTATCCGATTAACAGATAATATACACCATTAGTAATGTAAGTCCTTAGAAGATGATGAGATCATAATAGTCTCCAAGAATGGATTTGACTCGAGATGTAGAAAGACAGGGCTAGTGAGAGGCAGGGGAGAGACATTAGTTTGAGCTTGGAATGAGCCTTGGTTAAGCAACAAGAATGAACTAGCCGGGGGTTGGGATTATGAACAGACCACTGGTCTGCTCTCTGGTAGGTTAAGAAGGTTTTTTACCATGCTTATTATGGCTTTGGACTTCGAACCCTGCCTGTCATATGTTCCTCTGTGAAGGCTGCTGAATGTGGACCTGAGAGCTGGCTTCCATCAGTGCCTCACACAGAAAGCAGGGGTACTGTTTGGTAACTTTCATGGGATTAAAACACAAGGACCTAAATTCAGGCAGCAGCTGCATGAAGGAAAAGGACATGACAAGAGAAAAACTTTCCGAGATATCTGGGTAGCTCAGTCAGTTAAGCATCTGACTTCAGCTCAGGTCATGATCTCATGGTCTGTGGGCTTGAGCCCCACGTCAGGCTGTGTGCCGATAGCCCAGCCTGGAGCCTCCTTCAGATTCTGTGTCTCCCTCTCTCTTTGCCCCTCCCCTACTTACACTGTGTCTCTCTGTCAAAAATAAATAAACATTAAAAAAGAAAAACTTTTGTACAAGAAATGACACATTTCCTTATGGTAGATCCAGGCATCGGAGAGCCTTTTGGAGCTTGACTATGTCTGTAAGGCCAGGCATTATCTGGAATTGATTTTGATGATCCTTAGGGTTTGGTTAGATGCTTCGGTGGTGATAATGGGGAGGAAACATGAAAAGAAAAAGAATCAAAAAGAAGTAGAAAGGGAGAAGTAAGAAAAGGGAAAACGCAAGCATTACGGAGTAGCCGGGGACTGCTCGCCGCCTCCATCCCTAGTGATTACTGCGTGTGGCGAGAGCCACTGTACTCTCTCTCTGGATGAATCTTGTATTACTGTTGGACTAAGTGAAGATAGGTTTACTTTTCTTTTTTTTTTTAATATATTTTTAGGAACGTTAATGTGTAATGGAGTGTTGGACATCTTTAATCTAATTTTCATTTCTCTGAAATGATTGTTTACTCTGATTTCTAGCCTGGCATTTAATCAAGAGAATCATTTACCTTAGAATTGCTTTTGCTAATTCATCTTACTGATAACTGGCATTGTGTGGCTGTTGTCCACGTTCCATCTCAGATATCTTTGAATTTAATTTTACGTTTCAACTCTATGTCATTGAATAAGTGTACGTAAATAAAAGGCCTTCTGTTTGTGAGAATCTTTTTTTTTTTTTTGCTTTGTTTTATTTATCTTGCCACCAGTTCATTTGAGTTGTTAAAGATAATCTCGCCTGTTAAAAAACTGAATTTATTTTGAATAACAAATCTAAGAAAAGCCCTCTGCATATTTCATTAATTTTAAATGATATGGTTATTTTTTGTGAAGAATAGTAATTGTGGAAATACAAGCAGAAAATGTGTGTGGGCGGGGGGTGAAAAATGAAAGAGTGATACTTTGGGAGGGCTTGAGGTCGCTTCTTTTAACCGCCTGCTTGCAAACAGAAGGAAAACCAGACGGATAGCTAATGACTACTTGGAGGCACCACCCTAATTTAATTATTGTGTCCCTGAAACCACTTCTCTAATCACCTGGGAGGAAGATTTGCTTAAGGTCTGCACGTTCTGTCTTGCTGGTGCATCTCCTCTTTCCAGATCTGTGCAGGGAAGACTTAGTCACTCTGGTTTGCGTTCTTGGTAAGCTTGTAGCTGCCTCCTTTGCCTCACTGTCTGCTGGTACTTCTGCAAGTTCACTTGGTAAATCCTATGTAAGGAAGTGTCTTTCCTCTATTCCAGAATATCAGTAGGCCCATGTCAAGAAATAGTTGACTGCTGCTCGCTCTATATACATATGTGTTGCCTTGTTTTAATACTAATAATCGTTCCTTAGGCTGTATCACCTGCGCTGCGCTCATCAAAAATGCCTGCAGTTGGGGCAGAAGACCGACCCCTTGGGAAGGATGGAAGAGCGGCAGTTCCTTACCCACCAAGTAAGAAAAGGAAGTTGAGCTTTGCCTGTACTATTTACAACTTACACAAAGTGTTCTCATACTCAGTGGTGCCTTACCTGAGGTGCCCCTCTCCCGGCCTTTTTTTCTTTTAACAGAATATTAACTATAAGTGAAACCTTGTATAAGCTAGGATTCCTTAAATGGTAGGCAGCTAAGACATCATCTTAGTTTGAATTCCTTTTGCTTTTGTTTTCAAATTAAGAATTAACTTTAGTGGTTTAAAATATGGGAAACTGTGGTTTAGGTTTGTTTCTCTAATAGTAGGATAAATGCTACACAGTGAGTTTTAGAGTGTTTTCCACTGTAAGAGTATGTGTAAGATGTTTCCATTTTCATGAATTTAATTCACACAAGAATGATGAACATTTGTTTTCTGCGGCCCTTCTCCTAATTCATACTGAGCTTTTTGTGTTTCCTTTTGAGATCAGCTACTTTATTAATATGTTTGATGACAAGAAGAGGAGGAACCTCTTCTCCCCCCCCCCCCGGCCATTATTCTTCACCCCAGGAAACTACATTATTCTACAAGAGAAAAGAAAGTCAGGGTAGCTTATGTGGATACTCTGAAGCAGAAACGTAATTCCATTGCAAATCATTCTTTAATACCTTCTCATTAACTTCAGCTGGTAATGAGAACAAATTGAGGGGAAAAACCACTATGTCATAGGGATGAGTCAAAAAGTTTTATGGACCTATAAATGTGTGCTGATTTACTCAAATGTAGAAGTGTGAAGTATACAGAGATTGGATTTTGACAGCTTTAGGAGATCCATAGCTTTTTAAAATATGCAAAGCTTTCTCAAGTATGACATGTATGAAAATGAATAATGGTAGCCAGCCAGTTGCTGTAGTTTTTTTAATTAAACATTTTTCTTTTTTTATTACTCTGCACTGCAGAATTTTGCAAACATGGAATTCACAGATTAAAAGAAACAATGTTAAAATAGATCCATATGAAATAGGTCAGATGGATGAATTCTTTCCCTTGTTTTGAACCAGTTAATCCTCTGCCCCTTTTGATTTGACAGAACTGATAATGTAGTGATGTTAAATGTTAAAATGTCTGATAACTTGTCCAAGATTATTGGGCTCTCAATATTGCATTCACAAACCCTTCTGCTAGTTAGTGTCACTGCCCAGGAAAGTATACGGTGTACTTTCTTCTCTCTCTCGTTTTCATACAGAAAATAATTGTTTCAAAAAGAAGCTACTCAGAATTTTATAATAAAGTACAAGTTATAAAATGAATTAATCTGAAATACAGCAAAAATACTGGCACTAGAAAATACATCTATATGAGAGTAAGTAGGATCTTTTGAAGTGCACAAAGTATGCATGTGGCAGCGTGTGGAAATGGGATATACACAGTGTCTCCTCCCAAGACGTAACCGTGAAATAGCATGACAAGAAGTCCTCATCCCTGGAGTAACTTTATTGTACGTGGAGTGGAAAGACAGACGTACTATAAAATTTAGCATCTAAAGCAGCACCATCCAGTCTAATAAAAATACAGTGTGGAATGAGAGCCACATAAGCAGTTTTAAATTTTCTAATAGTTGAATTAAAGAAAGCAAAAAGAACCATGCAAAATAATATAAATAATATATTTACTTAATGTAACCAAAATAGTGTCATTTTTACATGTAATCAGTATTAATAATATTGAGGCATTTTACATTCTTTTTTGTACTTACTCTGGAACGTGGTGTACGTTTACACACGCAGCGGGTCTCTGGTTGGACCGCGCCTGGTTTGAGTGCTCTGGAGCCGCGGGCGGTAATGGGTGCGGGCTTGGCCAGAATAGGCCCACAGCTCTTCATCTGTGTATGTCATGATTTACTAAGGAAGAAAGCACGCAGTAATAACGGGTCAGCGTGGCGGCAGGCCTGTGTGAAGGCGGTACTGTGTTACAGCAGCCCTGTCTCCAGTCCATTCTGGCAGCTGTTCCCGCTCTTGCTTTAGCGTTTTTAGGAGGAAAATCCAAGAGGCAGGCCCTGGAGGGGCGTCTCTCTCTTGGAGGACAGCGTGTTTCTCTGGTTTCGGTCTCCTCCCTATCTTACCCACGTTGAGTGCAGTTTGTTTTTTCACCTTAAAACTTGTTTATGGTCATATCGAAATTCCTTGTAACTTAACAGCATTTTTATCTTTTTCCAAACAAAAATTGGAAGTGTGGACTAATCATTACTCACTTCATCACTTACTGAATGTTTCCGTGTTTTGTGGCAAATTATTGACTTCTGTGCATACATTATGTTATTTAACGTATAGAAAAAAATATGAAGGCAGATATTATTGCCATTTCACAGATAAGGAACTTGAAGCTAGAGAGCCTGTGAGTCTTCCTTAAAAATATCTGACAACAGGGCTTCCTGGCTGGCTCGGTCAGTGGAGTGTGTGTGACTCTTGATTGTGAGTTCAGAGCCCCATGTTGGGTGTAGAGATTACTTAAAATTAAATCTTTAAAAGTATATTTGATAATAAGAATGGTGAAGGCCACTGTCTAAAGTGACTCTCTGGCAAGTGGAATCTCATTTCCATACTTTTGTGTGTGTGTTCTTTTTACCTTTGTTAAGAAATGTCAAGTTCCTGAGCTTTTGAAAATTGACATATACAGCTTCGTTAGGTAGCATCAAAGAATTTGAGTGTCCCCACGTGACACTTTCCCAAGTGAGAAATGCCTTTATTTCATTTCCTAGAGAACATTTAGACACTAATTTAATAAAATAAATTTTGGTAAAATTTTATGCCGTTGCCAGAATACTTGTAAGTGAAGAAGAGGCTTTAAGTTCATTGTCATTTCAACACAAAGAGAATTTGTACAGTTTATTTTCCAAATATTTGCTTGCTGATTAAGATCTGTAATAGGGGCTTAAAGCTTTTATGAAGCCGACTTAAGAGTTTAAAATGTTATACATAAGCATTAATTTTATATTAAATTGACTAGTCGCTGCTCTTTGACTTGGGAAAATGTGTAGGGACTAAAAGATAAAGGTGATGGATGTATTTCAAGTGTAACCTAACTCAGTGTTAAAGTCTTCAGTCTTGTTTCAAGGAAGACTATTGATCTGGTTGCTGCTACATTTGAAGACCTATTTTTCCTTCTCAGACTCCAGTGGTTCTCAGGGATCTTCTGGCTTGGCTTGTATCCTTAGACCTCTGAGTTGTCCCATTCCTTAAGGGTAAAATACTGTCCTAGCAAGAAGGTGCCTTGAAGATCTACTTGGGTGGGGGCAAGTGTTAGTTTTTTTCTTTTCTCCCTTTCTTTTTTTTTTTTTTTCTTTTTCTTTCTTGACAGCAGCAGGTATCATTTTGTACAAATGAAATCTTATACAGAATCCTATTATAGGACATAGAAGTGTAAATAAATAAAGAGAGTGAAAGTTGGGATCTGAAGGAAGAGATCTGCTGGCCTCCTCCTTCCCTTGTTTTATATAGATCAGCACCTAAAGCCTTAATCAGGACTGTATCATTGCTTAACTAGAAAGCATGGTGAAGAGCATCTGGTGCGGAAGAGCATCTCACCTTTTTCCTGCCTCCATATGGCAGAAGCTTCCCCCTGTCCTCCGGAAGCAGAGGGAGGCAGGCAAGCCTGGTGAGACTCCCACGTCTAGTCCAGCCGTGTAGATGGAGGTTCTGAGGCCTGCGGGAGGAAGTGACCTGACCTGACTGTGGCAGTGCTGCGCTGTGAGCACCGGGACTGTGGAAGCGCTTCTGGGCCTGCCACCCTCTGCCCCGCCTCAGCCTCCAGGCCGGGCCAGAGCACCATGCGGTGTTCTACAAGTCTTGTCTCAGTCCATGCAGTGGTTGCCATTTGCCTCTTTAAATATTGTAGGCACTTGGGGCACCGGGGCGACTTAGCTGGTTAAGCGTCTTACTCTTGGTTTCAGCTCAGGTTAT
Organism: Hyaena hyaena; assembly: GCF_003009895.1. Classification (NCBI taxonomy): domain Eukaryota; kingdom Metazoa; phylum Chordata; class Mammalia; order Carnivora; family Hyaenidae; genus Hyaena; species Hyaena hyaena. The sequence goes on along the minus strand of NW_024080632.1, from coordinate 9,187,905 downwards.
GATCTCACAGTTCCTGAGTTCAAGCCCCACATCGGGCCCTGTGCTGACAGCATGGAGCCTGCTTGAGATTCTCTCTCTTTTTCTCTCTGCCCCTCCCCTGCTTGTGCCCTCTCTCTCTCAATAAATAAACACCAAAAAAAATTTTTTTAAGCCCTGTAAATGTTGATGTTGCTAGAAAGAGCAGTCTGGTGGGAAATTAGGACATCAGGTAGCATTCCAAAACAGTGATTTAAATTCAAGGCTCCAAATTTGTAAATAAATTTGCTGTACAGGACACCCCCTAGTGGCCAAATCTCACAACCACAACTGGCATCGCATTACAGATGCTTCTGCTTTCAAGGGTCAGTCAGTGCCTTAAGGAGCCCCTGTTCATGATGGTGGCTAGCCTCAGGTATATGAAAATGCTTTCTTTCTTTCTTTTTTTTTTATGTTTTATTTATTTCTGAGAGAGAGGGGGAGATACAGAATCTGAAGCAGTCTCCAGGGTCTGAGCTAGCTGATAGCACAGAGCCTGACACGGGGCTTGAACCCACGAACCATGTGATTATGACCTGAGCCAAAGTCGGATACTTAACCGACTGAGCAACCCAGGCGCCCCTGAAAATGCTTTCTAAAAAAAGGATTGAGAGTCACTGTTCTAACTATTTCTTAAAAGATAATTTTTTTTTAAACCAGTTGATTTTTAATAAAAGTTTTGGGTCTAGGTAGGATTATTAAACCTAACTGTGAAGTTTCATCTTAATGTCAATAGGGAAAGAGAGTGTGGAACCATTTCCCCCAAAGAGAGGGAGTGTGGTGGAGTTTTCAAACTAGCTAAGTAATTTTGCTACATCTAAACTGCCCTTCCAGCTCTGTGTTTTTATTTTCTGTAGTACAAGTGCCTGATGAGTTTTCCATGTAAAATTTGCTATGTGACATTTTTAATGTAATTCTGAAATATGGCATACATATTTGTAAGCAGAGATAGAACTTTTAATAAAGTCATTCCATCTCATTTCTTCCAGCTTCTACTTATTTCATCTCCTTACACTTTTCAGGCAATCATTTGTTAGGAGAAAAATGTATGCTATGTAGACTTTGTCCACCTAATTAATGTGGAGTCAAATCATAAAGCATCAGGGGTGTAGTGGTAAAGTTCCAGAAAAGGGTAGTTTTCTGGTGATGGCCTTCTTCCTGGAAGCTTCCATTATTAGTATTCTGTTGTGTAACTGATAAAGCCATTCAGTTAGCATTATTTCTGATGCTTGTAGGCTGCCTGCCTGTGAACTGGGATGTTTTAGAAGTCCTACCTGTTAAAATAAATACTATTGTTTTTTTCCTTCTTTTTCTCTCTCTCTCTTTACCCCTCCCAACTTCCCTCCCTCCCTCCCTTCCTTCCCCTCTTTCCCTCCCTCCCTTCTGTCCTGCCTTCCTTAGCAGTTGCAGACTTGCAAAGGATGTTCCCCACCCCTCCTTCTTTGGAACAGCACCCGGCATTTTCTCCTGTGATGAATTATAAAGATGGCATCAGCTCAGAGACAGTGACGGCATTAGGCATGACAGAGAGTCCTATGGTCAGTATGGTGTCAGCACAGCTCACTGAATTCAAGATGGAAGTAGAAGATGGACTAGGAAGTCCCAAGCCAGAGGAAGTAAAGGTAATGGCCGATATATTAATTTTACCAAGGCAGGGCAGTTTTCTGGCAGATTCATACACATCTTCAAGGCAGTGTTATGTCCACGTCATAGATACCGGAGTGTCTAAGAGTCCTCTGAGACGGGTCGTGAGGTACTTTGCTGTGTACGCTAGTTACAGTGTCTTGAGTAATTTAAAATTTGGGCATTAGCATGTTCTGCCGATGAAACGAGAGAAATACGAATTCTAATGATCATCGTTACTGTTGTGCTGTGTCCTAAGTTGTTCACCGACACGATCACTGGCCCTCTCTTGTTGTCACAGGACTTTTCATACGTGCACAAAGTTCCAACTTTTCAACCTTTTGTGGGCTCCTCCATGTTCGCTCCGCTGAAGATGCTGCCGAGCCAGTGCCTGCTGCCTCTGAAGGTCCCCGACGCCTGTCTGTTCCGGCCTTCGTGGGCGGCACCTCCTAAAATCGAACAGCTGCCTGTGCCGCCTGCAGCCATTTTCAGTCGAGACGGCTACAAGTACGTGCCGGGTCCACGGTGGCTCCTGGACACGTTCATGGGGCTTTGAGCTTAACTGAGTACTACTACAGTGCTGACATTCCGTAGCATCTAAAACTTTCCTTCTGTGGCCCATTCGTGGTCTTGTGCATATTGTTGAGTATCGAAACTGTGCACGTCTTCTGAATGAAATTTTCTGTATGCAGATAAATTAAGATTATCTGTATAGAGACCCATGGTGTTTGATCTCATTCCATATCAAGTCACTGTCTACCACAGAATCAGACACTAGATTGGAGCTTAAAATATATTATTTATTTAAAAACTATAGCATTTGAAAATATTACCAGTTTTGGGATAGTAGTGGTGAGTACTTGGTTTATGAGTTGATGATTCCAAATGTGTTCACTTGAGGTGCTTTAAAATGAAGTGGTGACATGGAGACTTTCTCTGCTGACTCCACGTCATATAAGAAAGCAGCACCAGGGGCGTCATGATGAGAGGAAGGAAGAGGAGGGTAGCTTGGGCACATTTCACTCTGTCTAAAAACAGTACTTAATAGCAACAGTGTAGAATACGTTTCCCCTATGATTGATAATTTCTTTTGAAGTACATGGTATAAAATAGAAGGCCACAAACTCGAATTTCTGTCAGGACCAGGTAAGCAATGCATGGATGGCACGGATCGGGTAAAGCAAACGACTTGGCAGCGCTGATGGCCAGCGTCCTCCAGCGGGACTGTAGGAGCGCGTAGGGTCCGTGACGGGCCTGCTGGGAGAAGGCCTCGATGAAGGGGCTGTGTGCCGTGTGCTTACAGCGCGTAGTCCGGCCGTGTTTGTCTGCTCTCCTTCCCACGAATGTGGGCGGTTAATTCAGAGTTACGTTTTAAGACAAATTCCAGGTCGAGTCTGTGGGCTGTATCTGTGCCGTCAGATGAAAGCATCTTGATGAAACCAGCTTTGGTGTCATAAACAGGCTTTATGCTCACGTGTGTGAAGTCAGCATCGGAATGAAAAACCGACGCAAGTGTAGGATGAAAGGACCCAGACCTGGGGAGTCTGACACTGTGCTGTGACCCTGTCCTGCGCTGACACGGAACTCCATTCCTGCCTTTTTTGTTTAGTCCTGTCCGTGACCTTAAATGACCATCTTACCTGAGTCTTCCCTTCTTTAAAATGGTGTAATCCTGCCCTTCCTCCCACACAAGAGGTGTGAAAGTCTCCAGCAGCTAACGATTGTGGAAGTATTGCGGCAATAACAACTCACCCGCGGTGTGAAAGAGCGGGCTGGCGGGCACCCTGCTGCCGACCCCTGGCGCGCTCCCTGCTGCCCTGCTCCTGCACTGGAGCTTATTGAAGTAGAGCCCGCGCGCCCATGCGCCTTGCCACGCCCCTCTCAGCAGTGCGGCTGCTCCACGGACCCCTTTGACAGATGAATCTCTTACACACGGAGGCTCCTCAAAAACAGGAAATGCAACCTGTTGCTGTATGATAGCTTAAACAGTAAATAATCAGGTGACTGCTGAGTCTGCTCGGTCTGTCACTTGCCATCCCAGGGACCCTTGGTATTCTCAGCTGGCCCTGTTATGAACTCTGATGATGGAAGTGTTCTGTGTCTGGACCTTCCAACATGGCCTCCCCTGCCCCGGTGCTATAGCTTGAACCTCTTGAAATGTGGCTAGTTAAGACCAAGACTGAATTTTTAGTTTTATCTAAGTTGATTTAAATTTAGCACATAGGACTAGCAGCAGCCTCATTGGCCGGCACAGTTCTAGAGTGTGTGACCTACCTCCTCCTGCTGGGGCCTGCCTCACCCTGGCTGCCGCTCCGCCACGCTCAGCACAGCAGCGCTCCCGTGCTTCACCCCTGACTTCCTGGCTGCGAGCTGACTTTTCTTCCGCCTTTTTACTGTTGAACCCCCAGCCTCTAGCGTAGTGTTGGTCCTCAGTTCATTTGTATCGAATGGTGAAAAATCAGGGTACTATGCAAGCTAAACCATTCTTACTACCTAGGGAGCAGTTTCATTATTTGGGTTTTTCAGTCAGGAGACATAGTTCCTTTTCTCATCTGAGCTGCATAGTAATTCTAGAGTTTTGTCGGATAGAAAATATGAAAGGAGTCCAATTAGAGTGAAGATCTTTATTACACACTTATTATTTTGGTCTCTGAGATAGCAGTGATTGCTAATCAAGGTTTCTGGGTCTTTTTTTAATCTGTTCTCAGAGATACCACTGTGCCTCAGATTTACCATTTCTTTATAGTGCTTGATTTAGATTTTTTTAGGCTGGTAGTTTAGGTAGCTAATTAAAAATCACAAGAAAATTATTTGAAGAGTCATTGCTTTATGACATTCTTCTTTCAAATTGTACTTGAATGAATATGTAGTTTATTGGAAGAACATTAGTTTAAACACAGTATTAATAGATTTCAAAAGAATAAATATCAAATGAAATCTGTATTCTTTTGATACCTTCTAATAGGAAAGAAGGGTCTCATGTGCTGTTTTACATGTACAGCTAAGAGGGTCTGTCAGAAGACTTTTTTACATAATGAAACCGCAGAACGTCCCAGACAAGGTTTTATGCTCTATGTGGCTATTCCAGAAAGAAGTCGTTGCTTCTGGAAAAATAGATAACACAGTTCTGTCAGTCTCTGGGAACTAAAAGTAATTGTGCTATCAGTAATGCATAGCATATTGAAAAATTAAAAATGAACTAAACTTGCGTAGCACTCCACAGAAATCTGGTAGAAGTTTGGAAGCTGTCGTATAGCATGTGTACTTGTAACTTACCTAATTAGTCTTAAGGCCTCCCAGCTACATATGTGGTATTTGTATTTATTGTAGTGTAGTCCTGGCCAGTGGCTTTCCTACAATTGGATTCCCTCATGGTCACTCATTATTATAAAAGCACAGGCCTAGATAGGACTGTATTTTCAACATAGAAGAATGATACGTTTTTGTGTGTGCCTCCTATAGGTAGATCTGTATGATCATCACCTTAGAGAACAAGTACGATGGCAGACTTTCACTTTCAATAAATAACAAAAATGTAATTGTCAGTTAGATGGAAATTTTATCCTCTGGTCTTCTGGCTAATTTAGCATCTGAACTCACGTGTTCATGTTCCACTTAGTAGTTACAGTTTTTCAAAACTACATTGACCAAACTCAACACCATGTTTTCTTCTAAAAGTAGTGAAGTTGAAACTTTGAAAGATTAACATGAAGATTGTGTAGATGTGGAATAAGCAGAAGGAAGATACTATGGTGTATGATACTCTGTACCTTGCTGCTTGCTCTCCCATATGCTTCACTGACTTCTTTGAGTCCTTTTAGTTCTTTTAAGAAACACTTGAGTACACCCAGGGGTATTTGCGGCCCAGCGGCGCGGACGGACGGGGCGACCGCGAGAGCCCTGGCGTGTGTGACATGCGTGCATTCTCACTCGGCCTTCTCTGTTGCAGCAACGTGCCTAGTGTTGGGAGCCTTGCAGACCCAGACTACCTGAATACTCCCCAGATGAACACGCCGGTGACGCTGAACAGCGCTGCCCCAGCCAGCAACAGCGGAGCAGGAGTTTTGCCATCTCCAGCAACCCCTCGCTTCTCTGTCCCCACACCACGGACCCCCAGGACCCCAAGAACTCCCAGAGGTGGGGGCACTGCCAGTGGTCAGGGGTCGGTTAAATATGACAGCACCGATCAGGGGTCACCTGCCTCTACCCCGTCCACCACGCGGCCCCTTAACTCTGTGGAGCCTGCCACCATGCAGCCCATTCCTGAAGCCCACAGTCTCTACGTCACCCTGATCCTCTCCGACTCCGTGATGAACATCTTTAAAGACAGAAACTTTGACAGCTGTTGCATCTGTGCCTGCAACATGAATATCAAAGGGGCGGATGTTGGGCTCTACATCCCCGACTCTTCCAACGAGGACCAGTATCGCTGTACCTGTGGGTTTAGTGCGATTATGAATCGCAAACTTGGCTACAATTCGGGGCTCTTCCTGGAAGATGAGTTGGATATCTTTGGGAAGAATTCTGATATTGGCCAGGCTGCAGAGAGGCGCTTGATGATGTGTCAGACTACCTTCCTCCCTCAGATGGAGGGGGCCAGAAAGTCCCAGGAGCCACCCGTGAGCCTTCTCCTCCTCCTCCAGAGTCAGCATACGCAACCTTTTGCTTCACTGAGTTTCTTGGACTACATTTCCTCCAACAGTCGCCAGACTCTTCCCTGTGTAAGCTGGAGTTACGACCGGGTGCAGGCTGATAATAACGATTATTGGACGGAATGCTTTAATGCCTTGGAGCAGGGCCGACAGTACGTGGATAATCCCACGGGTGGGAAGGTAGATGAAGCGCTGGTGAGAAGTGCCACCGTGCACTCCTGGCCTCACAGCAATGGTAGGTGTCCCGGAGCACATGTTTCCTCTGCAGGTTTTCTCTGTATGCTGGTGAATTACAGGCTTTCTCTGTCCTAGGACAGAAGTTTTAATTTCATTTCTTAAAAGGAACTACAGTGAGAGCTCTGCTGATCATTGTCCTAAATATGAGGACAGGAGAAATGCTTATACTGAGATGAGACACCTTTTGAGCAGAGGAATTATTTTTTGAAAACTTCCTCTCATGTTAATTCCTGTGGGCCATTGGTACTGGAAACCAGTGACTGCCAAGTGTCCGAGCTATTGAGACTATACAGGCTAATAGTTTGCCCACCCTTTCGTGTAGAAATCCACCCATTCTTCTAGATCAGTTTTTCCATGGTACTTCCTCAATGAAGCCTTCTGCCCATTTACAGAGAGCTTTTTCCTTCGTCTGGTTTTCCAGCGTTTTGTATCTTATAACAGTGATCACGGTTTACTTTGTGTTGTGGTTCCCGAGGCATGTCACTGGCTCTTCTATGATTGAAAGCTCCAGTTGACAAATAGCTGTGCTCATGAGCTCTAAGCATGCCAGGGAACTTGCCATTCCCATCCTTTATTTGTTCACTACACTGTGCTGCATCCTGGGAGATAAAGTGACTGAAAAAGACAAGGTACCTCTCTGAGGGACTTTCTGATCTATTCTAGAAGATGTACATTAATCAAATAATTACACAAATCAGCATACTATTAGAAACCATTATGGGGCGCCTGGGTGGCTTAGTCGGTTAAGCGTCCGACTTTCGCTTAGGTCATGATCTCGCGGTTCGTGGGTTCGAGCCCCGCGTCGGGCTCTGTGCTGACTGCCAGCTCAGAGCCTGGAGCCTGTTTCAGTCTGTGACTCCCTCTCTCTGACCCTCCCCTGCTCATGCTGTCTCTCTCTCTCTCCTAGAAATAAAAAAAAAAAAGAAACCATTATAAGCAATGAAAGCATGGGGTAGGGGAGCCTCCCTAGACTGGGGAGGGGTCAGGGCAGACCTCCTTGAAGAAGTAGATACATCAGAGATTTCAATACTGAGTACCGATTAACCTGGATAAAGAGGGTGGAGAGCAAGGAGCTGTGTCCCAGGCAGAAGGAGCAAGAATGAAGACCCGGAGTTTATAGAGAGAGAGAGAGCTTGGGGCTTTCACAGAGCTGAAGGAAGCCTGCAGCTGGCTAGATTTCCAAGAACGTTTTGAGACCTGCTGGGGCTGAGGTCTTTATCCCTAGAGCCCAAACAAGTCATTGACGGGTTTATGAAGAGGCATGGAGATCAGATTTGTGTAGTTCATAAACACAGACTCTCAGGGACAGTTGAGCGGCCAACTTCGGCTCAGGTCATGGTCTCGCAGTTCACAAATTCGAGCCCTGTGCCGGGCTCTGTGCTGCCAGCTCAGAGCCTGGAGCCTGCTTCACATTCTGTGTCTCCCTCTCTCTGTGCCCCTCCCCTGCTCACTCACTTGCTCTCTCTGTCTCAAAAATAAATTTTAAAAAATTTCTAAAAACTGAAACAATACTCTCTGCAGTGCAGGCTGTGGATTTGGAAATGGCAGGAGCGGTGGAGAAAGTCTGGGTTTAGTGCAGTGGCTCATGTAAGAAGTAATAGCTTGGTCTCATGTCTTAGCAAAGGAGATGGAAGAGAAGTGGAAACACCCGGGAGACGCTAAGGAAGTGGTGGGACGGCACGACTTGGCAGTTGGGTTGGACTTGGGGCTCAGGGAGAACAAGAAGACACCCGGGTTTGTGATGCATTTACCCAGGCGGATAGTGATGTCATTCAAAGATAGGGGTACTGGAGGAAGACCTGGTCTGGGGAGAAAGCCCCTGAGCTGAGTTGTGGTGATTTTAAAGGTCCCTTCTGAGAGAGCCAGGTAGAGATGTTAAGTAGACACTTGGGACTTTCATGGGCCTGCGGCTCAGGGGGAAGGGAGTGGTTGGCTTGTAGGTGGGAGCTCAAGTCAGAAGCACAGAGGAGGAGGGACGCTTACTGAGGAGGTGGGCAAAACTAGACCCACAAGAGGGCTTGGGACAGAGCTTTACTGAATCGCTCTATGTAACCGAGTTCAAGAAAGAGCGGGTGGTCAATAAGCATTAAAGCACTGCTGAGCTTTTAAGATGAGGTTTAAACCTGTCTTTTGACCGTGGTGAGGGCTGCTCTGTAGAGGGGTGGGAACAGTCAGGCCGGATCGGTCGGTTATGTGAATGAAACACAGACCCTGTCCTGAGCAGCTCTCAGCCTTGTAGGGGAGAAGGTTGTATAATCTTTTCAAATACAGTTTGAAATCTGGAGTAAAACCATGGCTCGAGGATAGAGATCAGTGGAGTAGGGGCGATAGGCATTTTCTGAGTAGCCAAGCAAGGCAGTTCTTGTAGATGGAGACTCCCCAGGAAGTACTCAAGGGTGGCACTCATTTCTGTAACTGCTCAGGTTTGAGCTCAGTGCCTTATACTTAGCAGGCCTTTAATTAATGTCTGTGAGATGAATTTATGAATTAAAAAAAATACAGTCTTTCCCCTAAAGAAATGTGGGTGATTATCTTGGGTGGTTCCTTTTACTAGATAGTAGCCCTCAGACAGAAAAGCATTCTGTGGGTGGATCAGTACTGTCATCTTTGGCTATGAAAAATAGCAGATTTGATTGCAGGGGAGGTGTGGGCTCCAAAGTCAGAAGCTTTCAAGTCCCAGACAGCCGATGCAAATGCACGGTGCGGGAGCCGGGTCTGCGAACAGCAGTGCCCTCAATTGTGTCTCACGGTACACTTGCCGTTCTGTGTGCCCAGGAATAGCCCCTAAGAAGTATGTCTGCTTTTTAGTTTTCTCTAACCTGTGGTCTTCTCGCTCTGTCATTTTCCAGCTTTTGATAGAGCCGTGGGTACGAGAAGTACTTTTTTCTTTACTATAAGTAAAAAAAAGCAGCACAGGCTCGAAGGTGAAGGCGATTACCACCGCTTCATTGTCAGGCAAGCAGCAGGGCCGAGCGAGCGGAGTGAGAGCGAGCAGAGCCGGGGGCAGGGGACGGCTGCACGCCCGCTCCGGCACGGCTGTGTGCGCAGGGAGGTGGCTCTGAGCCCACGCTCCCCGGGCCTCCCGGCTCTTCAGGAGGTGTTGGAAATTTAGGTCTGCCGCTTGTGTTCGATTTAGGGGATACACCTAGAAATGTCGTAAGCACTGTGTGTTTCAGATTTCGTTGGTAGGTGAATCTGAGATTTCCGTCTGTGCCCCTCTCCTGATCAGCTAGAAAAGGACACAGAGGGAAAGGTGTTGGGTAAGCGGCTGTGCGGGTTCATAGCTGGTCCCCTCAGACTTGATGAGCTCTTTCATCGGATCCTTCTGAGAATTTGATGAGTGTGACAGCCCTTCCTGCCTGGGAAAGAGTACACGCATATGTACGTGCAGGCACCGTTTTACATGGAGTTTGAGAGGTTTCTCAGATTCCCCATTAAGAGCCCGTCCTCCTAGTAGGAGGAATGTTTGTTCTGAAGCCCTGAGTCCCACCCTCGTCTGGACGGACGGCCTCTCGTCCTGGCCTGGCCTTCGCCACGGCTCCCTGTGCCTCTGACCACGTGCAAGGCCGCCATTCTCTTGTGCACTCGGTGTTTTGTGAAAGTATTTTACCGTAGCAGCATTTTTTAACAGTTTTTAAAAGCTTCTGTTTATGTTTTTCCCTGCACTTAACAATTCCAAGACATTGGCATTTGTAAATAAAAGTAGGACAATAATTAAGAACCTTTTGTAGAGTTTCTTATGTGACCTTGGAAACAGGATCGTATGATTTGAAAGAGCAGGCCTGTCCATCTTTTTACTTCAAAGCAGTTCTGAGTTAACCTCTTTAATGTAGAGTAATGTATTTCTCCTTTTATTATTTCCAGTAATAAATATAAATTACTTTATAATAATAAAGTACCCTTGCTGTTGCCTGGTAAGTCAAGCACTTGAGAATCCACTAAAAATAGTAAAAATAGAATCTGCCAGCAGTGGCCTCTCTGTCGTGGGCTGTGGCTCAGGTCCAGAATTACCGTAGGAAAGAGGACAGTGCCAGTCCCGCTTTATGATTTCTGTTCCTCTCCGCGTGCTCTCTCTCGCAGTGCTGGACATCAGCATGCTCTCCTCCCAGGACGTGGTGCGTGTGCTGCTGTCTCTGCAGCCCTTCCTCCAGGACGCCATCCAGAAGAAGCGCACAGGCAGGACCTGGGAGAACATCCAGCACGTGCAGGGACCGCTCACCTGGCAGCAGTTCCACAAGATGGCAGGCCGGGGCACCTACGGTAGAGTGTCTTCCTGCTTACATTCCTCCAGAGGCCGTGTCCGCTCCTGCCAGGCCCCGCCTCGCTGACAAAACAGCTTCTTCTTTTACACGGCTGTTAAGCTTGGTAATCTCGTTTCTTTCCTAAAGTCAGCTTGGAGTTAAGTTTTCTAAGCACCCTTGGCCGAATCAAGGGCAATGAGGAAAGTAATCCGTAAAGAGCATATTCCTTAGATCGTCCCCATCTTCCTGATCCTCATTGTACTTTCATCTGGGTGAACTTCCGAGCGAGTCCTATCCGCTTCTTCATAGTCGGGATTATCATGCTTAAAGCAAGTGATGTAGTGCTGCTTGGGGAACTAAACTCGCTCTAGTCTGCCCTCCGATCCCCCTGAACCCTTATAAGCATGTTCTGACTCTTCTGAATCAGGTCCTTTGTCAGGGGCCATGTAATTAGAGGATTTGAAGAATACTTGTGAGCGTTATCCAGTGAACCTGCAAGGAAACTTCTGATGCCAGCAAGGACCTTCTGTGTTGTCCCAGTTGCGGAAAACTTCAGCACCTTCTAAACTACACTGTCGTTACAGGTTCGGAGGAGTCCCCTGAGCCGTTGCCCATCCCCACTCTGCTGGTAGGCTATGACAAGGACTTCCTCACCATCTCGCCGTTCTCCTTACCATTTTGGGAGAGGCTGCTGTTGGACCCGTACGGGGGCCACCGTGATGTTGCCTATATTGTGGTGTGTCCAGAAAACGAGGCCTTGCTCGAAGGAGCCAAAACTTTTTTCAGGGACTTGAGCGCTGTATATGAGGTGAGAATGACCTGAAAATCACTGTTGTGACATGAGTCCTCACATTGTTTCTAGCTCCCACTGAATTTTAAAGAACAAGTATCTTCAAAGTAGGTCTCAAAGAAAATTTGCAGATAGTTGGAGGATGGAGGCAAGAATTAAATTGGCAAGTTTTCCTGGAAGTAAATTGCTTTTCTCTTGTTAGGTTCAGAAGACTTTGCTCTACCAGCCTTACCATGCAACTTACAATTCTGTCAGCTGTTTTTTCCTCATTTGTGTGCTTGAGTTTAAAAGTGTTGCTTACCAGGGTGTGTTCTGGCTGTTCGGAAGATGGCTTTAAAAAAAGAAAGCACATCTTTTGGGGGCGGGGGGGTAGAGAGCATCCTGAAAACAGTATAAAAATGTTTAGCTTGAAGATTTCTGTATCAAAAGATGAGTTTAATGAATCATGTCCCTGTTGTGTATTTAACACTACATTCATCTTAATACTAAAATTTTGATACAGGCTACAGGTTAATAATGTAATAACCATAATAATTTAAAAGCCAGGTAGATAGTTTTATATATTTATCACGTAATATACTATTGCTTTTGAAAAATTAGAATCATGTGTATCTCTGAAGAGTATGTTCCACATTTGTTTTGGCCAAAGTATACGTACACTAAATTCTTCGTACCTATACTTCTAATGTCTTCATTTTGGGCAGGATTAAATGAAATCCGTATTTAGGGAGAACTGTGACAGGCATATTATAAACATTACAAGGGTGTTTGTTAAATAAGATGCCAAGTTGAATTTCAAAATATGTCATAACAGAACATTCGCTATTTAGAAGTGGGTGGGTACACATGAAATAGTGAACTTCTGTATTGCTACAAAGAAGTGAGGAGATGCATGAGGTAATGGCATCAGTTAGGCCCCTGAAGGAAACCCTTAGATATAGTAATTCTACACGTACCTGATCCATGGATGTGTCATAACACTGAATCATAAAGACCGTAACACAGAAAACTTGTGTAAGCAATTTTTTAAAAGCCCAGCCATTCTCTTGAATGAAGCTTTCAACATAAGTTACAAAACGGATCTTTTTAGGTCCCAGGGACTATTAGGATTGCTTATTTGGCAGTAGTGCATCCCTGGTGAAGAGAGTGTATGCAGAAGATTTTGTAGGGGCTGAGTAAGCCTATAGTTATCAGCTTTAACAAGGGATAAAATGGGCTCTCCTTTTGGGGAATAGATGGTTAAGAAGCTTACTTTTTGCAGGTGTGTTATATTAAGTCTTTGCTGTAAGTGCCCATTTAATGTCCTAGAAATTAATAGCAGAATCTCATTGTGCTTAAAACAACTATTTACTTTTAAAAAGTGATCAGCATATCCACTGCTTCAGTGGCCTCTGCTATTGGTGATCCCCAAATGTCTGTGACAGTGTAACAGATGGCCCATAAAATTTTAATGTTATCTTATGGGAAAACATTATGAGTAGGGATTACTTAAGAGGTTTTAGCGGACATATGTGTCTCAGTCAGCCTTAGTAGGCAGGAATCTGGTTAATTCTTTACTTGACTATTAGCAATCAGGTAATACTCAGCAGTCTTCCCTAGCACGGGAGGAAGTGGCTGAGGTGAAGAAATCTTTGTTTTTCTTGAGAGAGGCTGGTCCAGGTTTTGGAGAGACAGCTAGGAGTCTCAGCATACATTCATTAGAATGAGCAGAAAGGACCGGCTTAGAATGTGGCTTTGGTTGCTTGTGGTAACGCGAAAAGAAAACGCACAATACTTCCGTGTGTATGGTGAAGAATTTCCCCCTCTAAGCACAGGAATGCTTCCTGTTGTAAGTAACGGTGTCGTTTGTGGTCCAGATGTGTCGGCTTGGGCAGCACAAGCCCATCTGCAAAGTGCTCCGAGATGGGATCATGCGCGTGGGGAAGACTGTGGCACAGAAGCTGACGGATGAGCTTGTGAGCGAGTGGTTTAACCAGCCTTGGGGCAGTGAGGAGAATGACAATCATTCCAGACTCAAACTTTATGCGCAAGTTTGCCGCCATCACCTAGGTAAACGAGAATTTATTTGGGAAAGGAGAATCTGAGAAGTAAAATAGCAGATTGCCACCTTTTGGAAAGCAGTGTGCCCTGCTGCTTTTACCTCAGGTAGCTTTAGGGCTCCATTACTGTATTTATTTGGGTCTAATTTCTGCATTCTGGGTCCTTAAATGCTCAATTTTATGTGCACAACATTTTTTTTTTTTTTGAACATTCATTTAGGTTTGAGAGACAGAGAGAGACAGAGTGTGAGCAGGGGAGGGGCAGAGAAAGAGGTAGACACAGAATCCGAAGGAGGCTCCAGTCTCTGAGCTGTCAGCACAGAGCCCGACGTGGTGCTCTAACTCACGAACTGTGAGATCATAACCTGAGCCGAAGTCGGACATTCAAACGACTGAGCCACCCAGGCGCCCCTGAAGTCAGACCCTTAACCAACTGAGCCACCCAGGCGCCCCATATGTGCACTACATTCTCTAAAAGCAGTTTGAAGTTGCCTATAGAAGTCATATCTGATTTACTCCACATTTTGAAAACTCGGCAGCAGGACTTGGTATTAACTGCTGAAGTTCAGCCTGCTTCCCAAGAGAGTCCTGGAAGCTTTAAAGCCACCGCGCGCAGGCGCCTGGCACCCCGCCCCCCCCCCCCCCCCCCCGCCGGCTGTGGGATGGGCAGCCTCCCTGTTGGCAGTGAAGGCACGCAGGCAGATTCAGTCTGAAAGGCACATTTTACAAGTGATTCATTTTCTCTGTTTTCAAATAAGCCTCTTCCCCAGAACGAGCACACATAGCCCCTGGTTCACCACCACGTTTGCAGAGCACACAGGCCTCTGTTCAAGCGTGGAGATAGCATCTCGGGCGTCATAGTCAGAGCACTGCAGCCTGAAAACGTAATTTTCTTAAAGTGACAATTCTACTTTCTGATTCAGTGTGATGCTGCCGAACGTTGCTGACGCCACCTCTCTCATGTACTCTTTCAGCACCTTATCTAGCCACTCTGCAGCTCGATAGCAGCCTGTTGACGCCACCTAAGTACCAGTCCCCACCAGCAGCAGCACAGGCACAAGCTACACCCGGGACCGCTGGGCCTCTCGCTTCAAATTCAGGATCAGCAGCGCCCTCGGCTGGCAGTGCATTCAATCCCACCTCTGGCAGCAGTTCCGGGAACCCTGCGGCAGGCGGCCCGGCCCCCGGGTCCTCTGTGCCGCCCGCCTCCGCGTCCGCCCCTGCTCCTGTCGTTAACCAGATCAGCACTACCTCTTCTTCAGGATTCAGTGCTAGTGTCGGAGGGCAGAACCCCAGCACCGGGGCCAGTTCTGCAGAGAGAACGCAAGGGAACGTAGGCTGTGGCGGGGACCCGGAGCCTGGGCAGAGCTCCTCTCAGCCCTCGCAGGACGGACAAGAAAGGTACGCTGCTCGCCAGTTGGCGGCGCGTGGCTTCAGCTCCGACCCCTTCCCCGCTCTTCTGCACCCCACTCTCCTCCTCACCCTCCCGAGTGTCTGAGTCTCGTGAGGTGCCCTGTTTCTCTCCTTCCCAGAAGGAGGTTGTGACTGTCAGTCTGTAGCTCCCGTGTTAAGACATTCAGGACTTCATATAAACTTACTATTATTAAGCTTATTAGCTTCGTAGTAAGCTGATACTGTTAATACTGCTATCAGTATTATTATATGAACATAACATAGAATCAGTAAGCTATTACCACTCACAATAATAGTATTATAAAACATCTTTTTAGAATGTGGCCCCAGGAAAGAGAGGGAGTTGAAGAAGAGATCTCCCACTCACAGGAGTAGGATGTTGTCATTTTCCATCCGCCTTGGTGCTAACTGGCTTGGTTTGCCTTCCTTGCGATGACATGATACATAGTAATGTTACAGTCAGTCTGGAAGCATTGTCCGGGGTTAGTGTACTCGGGTATTGATGTAGCTTGTGTAATTTATATTTCCTTGTGCATCTCATAAGTGTCTCTCCCTGCAGTGTCACAGAAAGGGAAAGGATAGGAATTCCCACCGAGCCCGACTCTGCAGACAGCCAAGCCTACCCGCCAGCCGTTGTCATTTACATGGTGGACCCCTTCACCTACACTGCAGACGAAGACTCCACTTCTGGAAACTTTTGGCTGTTGAGTTTGATGCGCTGCTACACAGAGATGCTGGATAATTTACCTGAGCATATGAGAAGTTCTTTCATTCTCCAGGTAACTGCAAGAACTGTCTGCAACTTTCTTTTTAGCTTTTGTTATTTTTATGAAAGCGAATACAGGTGTGTGGTTTCTTTTTCATTGGAAGTACCTAAAGGAAAAAATTGTTCATAATTCTACCTTTACATTAGGCCACCATTACCATTTTGGTGTATTTCTAGCCCCTCTTTGTGTATGTTAGTTTACAAAATTGAGATCATACTTTCAGTATTATTTTTAGTCCTTTTATACTTAACATATATTGAATGCTTTTCTCTCTTATTGAAAATTCTCACAAGCAGCGTTTGTAATGACTGCATATTCTCCATATTTAAGTATTACTGTACAGTTAGAGACTTAATTTGTTTCTATTTTTCACTATTAGAAATAAAGCTATAATAAACATATTTATATGTAACCTCTTTTTCATAGTTCAGGGCATTTCTTAAAGTGAATTCTTAGATACATAGATTCCGATAAACAACGCCAGACTCCTTTCAGGACCGTTACATTTATTTACATTCCCTTTGGCAGTGAACAAGCGTGCCTCTTTCACTACAGCCTTGCCAGCTTTATAGTGTAATAATTGTATAAGATTTTGATAATCGGTGAAAAATGATACCTTAGGTGTTTGGGATTTGTTTTACTGTCACTTTCATTGAAGCCATCTTATGGAATTAAAATATTGAAAGTAAAGTTAACAGGATAGATTGTTTTTCATTGTTGTGAAGTTTGTGTCTCTCATGCTTAGATAATAATTCCAAAGATATGATGCACACTATGTGTATGTATGACGGAAAGGAGAACTACATTAAAAAGTAAATTGTAAAAGTTTGGAGCATGGCAATAATAAATTGAGACTTTATCCCTAGAAGGGAACAGGGACTGTGACTTGACCACCGAGATAGCACCTCTTCGTCCATTGCTGGTGAGCCTTCGTAGCAGAGGGTTTTAGGTCATCTACGGAATTCAGACTGAGTTGTATCATGTTTGGCATTTATATATTTTATTTTATTTATTTTTTAAAGTGTATTTATTTTGAGAGAGACTGAGCATGAGCAGGGGAGGGGCAGAGAGAGAGGGAATCCTAAGCAGGCTCCATGAGGTCAGTGCAGAGCCCAAGACGGGGCTCAAAACCCACAAAACCATGAGATCATGACCCGAGCTGAAATCAAGAGTTGGACCGATGCTTGACCGATTGAGTGATCCAGATGTTCCTCTTTTATCTTATTTTTAAGATTTTGTTTTTAAGTGATCTCTACACACAAATGGGTCCCGAACTCACAACCCTGAGGTCAAGAGTCAGAGCTCCGCTGACTGAGCCGGCAGGCGCCCCTTGTGTATTTTACGACTACAGTTTCCTGCCTCAATTCGGCAAAGAATTTCGTCCTCCAGCTTTCCTGTTGGCGCATTCGATCCCAGTTCCTGGTTTTGTTTGTGTTTGTGCAGATCGTGCCTTGCCAGTACATGCTGCAGACAATGAAGGACGAACAAGTTTTCTACATTCAGTACTTGAAGTCCATGGCCTTCTCGGTGTACTGCCAGTGCCGGCGCCCTCTGCCCACACAGATCCATATCAAGTCCCTCACGGGGTTCGGGCCCGCCGCCAGCATTGAGATGACCCTCAAGAACCCAGAGGTGGGTAGGAGCACAGCAGACATTTCGAATAGAGCACTTTTATACCAGATGTGCAAACCAGGCGAGTTGGTTGCTTGGTTGGTCTTCTGCCTTGATTGGGAGTGGTGGGTTTCTTTGATCCTTAATTTAAAATAGAGGAGATACTTCTCTAAACTTGTGATTTGGGAGACAAGAGGCAAGCGAACTCTCGGTGTTTTCTTGGTGTAGGATCTAAGGCAACAACACACTCACCACTTTTACTTAGTGATGCTTGACTTTTCCTGTGTATATTTTGTTCTTTATTTTTGGAAGCTAATCTGTGTGTTGAATCACTGACTTCCTTCCCCAGCTCTTTTCTGTCCTGGTATCACAGTTGTTTGTGAATCAGGGATTCCTTGTTTTCTGCTGCACACTTTTACAGGAGCTGCTCTCCCCTCCCTGGTCTCCATGCTTTTTCTCTCCAGCATCTTACACCTGCTTCCTACAGATGGGCTCCTCTAGGGGAATTTGAAAACACCAAACAGAAGTCGTGCACTTCTTTTATTTTACTAATCACTTTATCCTAAAGATAGATGAACAGGACAGTGTTTAGAATTTTCAGAGCCTTCCAAACTCATTTCCCACAACTTTTATTGCATGGAAAAATCACCTATTAATAAAAGCCAGCAAATACCTCTTCACCAGAAAAGAACTTAAAAACACCAAAAACCACTGATTTTAGTTGATAATGAAAATTTTTCTCGAAGACTCACTGAAATGCTTATCTCTTGGATGAGTAAAAGCTTAGGGGAAAAAATGAGGCCTCTAGTTAGTAACACACTTGTCACTTGGTTCAGGGCATCCTGGTCCCATCGGAAGCAGCTACTTAGCCGACAGCCGCCTCCCCTCTGTGGCTGTGTACAGTTCTGTCTCTGGCTGTGTAGGTTGGTGTATTCTTTTGAGTTTTAATTTTTTCATTCTTGGGAGCAGTTCATCTATTTTAGTTCATCCGTTAGCTTTTTCGAGGATAAAAAAATTGAATTTGTTTCTACTTGTTCTTCCTTTGTCTCCAGAAATTGAGGTATTGCCTTTCTTTACAAACTTAGCATCTTTTAGCTCTTTACCTCTTGTGGTTATTCTGCAGTTCAGATGCGATCATTCCTTCCGCTTTGATGAGGAGTTAGCACCATTTCAGTGATCACTGATAATGTTCCGTAGTTTCCTGGAGGGTGGGGGGGAAGGCTGAGTACCTGTATCAAGATGTCCTAAGGGTTACCTCTAAGTCATAAAGACTCTGCACACTCGCAGAACACCCACAGTAGTTCATGAGATCAAGTGAGGCTCGGGTACAAATAAATGGCCAAAAATATGCTTTCTTTTCCCTTTTCTTTGGAACAGGAAGAGAAATAAATCATTTGTCTTTTTTAAAAACCAAAGGATCAAATGTTCTGAATATTTTCCAAGGTTTATAAGATTTACTTGTATTATGGTCACAGTTAATGCCACAGGCCACTGCTACCTCAGTCTGCAGCGAGAACGTGACGCTTGCATTCAGGAAGTACCGCTGCACGTCTGCGGAGCACCAGGTGCTGTGTTAGGTGCCAAGGACACAGGCGAACAAAGCAGCCGGGCCTCTGTGCCCAGGGGCCCCAGTGCTCTCCCATGGTGCCTGTCACAGCAGAAAGAACGTGTTTTAGGACTGACCGTGCAAGCATTAGGAGAAAACCTACTGCTGCTGTCACTTTTGATCTTCAGAGAATAGCCAGTGTCTCCGAAACATTTGGAGAAGGATATTTTACCTCACGCTATATCACAGGTTCTCTGTCACGTCTAAGATATTTGACATTTAACCTTCTACTTTATGCAGAACTTTTCAGCCAATCTCACCTGGACTGTTTTGTCTTATTTTGTTTGAAAGCTTCATTGAGACATAATTCGCATATACTAACATCCACCCTTTTACAAATTGTTTAGTTTGGTGGTTTTTAGTTTAGTCACAGAATGGTACAGCTATCACTGCTGTCTAATTTTAGAACATTTGAACAACCCAGAAAGAAACTGCATACCTGTTAGCAGTGACTCACTCCCCCGCCCCCACCCTTGGCAGCCACTAGCCTGCATTCTGTCTCCATGCAGTTGCCTGTTCCGGACACTGCGTATGAACGGATCATACAGTCTGTAATCCTTCGTGGCTGGCTTCTTTCATTTAGCATGTTTTCTACATTCATCCATGTCACAGTGTGTGTGTTTTATTTCTTTTTATGGTTCAGTAATATTCCATTGTATGAATATACCACATTTAGGATAATCATTCTTTGGTGTATAGATATTTGGGTTTTTCTGCTTTTTAGCTTTTGTGAATAATACTGCCGTGAACATTTGTGCACAGTGTTTATGTGTAAAATGTTTTCCGTTCTCTTGGTAAATACCTACGAGTAGTCTTTGCAGGTGGAGGGAGAATGAATAGATCAGTGATAGGATTCGCTTTGAAACTTTGAGCAAGTTACTGAATATCTCTAGGCCTGTGTTTTGGATCCCTAAAATGAAGGAATTGAATTAGATTCTGTCTCAGGTCTTTATTTTAGCTTTAAAATTCTGTAATTCCATTATCAACTATTTTTTTTATGATATATCTATATGCATACAGGTATATAGTTCAGGGGTCAGCAGCCGGCTGTAGGTACAGTCCAGCCTGTAGCCTGTATTTGTATGACCTGGATAAGAATGATTATTATATTTTTTAAAAATGTTTATTTATTTATTTTGAAAGAGAGTGCAGGGGAAAGGGGCAGAGAGATGGAGAGAGAGAGACTTCCAAGCGGGCTTCATGCAGGGCTAGATCTCACAAACCAGGAGATCATGACCTGTGCCGAAATCAAGAGTCTATGCTTAACTGACTGAGCTACCCAGGTGCCCCAGAGTGATTATTACATTTTTAAAAAGAGAAGAATATTCTTAAGAGAGACCCCTAAAGCCTAAAATATTTACTATCTTTTATAGAAGTTTGCTGACTGGTACTGTATTTCATTGTTGAAATGTGTATAACGGCTGTAAATAATGGTGCCAACTAAATTTTGTCACAGTTTAACTGTCTACAATGTTTGTCTTACTGGTAACAGTGAAGTTTTGATTTCTTCAATCGCTCATACACACACACACACACACACACACACATTCACACACACACAAGTATAATTTACACACTGAAAAATACCCGATCATAAGTATACCGCTTGATGAACTTTGACTAAATACAGCATATAACAAGCACAAGAAACAAAACATAAGAAGCATCGAGAAACCTTCTTCCTGTCCCTTCTAGACATTCTGTCAGTAATCAGTATTCTGACGTAAAGCAACAAAGTTTTGCCTGGTTTTGACTTTCATGTAAATTGAGGCACATAATTTATAGTTTTTTGTGTCTGGCTTCTTTTACTCAGTGTTGAGATTAATTGTTCTGTTCCTTGTTGTGGTAGTTTTTTTCATTTCCTTGCTATTTGATATTCTGATTGTGTAACTATAACACAGTCTGTCTTTCGTTTTACTGTTGATGGGTATTAGGTTATTTTTTATTTGGAGCTATTATGATTAATACCTGTCCTTTGGTAAACATATATGTCCATTTGATTGGGTCACAGGATATGTGTGTTTGACTTTAGCAGATACCGTCAAACACCTTTGCAAAGCGGTTCATCACCATCAGTGTATGAAAGTTCTAGTGACCCCACATTCTCCCTGATACCCAGCGTTTTCTTTTTTTTATTTGACTTTCTGGTGGGTATATAGTGCTATCTCATTGTGGTTTTAATTTCTGCTGTCTTGATGACTAATGAAGTTGGGCTGATTTACTTACTAAAATAGTAATTTCTTTTAAAAATTAAAAGAAGCTTTGGTTTGATTGGGGTTTCCTAGCTGATGTCACTTACACAATCTTTGTTTTCTGTGTTACCATTATTATTTACATGTGTAATACTGCTGGGGGTGGGGGCAGTCTATCCATTGCTCCCTATTGGTTTCAAGTGCTATTCTGGGTTTTGTTGGAAACGTTAAGTGGTTTTGTGTTGACACTGACTTTTATTTTGATTTCAGCGACCCAGTCCAATCCAGCTTTACTCCCCTCCTTTTATACTGGCCCCAATCAAAGATAAGCAGACGGAGCTGGGAGAGACTTTTGGGGAGGCGAGCCAGAAGTACAACGTGCTCTTTGTGGGCTACTGTCTGTCTCATGACCAGCGCTGGCTCTTGGCTTCCTGCACTGACCTCCATGGGGAATTACTAGAAACCTGTATTGTAAATATTGCTTTACCAAACAGGTGAGGAGCCTGTGTGTTTATGCTACATATGAATCGATACCGTGCCTCTCCTCAGATATGAGTTTTTCTGATTTTCCTGTCTAAATGCACTCGGTGCCATGTGGTGGGTGGGTTCTTTGGAATTTTCTGAGTTTTGTCTTATTAAGCGATAACTTAGACTCATTTGGGGACCCCTTGCCCACTTCTTTCTTTTGTAGATCACGGAGGAGTAAAGTATCTGCACGTAAAATTGGACTACAGAAGTTATGGGAGTGGTGCATAGGTATTGTCCAAATGACATCTCTACCCTGGAGAGTGGTAATCGGCAGACTTGGGCGGCTTGGCCATGGTGAGCTTAAAGGTGAGAGACTCTGCAAGCAGTACTGGAAACAAAGGAAAAGGGTTGAACTACTGTCCCTAACTGAGCTGACCGAGAAAATGGTCAAGTTGGTAGTAAGAGTAAAGCAGATTTTTACTTTCTGATTCTTTTAAATGTACAGGATAAACTGGCAGTTTGTAAACTTTTCATCATCAACCAAATGATGTAACCAAAGAAATCTTAAATATTGAATCCCAATATATAAGACCAAAAAAAAGTATGAACATAAAAGTGATACTCTGTAAATTAGAATTTCTAACATTTATTTTTGTACTGGGTCAGTGAGATCAGGTCAGTTTTAATGTGAAAATTTAAAGACATATGGATGCTAGAATCAACTTAACTTTCTTTTATTATTTTTCTTGATTGATGGTGACGTAATTTGTGTTTGTTTTGGTTGCACGAGAGCCAGGCGGTCCTGATTTACAAGGGCCAGTAGGTGCAGGTTGGAATAGGCTTTACTCACGTCGCCACGGTCTGATATTTTTCAGCCTGGAAGCTTAAGAGAGCAGACTTCCATAAGTTGGGCCCCAGTATACCTGCCAGCTGCTAATGTTCCCTGTCCTTAATGTAACAGTCAGTCAACAAGGCACTAAAAGTAACTAACAACACAACTGACCGACTGGGCGGCAGCAACCTTGCCTGGCTGTGAGCCTGCTCATTTGCTGTGCTTGTGTAGCTACTTGACATGAGCAGTATGCATAGGCCTCCGTTATTTTTTTAAAGCCTTAGTAATTAATGGCACATTTATGAAGTTCAGTGTACGTAGAGATGGGAGAAGCTTCTTTCTAAGCTCTATACAAAAGCAAAGCATGTGTCACAGATCAGCTTGGTGGTTTTGTGCCCACAGGTATATTAGAGCTGAGTCAGCGAACTTTCTAGGTAAAAGGCCAAGTGGTAAATATTTTCACCTTTGCAGGCCAGCTTGTCACTGTTGTAGCTTCTCAGCTCTGCCGTTGTACAGTTAGAGCAGTCATGGATTAAGACCTAAGTGAACAGGTTTGACTATATTCCAATAAAACTTTATTTAAAAAAAAAAAATGGTGGTGGGCAGGATTTGACCTGCAGACCATAGTTTGCAGACCCTTGTATTAGAATGCACATATTGTTCCTTTGCATGAAATTTATATCTGGTATTTGTGGAGTCCCTGAAATAAAACCCCTGATGCGATTCAACTTGGATTGTAGCAATTGCTCTAGTCAGTGAACTGTCAGGATTTAATAGCAGTTTATGCATATATTAAATTACAAAAGTATTAGGTAACTGTTAGAAATCTATTGTGTGCAATTTTTTTTTTTTTTTACTAATTATAACTGTAGGCCAATAGAAAATATTACCCTATTCATTTTTTAAAGAATATCATACTTATAATGAATCTTGTATCAGTAGCCTGGAGGTCTGATGCATTGGGGGATTCGTCATTTCATTTCTGTCAGAATTCCTACCCTCTCTCCTGGTAGGCCTTGTAGTCAATCTTATCTCTTAAAGGGTTAGAGCTACTCTTAACCCTTGGGAAAAGTTAGAATATAGCAGAAAAGGAGAAGAGGGGATAAAAATGTAGCCTTGTCTAGTCACTTGGTGTCTTGGACAGTTATTAAGGCCACTGCCTTCTCTTGTATAATTTTGTAGAAGGGACATTCTTCTTATCTCTTACGGGAAAGGAATAGAAGTGTGACTGATGCCATCCAAAGGTTAGGGGGATAAAGGGATAAAGACCGCAAGAAGAGCCTAGTGTACAGGAAATTAGTTTACCGATCTGCATTTCGTTCCCTTGGGGCTCCAAGGCCCACATTGCATTTCTGTGGGACAGTATCCCTTGTGAGCCTATAGAGTTCAGTTAGCTTTGTGAACTTCTGTTTTGTTTTGTTTGTTTTTTTTAATCACCGGGGTGTGATAAAATACAGTGCTTTTCTTTTTCTTACTTGGTTTCAAACTCAGAACTCATGCCTGTATGATTTTCCTGTAGTTTTTAAAAATACATTCTTTGTGACTTGGCCACATTTATTTTAGCCACTTCAGATTGAGGTTTTTTAGGAATAAGAAACAAGAAAAAGTTGTTCCTTTCACCTCTTCAGGGGAGAACAGCTTATTTGAAAAAACTGTGGGAAAGTAGAGAACCCGTAGCAGAGTGGTCTTTCGTGGGTGGGACATGATATGACGGCAGTGTGCTGCCGCAGGAATATGGCAGCTTCCTGTGTGTTGGGGGTCAAAGGAGAGGGCTAAGTACTTTTCCATTCCTGGAGTAACGTGACCCTCTAAGTTCTCTGAGAAGACATAGTACCTTTGTGTGGAGGCAATAAACAAATATTAGGAAGAAAACTTCTGCCTGCATTTTAATCTGGACAATTGGTGTTACATCATTTGGAGCGCCTCACTCACACCCGTTGTTCATCTGCTCTGTTGGGCCTTCTGAGAAGGGTTCCCCTTGTTTCTGCTCTGCTTGCCTTCCCTGGAAACAGCCAGCCTACAGCAGCAAAGCAAACCGAGGTCTGCTCCCAGTTGTGCATTCTTCTAATGATAAGGGCCGATCGGGGCAGTGAACGAGCCAGGCCTGAAGGAGGAGGAGGAGGAGAGAGGGTAGGACAGACCGGCTGCGTCACCAAAACCATGTGAAGTGCCTGCATCTGTCTAGGTCTGTGCTGGGCTCTCCCAGGTCATTTCAGACATCATTTCAGCATGTGGAATAGTAGGCCTTTGTTTCTTTGTTAATGAAGTGCAAGAGAGGTCAAGTAACATTTTCTTTGTAACAAGAAGGGAAACCTGTGCAAAGCCTCATTCCCTTTGGGGCCCAGTCCTAGAAATTCAATTACCAGGCAAATCTCGTAAAAACGCTCAAACCGCCTATCAATATGAATTTCTAAAGACTGTGTATGACTGTGATATTTGATTTCAGACTGGAGTATCCTCCTTGGAGAATGTTCACTACAGACAATCAGCAAACGGCTCAAGGACGTGTGCCGGATGTGTGGGATCTCTGCCGCAGACTCCCCTTCTGTTCTCAGTGCCTGCCTGGTTGCCATGGAGCCCCAGGGCTCCTTTGTGGTGATGCCAGGTAAACCTCTTACCAGTTTCATTAGTCAGGTATCACATCAGTTCAGCCCATTCAGTCTTAAAGTCTACAGACAAGTGTAGAGTAGATCTTTATTATCTTTGTGAGAAGAGGGTGCTTAGAGTTCAAACATGTGGTCTCTCCTAAGGGGCATGGTCTGTGGTTTTGTCATCTTTGTTGACCATAGTTTGGAAGACACCATAAGTCACGGATGGGACCGAGAGCTCTCAGAGTCATGGCCAGTTACTGTTGCCTGACCCTAATTTCTTGTTAGTGTCTGAGGATCACCCTCCAAAAACCACTGACAGGAACACCACCCTGATCATATTTGAATGTGCTTCTGAAGACAGATGTTTGACAGAATCTCTAAGCAGCCTCGAGAGGCCAGTTAGAGTGTCTCTGACGTGGCTGGGGGCAGTGATGAGGCACATAGAGGCGGGGTCATCGGCACGGTGTCTGGCCCGTAGTAAGCTCTCGGTAGATAGGAGTCCCTGTGTGTCGATAGCCAAAAGATTGTGGCCACAGAAGTTTTAAGAAAATAGCAACTAAGCTCCCTTATAATTTTTTAGCTAAGCAGCTTTATGCCTTTCTCTAGTCTGCTCTTATACTCCAGTTATGTCTCTGACCAAATGGGAGATGCTGTCCCTGTAAAAACCAGTAGTGTCGTGTGAGATCGTGTCATTTGTCATCAGTGCGGTGAGAGGCAGAGGTCCTGTCGTGGCCACATGCAGCCCCAGGTTAACTGTTGCCTGCACCACTTGGACAGATTTCATAACGTCCTTGTTCTCTGTCCTCATGATGAGATGGGGCTAATAGTTGTACCTCAGGAAGCTGTGCTGACTGCGTGAGGTGACGTCAGTGAGTAAAGAGCTCAGCACAGACTCAGGCACGTAGTAAGCATTCAGTAATCGTTACTTGTAATCCTTATTCGGTCAGTGGTACTGTGTCTGCAGAATCGTGTCTTTCAGAACTTTATAAATTGTGAGCAACCACAGCAGAAAGAAAATAGATTTATTTTTAGAACTACTTCTTAAATAAGTAGTTAAAACATATATGGTGTGGATCACCTGAGGGCTCAGTCAGTTGAGTGTCCGTGTCTTGATTCCAGCTCAGGTCACGATCCCAGGGTGGTGGGCTGGAGCCCTGTGCTGGGCTACGTGCTGACCATGGAGCCTGCTCGGGGTTCTCTCTCTGCCTCTCCCTCTCTCTCTCTCTCTCTCTCTCTCTCTCTCTCTCTCTCTCTCTCTCTCTCCCTCTCTCCCTCTTTCTCTCTCTCTCTTTCTCTCTCTCTCTCACACACACACACACACACACTCCCTTCTAAAATAAAAAATTAGAAATTTAAAAAAAAAACGTGGTGGGCTCAGTCTGATTATATCTTAACCTCCCCCTGTGCAGTGAGGCTTGGGTTGTCATAGCCGTGTGCTTAGAGTCTGTTTCTTGGCAGATACTTGAACAGTGAGGCAGAACTTGGGGTGTGTACCCATCCATCCTGCCAGCTGTGTCCGACTCCTGTCTCTCCAGGTCGGGTCCTCCTAAAACTTCATTTCTGCAGTATTTACGGATGCTCAGAAGGAATCGGTCCACTTCTTTCTCTTTCTCTTTTTTAAAGACGCCGTCACAATGGGCTCTGTGTTTGGCCGGAGCACCGCCCTGAACATGCAGTCGTCACAGCTGAACACCCCTCAGGACGCCTCCTGCACACACATCCTGGTGTTTCCCACCTCCTCAACCATCCAGGTGGCCCCGGCCAACTATCCCAACGAAGACGGCTTCAGCCCCAACAACGGTGAGTGCGGAAGGCGCAGAAAGACAGAGCTCCACGTCCCCACGGGAGCAGAGCTGAAGGGTGCCCCCGGCACCCTGCCGCGTGTGTCGAGTCAGCACTGTGTACGAGATGAAGGGGGACTCGGGGTTGGAGAAGTCTGTTCGGCTTTGAAGATTTGGGAACACCAGTTCCAAGCCCAAATAAATGTTTTCCTGTCTTACATAATTAGTTTTCTGTTTATCACTAAAGGCAAAAAATAATTCCCGGGTGATAGCGTCCTGCACATGGGTGCCCCTCCTGCAGTAACTAGCTGGCCATCTGGTTGGAGATGGACGGAGACCGCCTGGCAGTCTGCACTAGCTCTTGTCCCGCAGTCGGTGGGAGGCTAATTGGCTCCAAAACAGCTCCTTATTTGTTTCTTCTTAATCGATGTTTTTGGTTTGTATATCTGTTAAGGCATTTGTTAAGTAGTGGTTATTTATAAACCATAAAATGCTCAATATTATGTAGCCATTTGCATCGTTTTTTGAAGAATTTTTAATAGCTACCAGCACTTATTCCTGTTAAATGGGGAGAGTAAAGGATTCCAGATTTTATATACAGTGTGATCGCAATGGAGTAACGATACGAGAATAAGAATTGTAGCAAAAATGTTCACAGTAATTGCATTCTGGGTGATAGTTTTCCCTTTTTATACTCTTCTTTCCAAATTTTCTGTTGTGCATGTACCTTACTTTTGTAATGTGGGAGAGGATTTCTGAATGAAAACATGCTTTGATATGCTTTTGGCATAGGCCTCCAGCTTCAGGGCAAGTTCACACCTATTAACATTGCATTAATTTAGCCTCTGTTATTTTAGATGCTAATTGGATGCATAGACAGAGTCTGCTGTTTTCTTCGATGGTATCAATTTTAACTTTGTTTAATAATTAAATTGCTTTTTTAGCTGTTTTGCCATTTTTTTAATGTGCCTTTGGAGGCTATACAAAGCGTGGAGTTTTGTTTTATGTTCTTTATTTCCCCAGTCTGTTAATTCTTCACATTAGAAGATCATCGAACAGAATACAAAAATGAAAAAACAATTTTCAGCACCTCACATCCAGTAGACAACACATTAAATCTTACCACGTTGCTAACAGCATGCATTTGTTGAGGGGCCAACGTAACAGTAGATTGTTCAAGTTGCAGATATAGATTATTTTTTAAATCTCTGTGCTTCTTTTCCCTCCTTTCCAGATGACATGTTTGTTGACCTTCCGTTCCCAGATGATATGGATAACGACATTGGCATCCTAATGACTGGCAACCTCCATTCCTCTCCCAACTCCTCCCCAGTTCCTTCCCCAGGCTCTCCGTCTGGAATTGGTGTGGGCTCTCACTTCCAGCACAGTCGGGTAAGGATGGCCTGAGGTAGGTCCTTCAGGGCAGCAGCTCTCCGGAAGTGGGACTGCCTGCCTCTTGGCTTGGTGAGCCTTTCTTCCTGATGGCCTTGGTCCCTGGTATGTGTGAAATCCGTGTGGAAAAGTGACTCTGTAGTAGTTCTGTTTTGAATGAAGGCAGGAATTTGAAAGACATGGATGATTATTCCTGAAAATGTTCCTGATGAGTATGTCTTATCAGCAGGAAGGCATTTTGCAATGACTCTTTTCTTAGCAGAAATTAGTTTTGGTTGGTTGCTACTTCCCAGTTTTTTGTTTTTTGGGTTTTTTTTTTTTTTTTTTTTTGCCAAAATAGTGGCTTTTCAGAGGCTAGTTCAATGGCCCTGGTTTTTTAACATGTAAAGTAACTGTTTATTGAAGAACACATTGTTGATGGTTGATTATTGTGAAACGAGCCTTACTATTCTTGTTTCATGTCCTGGTGCCTTTATTCATACAGTTCCAGCCTTCTCTGTAGCTGCGTGCCAAAATGGCAAGGGCCCGCAGAAGGGTGATTTTGGAGAAGTGTGCAGGTTAAGGCCCTAGGACTAAGACACAGCACCAGGGCTTACCCCCAGTTTCACCTTTAAATACCCCAGGGGTATTGGAGATGGATTAACAGAGGATTGAAGAGTTAAAGGTTCTACTATAGCTTGTGTTAACTGTTTAAAAGCGAGACGCCTCATCCTTACCGCTCTTTTGTACCTTCTGTTTTAAATACGAGATTGAGATTGAGGGTTTAGGACCTCGAACAACGGCTATGTCTAACTTCTTAACCTGGGCAGGTATAAACAACACTGCCCACACTCATTTACACACAGTTGTAGTTAGAGGACTTAGGGTTCTGTCCGTGGACCTTTTATTGCCAGCCTGGAGTTCACTAAAGGATGGTCAAGAGAAAAGATTTAAAACGTCCGTCATAGAGCAGATAAAACCAGGGAAGAGTAACTCAGTAGATCTACCCTCATGGAACTGCCTGCCCCCATTTCTCCTTTCTAGAAGGAAGAGGTTTTAGATGTGTTTATTTCCGCCACAGCCACTTGCCAGTTAGTGACAGTTTATTGGTTCTTTGGAGATTGCTGTGATAGGAACCAAGTTCACAGATTTTATGTTAAGTAGTTGTAATTTAGGACTAATGTGAATTCTAGAGGCAAATAGCATAGCAACTAAGAGCATGTGCCCTAGAGTTTGCCAAATGTAGCTCAGAGTTAGAGCAGTACGGCTTTAGCTTTGTGACCTTGAGCAAGCTTGCTTTACCTTTCTCAGCCTTAGTTACCTTATCTGTGAAATGGAAAGAATAGCAACTACCTTTCAGTAGCAGCGGTTGTAATTTCGTTTATCCATTAACAAAGAATTGGTCGTTGAAGTGTAATGTTAGTTTTATAAGAAACAGAGGTTTGCTGTATTTTCTGCCTCTGCTGGAGCCTCAAGCCATAAGCCTGTAAATTGAATGTCAGAATTTAAACAGCACTGCTCTGAAAACAAGTCAGGTGGCCTGTTTCAGTCCCGAGCACCTGCAGCCTGGTGACCCCCGAGAGGCTTTCAGTATTTCCTCTTTCTGAACCATTAAACATTCTTTGATATCCAATTAAGACATTACAAAAGGAAAAAGAATTTGTGCAAGTTTGGAGTTAGTTTTTATTTTTTAAACCTACCTAGAATGAATACAACTTGATGTAATAGTAGAGGGTTATTTTTTCCCTCAAAACAGAAGGCCTTTGAAAACGAACAGTTACTTATTATTGCTTGCATAATAACAAGAGAGCATAATAACAATTGCGTAATTGGTCTCAACCCTCAAAGCCAGCTAAAAGATTCAAAGGTGAGGAAAATGCCAGTGGCAGAAATGCGCAGTCAGGCTCTTGCATGAGTCTCGTGTTTAAGGAGGTTGCTGAGAATTCAAGCAGGGCCTCTTCACGAGCAGACCTCACCCTCACCATGCTGGGTGGTCAGCGACACTGGCGTCACACAGAGCACTGCAGGGTCCTGTTTCCCACGTGCCCGTCTGTTGACAGCAGACGGTCAGGTGCGCCTGTGTATTTGGTTGGTTGCAGGTGAGAGAGCAGCGGGGTGGGGGTGCCTTCCGCTGCCGGAGTCCGTTCTTCCCACCTGTAGTTGGATGCTGGATGCCACGGAACACACCCGACATTTAGCAGAAAAGAAACCAGAGCAAACACATCTGTATTTGCTTGCCTGACGTAGTTAGTTTTGCTGTTCCCTTCTGCCTGGGCCATAGTTTTCATCCGACGTCTGTCCGTGTAGCAAAGACCGTGTCTCCCCTGTTGACCTTTCTCGGCCACCTGGCGTTTTTGTGTGAAAAGCCGTCAGAAGGGGGACTTGATAAAAAGTGTGTGCCGAGGGACGTGATGAAAGGTTGATTTTTAAAGCTTCATTTTAGGTGCTGAACGCTGATCATGTTCTTGGGACGTTGTTTTGCAGAGTCAGGGTGAGCGTCTTCTTTCTAGAGAGGCGCCTGAGGAGCTGAAGCAGCAGCCTCTGGCCCTTGGGTATTTCGTGTCAACTGCCAAAGCGGAGAACCTCCCCCAGTGGTTTTGGTCATCATGTCCCCAGGCTCAGAACCAGTGCCCCCTCTTCCTAAAGGTTGGTTTCATGTCATATTTGACATTTTAGGGGGAGGAGTGACTTAGGAAATTTGCGTTTGGTTACAAACTCGTGTCAGTCCCCACAGTCTCACTGTGTTCCCGGTTTCTTTCACATCTACTCACACTCTGAGGACATTTTAATTACAGTTGCAGGCAGGGAGTCGGATTTTGGAGAGAAACCCAAAACCACATCACAAAGGAAGCAAACACATGAACCCACGGAGGAGACTTTGTGGGGCCCGCAGGGCACACGTAGGGTGGACCCGGGGTTGTATGTAACAGTCTTTCTCTAAGTCCACCAAGCATTGCCGTTGGCAAAGTTCACTTTGGTGGATGTGATCATAATTGGCTGACCCCCACCCCCCACCCCAGGCTTCGGCTTTCTTCATTAAAATAGGGCAGGAGGCAGCTAAAACTTACATCTGCTCACACAGGCTCCTTCCTGTACACGTCTTGGAACCTTTTAGTGCAAGTTAAGGGTTAAAACCAAAGATCTCCCACTTCCAGTTTGGATGAAAGAACCTGGAATGAAACCCATGTCTCACCTACAGATTGGCAAAGAGCCTGAAGTTTGATAGCCTGCTCGATTGGCAGGGTGGCCCTGGTGCCAGTAGGTCAGCCAGGCGGTACGGCCCCACGCGCTTCCCTTGTGCTGCAGCAGCACCACCCCTGCAGGCCTGTTCGGGAGACACTGGCGGCACCAAAAAGTGCTAAGTGCAAAAGATTAGAAGCACCAGAGCTGTCCCCCAGGATGGGGCTGGTGGAGTAAACTAGCATGTCCACCCAGGGGATGTCAGCCGTCTGTCACACAGCCAGGGTGGTTACGATGCAGTCGTTCTGTGGGGGGTGGGTTGCCTGGCAGTGATTGACAAGCTGTGTGCAAACACACACACACACACACACACACACACACACACACACACACACACACACACACACACACACTTGTATTTTCTAAAAGGAATAAGGGAAGGTTAAACCAAAAACAATTGAAGCAGTTTCTTTCAACTAATGGCTCTAACATATTATTATGAAATCAAGGAAGTTCTACAACATAAGTGGTGTCATCCTTGTTTTGAATTAGACTTGTCAGGATGAACCTGGCTTTATTTTTTCCTCTTACGAAAGGTACACGCATTTTTCAGCTGGGTCTACTGAAAAAGCTTACAAGCAGTGACAGTGTCAGTAAACAGTGCGCTCACTGCACCTGGTTCTGAAGTCCCGTTTATCGTTTGAAAGAGCCAGAGTTCCTTTGAAGAGTTGACTGATTGTAGATCTGAAGTAAGATGTATGCAAGGTGAGCCTAGGGTGCGTGGTCACACCTAATAGCAAGGAAGTTACTTAAGATCATTGGAGTTACTTCACGGGGCCCGCCAACTGGAGGGTTCCCGTGGCCCAGGGACGGGACAGTTTGAACATGCAAAAGAACAGTGGTAGTAGCAGAGTGAAACAAATACATGGGTTCCTAATTGTGCTGAAATCTAGAACATTTTAGCCACCCATTGAAGCTACCAGAGCAACAGTTCATTAATCTGAAATCTAAAAAATAAAGGGTTTATATCAGCTGCCCTCTACACACCGTCTCTCTCTGTTATCTGATAAAGTATGCTAAAGCCATGGCATGGCGTGTAGCGGACGGGGCGCGCTGGGCACCTCGCTGCCGTGATCGGGCGCGCCGCACTCAGGGCTGCACGCATTCATGCCTCTCCAGGTGAGGACTGAGACCCACGTAGCGTCAGCCGTGTTAAGCAGCCACCACAGGGGCACAGCCAGCCGTACCCACACCATGGGGACGCTGGGGCCTTCTACGCATGAAGACCTGAAGAGGCACATTATCGAATCCTTTGTACTGCACTGGGATTTGCAAAGCTAGCTTTTTTCCACCTCCAGGGTATGGAGTTATTTGGGGTCACATCAGAGTTACGGAGAGCTTAAAACTGAGGCTCCTAGGAGCCCGGAGGCTGGGAACGTAACCATGTTTGTTCTTTTGCCAGGCTTCGCTGCACCACCACATCTCTGTCGCACAGACGGATGAACTTCTCCCCGCCAGGAATTCTCAGCGGGTTCCCCATCCTCTTGACTCCAAAACCACGTCTGATGTTTTAAGGTAGATTGTTTTAAGGCAAAATAGCAGCACAGTTTGCAGTGATCTTCCTTTAGTTTTGCTTCTGCAAAGCATTTACTTGAAGTGTGGAAAAGGCGCCACCTTTCATGCAGCGGAGCGCCGTCTGCTCAGCCAGGGACTGCTGCAGGCAGCCCCCCGTGCAAGCCCCCCACGCGAGCACTGCTCGGAGAAACTAGTATTCTTGGTTCAAGTCATTGGGTGCGTGCACGTACACTTGCCCTTGCTTTCTGTTTGAAGGAGAGATTTTATGGTGATGAAAATGGGTCTGAATTCGGGGGTGTGTGGTTAGAAGACAGAGCCTGGGACTTAAAGCACTTGGCTTTGAAAGCATTTGTCACTCCCCCTGACATAGATTTATATAAATAAAATTAGAACATAAGTTCCGTAGTTGGGAAATATCTCCCAGAAGTGTACACTAATTCCTTTGTACTTTGGCAGAGCACGAACATTCTCTACGTGCCTTGAGGAAACACGCAAACTTTTTCCAGTATTTGCTAATAACTGTGGTTTTTTTAATGTTTGTTTATTTTTGAGAGAGAGAGAGATAGAGTGTGCGCAGGGGAGGAACAGAGAGAGAGGGAGACACAGAAGCCGAAGCAGGCTCCAGGCTCCGGGCTGTCAGCACAGAGCCCGACACGGGGCTAGAACTCACAAACCGTGAGATCGTGACCTGAGCTGATGTTAGCCGCTTAACAGACTGAGCCACCCAGGCACCACTTCTAATAACTCTTAAATGATTTAGAAATTATAGTTAAGCGAGGATCCAATCAATATGGTTTTTCAGGCTTTCAGGGTCTGTAGTGTGGCAGTGTCCAGTAGAACTATAACGTGAGCCACATAATCTAATTCAGTTGTTTTTAGTAGCAACGTCAAAATAGTAAAATAAATTGATGAGGTTAAGTTTAATAATCATAAATTATTAATAATAAAAGTAATATCAAGTATACAGAAAGCAGTATCATTTCAATAGCTAACCCCTATAAAAATATTCATGGGCCGTCTCACACACCTTTGTAAAATACGGATTCCTTGAAATCCGGCACCTGTGTTCCATGTGCAGCATATCTGAATCCCCTGGTGGCCGTGGCTGCCGTACTGCACGGTGCAGGTCTAGGTGAGGTGCGTGCAGGGCGAGGAACCACGAGGAGACCTGGGGTGAGCGAAAGACTGGCCTCTTCCTGCTGGCGCGTGGAAGGGGAGGATGGACGGCTCTGCCGCGCCCCGGGGCCCTGACCGTGCGCTCTCTCCGCAGGTTCGTCCTGGAGCAGTACAACGCTCTGTCCTGGCTCACGTGCAACCCGGCCACCCAGGACCGCACCTCCTGCCTTCCCGTCCACTTTGTGGTGCTCACGCAGCTGTACAACGCCGTCATGAACATACTTTAACCGGAAAAGCACTTGTGCTCTCTGGCTCAGTCCCTCCCCCCTGCAGCCTCGGTCCCAGGACCCCCTGCACTCTGCACATGCCCCACATGCTCTTCTTGAGACCCCTCTCCACAGTCCTGCACCGTGACGACTCCTCGGCAGGCACGTGTCATTTCTGCAGTGTTCATTACCGGAGCGATGCATTGACACTTCTCTCACGGACCTGGAAACTTCCATAAGCGCTGACTTTTCGCCAGTGTTCTGGTGTGTGCGGCCTCAAACCACTGGTCCACGGGAAGTTTTTGTTGTTGTTGTTGGTTTTAAAGAGGGAAACAGAAGAGACAGTATCCTTTTGCACAAGAGTCTGTGTTTCCAGTCTCTGTTTAAAAGCAAGGGCAGCTTAGCCCTTCGGGATGAAATCCTCTAGTTGTTGGTGTCTGGCCTGTGGGTTACCTGAACTCCATCATCTGGAGCTTTTTACAGATAAGAACCAGCTCAAGTTTATGGTTTCATCATGGGGTTTCTGTCCCCCTAGGGGTCCCATCTAGATCGGCATGGATGCTTTGGTTGCCTTCATACCCGTGTGTAGCTACAAAAGGTCTGGAGACATCTTCATTTTGTTTATTTATTTTCAGTTGTTTTGTCATATGTTTTCTGTGACTTAATTTTTTTAATTCATGAGGACCAGGTACAGTAGCTGAAACCCAACTCAGACCCACCATAGGATTCTTTGACTACATACCTCTGTCCTAGAAGCCGGAAAAGGAGTGAAAACAGATTGGGGAGATATGCCTAAAAAGTAATATATTCAAAACCACCCAGCACTAGGCTTTATTCAGAACAAACTGGGTGAAACATTCTGCCATGTTTCTTACTAAAAGCGGCCAGCGTTTCACGAGGGATAACATTTTATACAGAAGGCGTCAAGCTCAGCCCAGAGCCACGGAGGCAAGTAACCTTCATCAGTTTTATAGAATCACAACGGAAACCTATTTTCTAGTGAATTCTTATTGAAAGCCAGGTCTCTCCTCTCATTAGATCAAAAGGGACTCATGTATATATCATAATGGAAAGTGTTTGCTCATAAAATCAGTTATAAATATGGTGACTTTTTTCTGGACCATAGGAATATTATTTCAAAGAAATATTACAACTTAACCATTAAATTAGTACTTGAAGTTGAGCCTTTGTGGTGGGACTTTTTTTTAAAAAAATAATAATGCCTTTTTAAAGCATTAATGGCTAATTGAAGTATTTTATGACTCCTCATTCCAGGCCCAAGAGGGGTGTCTTTAAGACCCCGTTTCTGACCCTGACGTCGCAGCGCGTTTCTGTCTGAGGGCACTGGGCGTGGGCTTGCCTCCCGCACGCCGCGCTGGGCAGGCTCTTGAGCTCTAGTCATCCGTGGAGAGAATCATGCAAATTTTAAAGTTCTTCCAAGAGACTTCCATATCCTGGTTATTAACAAAAAAAAAAAAAAAAACAAAAAAAAAAAAGAAAAACAAGAAAATGTAATAACTGATATGATTTTGTAAAAGTATTTTTCTTGAAATAATCTAACGTTTAAAACATTATATTAAAAAAAAGTTGTGTGGTGGGAATATGTAAGCAGAGAAATAACTTGTAAATGGATAATTTTATTCTCTGTACCACCAATTGAGGGGGGGGTGACTTTCGCAATGTATAGGTTAAAAAAATCTGATATATCAAACCATTTGTATCTAATGTGTACAGTGTAAAATTGACTTTAAAAATATTGCAGTGCTATTTTTTCTTAATCAGAAAGGAAAAATTCTCAAGGCCTTTTGAAGAGCATAAGATGATGAAGATTGTAAACTTGTATAAAATTATCTTGGTGAGAAGACAAATTGTAAAGTAGATATTTGTAATCTTTTACCACTTTGGGGTTGCTTTTTTTTTCCCAGAATTCATTAGAACTTTGAATTTTTTTTTTTTTTAATATGGGCTGTTTTTAATGCAGGGGCTTTTCTTCCCTAGAAACCCAATTCTAAGCAAAAAAAGAAAAAAAACACAAAAAACAAAAAACCCCTACAAAAATTTTAAAAAAAAAGGCAGCAAAGGGTAGTTTTCATCTGGTGTCTTTTATTTAAGTTTTTTAAGTTAAGAAAAGCTGGTGACATATTTATACGTTTTTGTGCAAAAATAAATGAATGGCAATAGATTTTAAAAAATCTTATGTACTTCTGTGTGAAAAAGTCTGTATAATATTTCCCTTAAATATGCATTATTTTACTTGTGAGTTTTTTACTGAATTAATCTGAAATGTACAAGCCCTGGATTTGCTACAGAGTGAGAAGTTATTTTATTTTTTTTTTTTATTTTTAATTTTGGAAATTCTGCAGAAATCAGAACTCTTACCATGGTTTGAACTAAAAAGGGGAAATGGGGAGGGGCGGGGGCGGGGTTGTCCAGCATGCTCGTATGTATATTTCAGAACCTTTTTTAAATGTAAAAGCTGTACATTTCTGGGAAGTTCTGAATTTCTTTTGTTTCCTTTTTTCCTTCAAGCATTTTGCAGTGAGCTTCTTTTATATATAGCAAACAATTTGAAAGAATACAAAAATATGTGAAGTTCATTTAAAACTACAGTATAGCGCTGGTACAGTACACTAAAAGACTTTGATAAAAAACAATACTAAAAGGCCTCCATTTTAAATGTCATTCATATATACCTTGTGAATGAGAGCTATATACTTTTACACACTTTTTTAGAGGAATAAATTATTGAATTACTGAAATTTGAGTGGCTTTCTTCCACCTCCCATCCTGCCTTTGTAACAGAATTATCTAAGCCTGTTCGAAAGGTGTATGTATAAAGGAGTGTCCAGGCCTCTCCCTTCCAGAGTAACACGGGCATGGACTTTTAGTGCCCAAAGCACCCTCTCCAGCAACTGTTCCCACATGTATTCTCGTTCTCATGCTGCAAACTACCACTGCATTCCTAGATCAGTGCTTAGAGCCCACGCATGCACGCATGGTGCGCGCGCACGCACACACACACACACACACACACACACACACAGAGCATTGAATTAGGAGCCCCTGTGTTCAGTTCTTTAACGATTTTGAGTAGGTCAGATATGGGTCTCCCAGCTCTCAGACTGTAGTCAATCCCACAACACATTACAAGTCTGTTTTCCACTTCCTTTCTCTTCACGGCCTGGGCCACTTTCTTTTTCAATGTTTCTTAGAAATAGCAGATCTCCCTTTGCCCTCTGCCCCCTCCGTAGGCCGGTGAGAGCAGTGGGCCATCGAGCACACAAGGTACAAGCAAGGCTCTGGTGGGCCGCGTGGCAGCCACATGACGGTCCCCTTTTGCCCATGCGGTAGGAAAACCCACATGCTCTCCCGGGCAGAATCTGTTGCTAAAATGATAAACCCCAGGACTTGGCAGAGCTCACAAAGTTTGAATAAATCGGAACCTTGCTTTTAATCGTCCTCCATCTATTTAGAAATATACACATTGTTCTGAATTTAATGTCTGAATGTAGAGGTAAAGCTGTTGACACTACTCAGCCTCGGTCATTCTGTCTGCAAACGAGGGCCAGGCTTAGTCCATGAGAACTGCTTTGCAAACGCAGCGCTGTGACCGTGTTGTTACGGTTGTCCCATCGAAGAAGGCAAAAAGCGAGGCCACATTTCCCTTAGACCGTTTCGATGTCTGTCTCTTCAGCCACCGCGGCACCGTCTGTCATGCTCTTTGCCACAAAAGCATTATTAAACAACGACGCGTTTCCTGCGTCCTCTGTGATTGGGCCAGTCATCGGAGTTAGGTGGTATTTTTTTCAGGTGTTTCTTAGTGTAGATGATTAGCTCATACATCGGATGGGACTTTTTCCAACAGTGTGTAAAGGCTGTTTTCATAACTACTAGCTGCACCAATTTGGCGACAGTAGCTCAGTCCCTTTGTGGCAGGAAAGTTATTTGTCCAAATGCATTTAGACGTTTTGCAAATCAGGCGTAGATATATCTGACCAGGCCGTCAGGAACCATCAGCCTCTGGCCACGGGCTCCCCTCCTACCCCCTCCAGTGATCCCATAGTATCGTTCTTGCTCTTCAGGAAGTCGGGGGACAAGGAATTTGTTCCCAACTGTCATCAAAGAACCAGAAGAATTTTGTGGTAAAAATTGCAGTTTGTCAATACAAGTTTTTTAAGAGCAGATTTCTCAGAAGACTTGACACTGAAGCAGGAGCCACATACCGAAAACTGTCCTTGGTGCTGGTCGTTCATACAACACAAGCCGTTACCTAACGAACATTTTTTTTTTTCACTTTCGAAATCACGACATGCTAAAATCCTACCAAGATGCAATTCTCACGTATCACCATGTTATCTTGGTGTTCAGTGATTCTCTTGTTTATATCCCCTTGACAAAAAAGGTCACTTTGACAGTAATTATTTCATGTCATTAATACCTAATGAGACACCATTAGAAAATTCTGTTGTGCCAGGTAATTGAACTGTTGTAATTGCCCTGGCCATCTGACTCTACTTGGAACCAGATTTATCCCCAGGCTTCCGCTCCTTTGCTTGAAAATTTCAGGTCAAGTTTACAAAAGATTTTTTGACACTTAACTGCTTCTGGCTAGAACTCTAATGGAGCAGGTAAGAAAGAAAGGTTGATGAGGAAGAAAGCTTACTCTCCAGGACAGAGCGTGGGCAAGACTGAAGTATTGATTTTTCTCTGTAAAGGTTATTTCCTCAATAAGCATTAGTTAGCAGGTGACAAGAAGGCACAGACAACGCAGGGCCAGTGTTTCTTCTTTTTTGTTTTGTTTTCTTTTGTTTAACAGCAGGGAAGTGAGAAAAGCACACGTTTTCCTAATCTGCTGAAAATGGCATTTGTCTGGGCTGTTAACTCAATGCTGTTCATTTACAGGTGTCAGAGCAAGTCCGTCTGAAGGATGCTTGCCGCCACCCAGTCCTCAGAACAGACAAACCCGTAGACACGAGCGGCA
The DNA here is from genome assembly GCF_003009895.1 of Hyaena hyaena. Taxonomy (NCBI): domain Eukaryota; kingdom Metazoa; phylum Chordata; class Mammalia; order Carnivora; family Hyaenidae; genus Hyaena; species Hyaena hyaena. The sequence continues at coordinate 9,148,558 of NW_024080632.1, read as the reverse complement.
CCTCTCAGTGTTCCCTGGCTATCGCTGCCGATTGTATGCCTCCCTTACTTCATGCTCTTGTTACCAGATCAGGCGTGTTGCAATCTACCTGTTTCATAAAGCCAGACACTATTCAGAAAGATTGGCCATGCAGGGCAAAGACGAAAGGGCTAACCCAAGAAACGTTTGCTCTGCGGGAAGATCAATGGCATTTCACATGTAGGAGCATAATTGTTGGCTTATCTAATTTGAGCTTGAACATCTTTCAATAAGCATTTGTATGTTAGATTCTCTCACTTACATCTTCCTTTGTTCACTTAGATGCCTTTTTGTTCTTTGTTAATTTATAGGCACCGTGTACACAAATAACTTCCTGCCTGCTTCCTGAACGCGCGTGTGGGTTTTCATTCTAGAAGAGAGAATGTTCATGTAGTTACATACATACACACCGATTTTTGTTGCTGCTGATAGATCTCTCTGCAGAGCTTATGAAATTTAACTCCCTTGTCAGGTCTAAGGAAGTCCAGTCTGCTTCACAGGATGAACTGATGACCTGGTCGTTTTCTGGGGCACAGGAGAGTCGAATTTACATGACAACCCCACTGGGCCTATAGTGGGCACCCAGGAAACATGAGCTGAACACAGACTGCAAAGAGTGGAATCCACCTCGAAAATCAGAAATGACTCAAACTCATCACGTCTTGATGCCTTTGTGGAGAGCAGAAAATATACTGTTTATATGTTCGAAAATACAGGAACTTCTTTTTTTGTTGATGATTGAGGTTTTCTATTTCCTCTGTCCCTTTTGGTAATTTGAATTTTCAGAGGGGAACAAATTGAGTTTTTCCAGTGTATTCGTATGCAGTTATGCACAGTACTCCCTTCATTCGTGAGCCCGTTGTTTTCGGTACCGGATGCTCCTTCCTTCTCATTTCTGACAATACTGATGAAGCCTTTCTTCCCCCTTGATTTATTTTCCGGCAGTTGGCGGTTTTCTAGTTTTGTTTGATTTTTTTCCCCAAAGAAATAGCTCACGGATCTAACAATTGTGCTGTTTTTATCCTGGCTTTTATCTTGCTGTTCCTTTTCCTAGTTTCCTTGAGGGTTCGTTTCATTTTCCTTGAATCTTAATTGCCTGCTTCGTTCATTTATTTTCGCTTTTGATGACACAGTCATTTATATAGCCCGAGGGCTCCTGTGTGTGCACGGCCTCCCCAAGTTATACGCAGCCGTCTTCACGTGTATGCATTTTTCTAGAGAGAAGGCCTGTTGCATCACATTCTGGAGGCTTCTGACCCTGACAGGGATAAAAATGACTGATCTGGGACTGTGTGAAAGCCGATTGCATCCCTGCAGGTTTTAATATTTAATGTTTTCATTTTTACTTTAGACTCTTAGTTCTTCGTTTCCTTTTTTTTTTAAATGTTGTTTTATTTATTTCTAGGAGAGAGAGACAGTGTGAGCACGGGGGGGTCAGAGAGAGAGGGAGTCACAGGCTGAAACAGGCTCCAGGCTCTGAGCTGGCAGTCAGCACAGAGCCCGACGCGGGGCTCGAACCCACGAACTGCGAGATCATGACCTAAGCGAAAGTCGGACGCTTAACCGACTAAGCCACCCAGGCGCCCCCCCCCTCTTTTTTTTTAATAAAGGAAAGTTCTCTTTGGAATCAAAGTCTCTTGGACTCTTAATTTTCTCTTACTACAATGTAATCTACTAACGATTGGTTCTTGCAAAATCCCCTGGAAGCTTCTAAACAAGGTGTGCCCGTATGAGGCAGTGTGTCCCACAGGCATGTGAGTCATAAGCGTAACTTTCTATTTTTGAGCAGCCACAGAAAAAAGTAAAAAGGTGAAATAAATTTTATTAGTAGATCTTGTTTAACCTAATATATCCACATTCTTGCATTTCCACATGGAATAATATAAAAATCGGCAATGAGATACTCAGCCTTGTTATTTTTGCACCGAGCCTTCAAAATCCAGGATGTCTTACGCATTTACAGCACATCTAAATTTGGAAGCTAAATTTTCAATGGTTACAAGGAAAAGGTAGTTCTATACAACAAAGTTGCACTTAACAGAAAAATACTTTTGCGCTGCATCCCTGTCCTGAATTAAAATTCAATTAAAATTTAAAACTTAGTTCCTGAGCCACGCTTAACCACATTTCAGGGTATTAGACACACAGTCCTCCAATCTGAAGGATGGCGCTAGGGTGTAAGATTTGAAACGGGTGAATTCTATCCTGGGTGTATTTTCTGTTTCCCCCGCGCCCCGGCCCAGTCCTCAGGCTCTGTCGCAGGGAGGTGGTAGCCCCTGCGATTTGGGGCTGGTAATTTTTCTTTTGTAATTTCTTCTTGTTACATTATTGGTGCATAAAGGTTTATGATGTATTTTGTTAATGTGCTTTATCTCTGTATCAGGACCCTTCAATTATCCTTTCAGTTATTTCTTTGACCAACCAGTTATTTTGAACCTTTGTCACCCTGTGTTAGATGTTCTTCATACGTGTTGTTGCATTTTATTTCGTAACAATAATTTCATTTCAATCGGGTGGTTTTTACCATTTGCATTTTCTGTTCCGTGTTGCACTTTGACTTGTCAGCCAGTTTTTATGAAAATACACACATATATTTATTTGCTTTTACTTTTCAGTTTCGCCTTTTTGTGTACGGACTCCGCTATTTGCTTTTACCCCTGAAAACATTTTCGAGGGACACCTTCCTTCTGGAATTCCGTTAGTATGACCTTGAACCCTCCACAGACATGCACAATGCTCTTACTCCCTCTGTTCTCATTAAAAGGAAAACACTCGCGCCCTCGCCACCCACCATCTGCGCCCCCACTGCGCCCCCACTGCGAAGGCCCAAAGCGGCTGGAGCCATGAGCTGAGCCCCCAGGCCAGGCAGGGCCCCCAGCAAACCCTTCCTAGCTTCCACTCGGGGATGTTTCTAGATTCCACGCCCGTCCAGTCTCCATCAGCTCAACCCCGTCACCGGGCGCACGTGCCCCCGTCACATTAGCTCCTCACCCACCGGTTCCTCGTCTCTGGGAAATCCAACCCCAAGCTCTCCAGGGGCCACGCAGCGCCGGGCTCTGAGCCGCTCAGTGGCGGGCCGGGCCCAGGGCTCCGCATCAAACGCCCTTCCCGCCCGGGGCGACTCCGCTCCGCCGGCCAGTGGCTCGCACTTTGCGAAATAACTCGTCCAACTCAACTCCTACCAGGCTGACCTGGGCAGACGGGCGGTTGGCGGCTTGTCCCTTAGCACAGCCAACCGCCATGACCCTGTTACACCCCGAACCTCCTTTCTCCCAGTACTTCTGTGGAGGTCAGCTCCCCCTGCCCCACGACGCCCCAGCCTGCGGCCGCGGCTTTCGTGTGTCCGTCCGCCGGCCTGGAGGTCCGCGGTCACGCTGGGCGTGCCACCACCGGCCGTCCCCCCTCCCACGGCCGCCGGCTCCGTCCCCCCCCACCCTCACCCCCCGCCGGCTCCGTCCCCCCCCACCCTCACCCCCCGCCGGCTCGGTCCCCCCCCACCCTCACCACCCGCCGGCTCCGGTCTCTCACTCCACATTGTCAAGGTCGTCAGGCCCCCTTGGGGCTGGGCGTTGGGGCCCCACGAGAGACACGACAGACGCCACGCCGGCCTCACGTGGCTCCGGACGCGCAGGCACAACGCGGAGCGGTGGGGGGGGGCGCGATGGGGGAGCGCACCCCCTGACCCGTGGTGACGACCTGGCGGAGGCGGGGCCCGGGGTGCGTCCCCGGGAGGGGATCGCCAGGGCGCAGGAGGGCAGGTCTGCGCGGCAAGGGTAACACAGGCCAGTGCGCAGGGCAGGTGTGAGCCTCACTCGAGACCCGAGGCTCCTGCGGGGAACGTGGGGATGAGGTTTTAGGTAAGTGACGCACTGCAGCAGCGTGGCCTTCTAGAACATTACTGTGGTGCGGAAAGGGCGGGGCTGTGGAGTAAGGGCCTCGGAGGCCACACCCCAGTAGGACATCGGGGTGGCGGGTTCAAGGGCTGTTCAGAAATAGGATGAGTTGCCCTTGGGCAAGGGGCGGGGTGTGGGGGGGCAGGGGCGCGGGGGGCGGGGTGGGGGGGCAGGGGCGCGGTGTGGGGGACAGGGGCGCGGGGGGCGGGGTGTGGGGGGCGGGGGCAGGACTGCGGCCTTGCGCCCGCCCTCCTGCGGCAACCAAGGGGGTGCGCAACCCACGAGGGGCGCGGGGCCGGACCCCGGGTGAGAGCGGCTCAGCTGGTGGCGGCGTTGTCTTGTGCAGGACGAGAGCGGAGCGCGCCCCCCGGGGGGCGGAGGGCAGGAGGGCGCCGGAGGGCGAGACCCGGACCGGGACGCGGGGATCCGGACCCGGAGCCCGCTAGGGTGCGTTGCCCTCCCCGCCCCGATGGAGAGGAGGCCGCCCTCGGGCCCTGTGTTCCCTCCACACCAGTTTGCGAACACCGAACTGGACCCCGGGTGCCATTTAGGGACCAAGCTGGGGGGGCGGGAGGGGGAGGAGGCGCCTGCGGGGCTCAGTCAGCTCCGCGTCTGCCCCTTGACTGCGGCTCAGGGCCTGATCTCACGGTTGGTGAGATCGAGCCCCGCGTCGGGCTCTGCGCTGACGTCGCGGAGTCGGCTTGGGATTCTGCCCCCCGACCCCCCCCCCCCCTCTCTCTCTCTCTCTCTCTCTCTCTCTCTCAAAATAAATAAAGTGTAGGGAAACCCAGATGGAGGTCGGGGAGCAGAGTGGAACTGGTTACAGCTGCAAGGACTGTCACTCTCCGCCACGTCACCTCGGGATCTGGGACCCGTCCAGGACCCACACCATTCTCACATGACCCGGTGCCCCCCCCCCCCAGCAGGAACCTTCACGTCCCTGGTCACGCTAGGCCCTGCCCGGCTCTCACAGTGGCCTCCCC